>NC_045429.1:153316803-153916803 GCF_902635505.1 Sarcophilus harrisii
CCTTCCCCATACTTCTACATGTAGCCACTCAGTCTTCATCATTTTTTTCCCATTTAATTGTCCTGAGCTAGACTATATCAGATTCTTCAGAATTGAAAACTACTCTCTTAAATATTAAGAATGTTCAAGTAGGTGTTAGAATCATCTTATATTTCTAGAACACTCTTCAATAAAATAAACCATCACCATATTGATTCATAAATGGCATCGGGAGAGCCTGGTTCACCAGTATTCTATTATGGTTTCTTAAATAAATTTCCAATAGGATATCAAGAAATATAGTTTGCATTTATTCATAGACGCATAATATAATCAACCTGAAAGATACCTTGAGTATCATATAGTTCAAGACTCTCACTTTACATATGAATGGAGAAACTAAATCTTAGAGAAGGAAAGTAATGAGCAAGATTTTTAAGAATAATTTGAAAAACATCAGCAAAGTATCATTCCTTTCTTTATTTCTAAATACCACTTTTTTAAACTTCTGCTAACATATTCTGTTGCAGCCTATTACATTTACTCTGTGTGCATCTCTCTACTCCAAATGTATTTTTGTAAATAACATATTGTAGAGTTCTGGTTTTTAATTCACTTTGCTGTCTGCTTCCATTAAATGGAAGAATTCATCCCATTCACATTCACACTTATGATGATTTACTGTCTTTCCCTCCATTTTATTTTCACTGTTTACTTTTTTCTCTCCTTTCACCTTATATCTCTTCATTAACATTTTGCTTTTCACCATCATTTTCCTCAGTCTACTTTCCCTTATATCAATTCACCCATTCTTTGTATTTTCCCCTCCTACTTTTGATCTCCCTTCAATCAACTCCTACCCCCTTTATTCTTTCCTTTCCTCTCTTAACTTCACCAATTCTTTACCCAAATAAGTATCCATATCATTCCTTTTTATTTGAACCAAATCCAATAAGATTCAAACAATACTCACCCTCCTCACTTTTTTTGTACTACTTAACATATTATAATTTATCTGATTATGCCTCCCCCTTTCTCTTTTTCCAGTATAATTAATTTTCCACCCTTTATTTTGTTTTTAATATGCATCATCATACACAATTCAACTTTTCTGTTCAGTTCTGGTCTTTTTATCAGGAAAGTTTGATAATCTCCTATTTTACTGAATATACATCTTTCTAAATAATTACACAGAATATTGCTGAATAGTTGATTCTTTGCCTTCCAGAATATAATATTTGAACTCTGCTGACCCTTTAATAGAGAATGTGCTTTCTTGTGTAATCCTAACCATGGCTTCTTGATATATAAATCCTTTTTTTTTTTTTTTTTTCTGGTTGCTTATAGTACTTTCTCTTTAACCTGATAATCCTGTAATTTGACTACAATATTCCTCAGAGTTTTAATGTTGGGATCTCTGCAGGAAGTGAACAGTGTAATATTTCAATGAATATTGCATTCTCTTGTTTTCCAAAATAATTTCTGATGGCTAGGTTATTTAATTGATTATGGCTTTCATGTAATTGACTAAGTCTTAAATTCTCTTTCCTGAATCTGTTTTCTACATCAGTTATTTTCCAATTAGGTATTTCACAATATCTTTTATTTTTCCATTCTTTCAGTTTTGTTTGACTAATTCCTAATGTCTTATAAGGTTATTAGCTTCCACTTGCCAATTTTAGTTTTTTTAAGGAATTATATTCTTTAGTTAGCTTTGATACTTCCTTTTTATTGGGCCAATTCTATTTTTTCATGAAACTTTTTTATTTTAAAAACTTATGCATGGATAATCTTTCAATATTGACCCTTGTAAAATCCTGAGTTCCACATTTTCCCCTCCCTTCCTCCCAACCCCTCCCCAGATGGAAAGTAATGCTCTATATGTTAAACATGATAAAAATATATGTTAAATCCAATATATGCATACATATTTATATAATTATCATGCCACACAAGAAAAATCAGATCATAAAGTGGAAAAAATAGAAAGAAAACAAAAGTGTAATCAAACAACAACCAAAGGAGTGAAAATTTTATGTTGTAATCCACATTCCCTTCCCACAATCCTTCCTCTGGGTGTAGATGGCTCTCTTCATCACAAGATCATTGGGACAGGCCTCAATCAACTGATGTTGAAAAGAGCCATGTCCATCAGAATTGATTTTTGTGAAATCTTGTTGTTTCCATGTACAATGGTCTCCTGTTCTGCTCATTTCACTTAGCATCAGTTCATGTAAGTCTCTGAAGGCCTGAAATCATCTTGTTGATCATTTCTTATAAAACAATAATATTACATAACACTCATATATCAAAACTTATTAAGTCATTCTCCAACTGATGGGCATTCATTCAGATTCGAATTTCTTGCCATTACAAAAAGTGGCTATGACAAACATTTTTGCACATGTGGGTTCCTTTCCCTCCTTTATGATCACTTTGTGATATAAATCCTGCTGGATCAAAGGGTATTTACATTTTGAGAGACCTTTGGATATAGTTTCAAATTGTTCATCAGAATGATTAGATCAGTTCACAACTCCACCAACATTGTATTAGTATCCCAGTTTTCCCACATCCCCTCCAACATTCATCATTACATTTTCCTATCACCTTTGCCAGTCTGAGAAGTGTAGTGGTACTCAGAGTTGTCTTAATTAACATTTCTCTGATAAGTATTGATTTAGAGCACATTTTTGGATGACTAGAAATGGTTTCAGTTTTTTCTTCTGAAATTTATCTGTTCATATCCTTTGACCAACTGGAGAATGGTTTGAATATTTATAAATTTGAGTCAATTGTCAATATATTTTAGAAAGTAGGCCTTTATCAGAACCCTTGAATGTAAAAATGTTTTCCCAGTTTGTTGCTTCCCTTCTAATCTTGTCTGAATTGATTTTTTTTTGTTTGTTCAAAAACTTTTAAACAATATAATCAAGTAACTTCCTATCTTGACTCTGACAACTTGTGTCCACCTAGCCACATATGAACTTCTAAATGGAATTAGCAGAGAACAAAGATAAGTGTAAAATCTTTTCTAATTCCAAAAAAAAAGACTCAACCTTGCCTACTTAAGAGATGGAGGAGATTATGGGGACATATGATGAAATGATTTTTTTAAAGGCTTTTAATAGAAAATTGGTGTTTTTTGATGAGTTCTTAGTTTATGGTACTACTTTTAACAAGAGACTAGATTCATATATAATTTCCAAATCTTTAATGCTATGAGAGCTACTTATAAAAATGACTTGAACTGAGGCCTTCAGTCTCCATTAAAGAAACAGTTATACAAAATAAGAATTGCTTTTACTGAATCTGTGAATCAGATAGAAAATTCATTGGGTAAGATGGCGAATGTTTGAAAAGCTGGATTGATTTTAGACAGAATAAAGGAGATCATCATATTTAGAGAAGAGACCCCCTAAAATATAGGAAGATTAAGCAACTAAACTAAGAGCACAAAAGAAATTCTAGGAACTCTACCATCACTGAGAATAATTGACATTGAAAACAGTAAGAAGAATGAGAAGGAATCAAAGAATATAAATGACAGAAGGAATCTTAAAATTAAGTATTGTTATCATTATTTTATAGATGGGAATAATGAAGGCTTCAACTATTCAGAGACTTATACAATGTTGTAAAGACAGTTTGTAGTAGTTTTGAAATAAACCTGCTTTTTGATTTATTTGCTATTCTATGTTCAATGTTGAACTACAATTCAAAAGTCGATTGTATTCTGAATCCACTGTGGCTAATACCTCACACCTATATATGAGACTATTGAAAAGTTGGGACTTTTGGAAAAAAATGGAATACTTTATTATAAATATATAAATCCTCTCAAATGCATTAAATTATTTTTATTTAATTTTTCTTTAATTGCTTTCCACTGAGTAATACTGAGGTTTGTTTGTCCAGAGTGTTCTACTACTAGTTAAACAAAAAATGAGGTGGCAGATAGTATTTCCAAGGTATACTCTGCATGAGCAATCTCGTTTATATTCTATGCTTGCTTTTTCCAGCTGGCTACTATAAGAAATTATGATATTCACAAAAGGTGAGAAAAAGAGGAACTATAAATGTATTAGTGGTTGCTTGTGTACATAAAAATTAACTGAGCATGATTTGGGAACTTTATTTTCTCCTGCACATTTGTGTTGTCAATTTTGATTTAGTCCCACCAATGTTGGTAGAAAACCCCTTACAATATTCCCCAATCACTTTGGATATTATTTTTTATAATAGAATATTAACATTAAAATAAATTGATGCTGCTTAGCACACTTAAGTTTGTTGGTATGATAAGAAAAAAATACAGGCACCAATTAAATATTTGTCAGGGTACTTAAACATGTGTGTTATATGCAAGATGATAATTCTGTTTGCTGAGGATGTGCTTTTCACTCTAAGCACAAAAGAAAAAGCCACAATCTTTCCATTCCTGCCAGAAAGGAAGAATTTTAGAGGGAACTTTACCAGCATATACTTTTTTGAGAATAGAGACAAGACATAAGTATTATGATAATTTCATTTCCCTCTTTGTATCCTGTTTCTATTTGATGATTTCTCAGAGATTTACCTTTTCTCCATAGATCTCATTAGTCTTCTATTCTTTCCTTTTACTTCTTTCTCTCTTCCTCACAAACACAATAACAGCTGTCCTTTTCTATAAGCCATATGGAATCCCCTGGAGACTGAAGAGAAACTAAAGGATCATAAAGGATCAAGAATAAGCCTATTTAAGTCATTCTTTTCACCCCTGAACAACATTTGTCAACTCTGGACAAAAGAATAGTTGTCTTATTTAACAACCTCTCCTAGTAGCCTGTCATAAATATTTAGCTATGCTCAGGAAGTCATTACTAATGGCAAGCCAAAATATTAATTTCTTATTTCCTCTCTGCATTTGTGAAAAAGCATTCTTCTTTCATTTTTAAAGGACAGGCTTTTTAAAAAATGTTTTGTTTGCAGATTGAGTGGATTTTACTATCACCTGGGGAGACCAAAGAAGTAATGAAAATTTCCCTCAAAATTGTGGACAGTTTAGCTATGTGTCACATTGCCAATTGTAGATAAGCCAGGAATGTCTTAGATATCAAAACCAAACAGTAAATAAATGTATTATTTGAAAAATAAAGCCATATATACATAAATGTATAAATGCACAATGATCTATTTTTGTTATGAATTATGCAGATGCATGTATGTTTCATTCAGTAATAAAAAAGATATTTGAACAAATATGTATGAATGTTTGTGTGTGTATATATATATATGTGTATATATATATATATATATATATATACATACTAAATGAAACGTGTCAGAAGAGATTATCTTAAATTCAGAAACTTTCTGAAACTTAAATTTAGAAACTTTCCTAAAGATAACTATTCTTTATTTTTAGGAATAAACAAATATTTAGTTTAAAATGCTATTTATGAAAGCAACAAAAATTGCTTCTATGGCTAATTTCATATGGCTATCAGTATGAATAACATTTCTCAGACGAATAATACAGAACTCCTATTTGTATCCTTCTATGCAAACTCAATTTTTGAGATATAACTCTTCTCTGTACATGCTTAACAGCCCAAAAAGAAAAAGAAAAGGGAAAAGAAAATCTATGTTGATCAAACAATGATATTTCAGGCTGTAACCAAAAAGAAACATTAAAAGAGTGTATACCTGTATAGTATATTGTCAATGCTTAATATTAAATACATTTTAAGGGTAAAAGTTATTATTAAAAAGTAACTCAGATGTTATTATTTTATATTATTTATACTCGTTCTAACATTGTATAAAGCTCTTCTAAATTCTTTAGAACTTGAAATATTTTATAGATAATGTAATAAACAACACTAGATATATGTACATAAGATGAAATAGCAGTTAAGAAGTAAAATCAGGGATTCTTAATTAGAAGTGCATGGATTGATTTTCTAAGATTTCTAAGATTATAATTTAATAAGAAAAATAAATCATTATTGCCACTACAATATAATCAAAATCAATCACTTCATTCAATTACAATTGTAGGCAACAATCACTCTTAGGATTCCCTGGGTTTCACCACATTGCCAAAAGATTTCATGAGGAAAATAAAGTTTCTGCACATACTATTTGTTTCAGCAGTGATTCTACTAGATGTATATGTCAAAGAGATCATAAAAAGGGGGAAAGGACCCATGTGTACAAAAATGTTTGTAGCAGCCCTTTTTGTATTTTTAAGGAACTGGAAACTGGAAAATCTAATATCAGTTGGAGAATGATTGCATAAGTTATGGTACATGAATATTGTAGAATATTATGATAGTTTGCTTGCATTTTATTTTCTTTCTCACTTTTTTCTTTTTGATGTGATTTTTCTTGTGCAACATGATAATCATGGAAATATGTATAGAAGAATTGTATATGTTTGAAATATATTGAATTGCTTGCTGCCTAGGAGAGGAGGTGGAGGAAAAGGTAGTGAGAAAGAGAGTGGAGTTTAAGGTTTTGCAAGGATTAATATCAAAAATTATCTATGCATATATTTTGAAAATAAAATAGCTTCAATAAAAAAGGAAAATAAAGTTTATGAACTCCCAATTAAAAGAAAAATCTCATGAAACTGTAGCAAAGAATAGATATATAACAAAAATTCTGGATGAGTTCAATATACCCTTTTGTGACCAAAATGGATCTAGCTCTAACCAAAAGAAAAACAAGAAAGAAGGTAAGCATCCATATAGAAATTTATTTTAAAAGTCCAGTAATCATTGGATTGGAATAATAAAGATTACACATAATTCAGGTTTTCATATAACTTTAAAAATCATGTTATAGCATAAAATCTCATTAATAAATATGAAAGAGGAGAAATAATGTATACTTTATTGAGAACAACATAATAAGAACTATAGACAATATGAAAATTTATTTGAAAATTTGATGAGAAATTTAATAAACACTAAATAAGATTAACAAGCATGAATCAAATTCTTATGTTTTAGTAATGTCCTAAGAACTCAGGAGGTAAAGCAAAAGCAAATACCTTAATCTCTTTCCTCAGGAAATATTTATGCTAATAGCAGAGACAATATATACATGACTGAAGTAAGAAGGTGGTTCCAAGACAGTACAGAGAAGTCAGAACATTGCTTGAGTGCTCACCAGCTTCCCTTAAAATCAATACTACATCAAGCCTTTTAACAGATTTTGAAATTACAAAACCTACAAACATTCAAAGTATGATTTTCCAGCTTAACACATCTTGGAAGAACTTCAGGAGAGATCTCTCTCAGTCATGTGTGTGTGTGTGGGGGGAGACAGTCCCACAAAAGTATGGCACAGGGAGGCCCTGGGAACTGATGATCTAGCAGAGGATCTTAGCCAAAGAACAGCAGTATTAATATTTGTCCTGCTTTTGAAGGGCAGTGGATTAGCAAGCCAGATAAAAGACCTCCATCCAAAATTGGGAGACCCTGAGCCCCAGCATAATATCAACATCTGTGAGAAGGAAAGCCTGCAGTGGCACCGATTTACTCTCATACAGTGGAAAGCCAGTAGCATAAAGTCAACAAGAGGTTCTTTTTCCTTTGCAAAAGAAGCTTGGGACAATTGCCTCTGTGTCCTAGAAGCAGAACTCAACTTTTAAAAATTAGAAAAAAAAAGAGCTCTACGCATATAAAGCTAATATAGAGACA
This sequence comes from Sarcophilus harrisii, assembly GCF_902635505.1. NCBI lineage: Eukaryota > Metazoa > Chordata > Mammalia > Dasyuromorphia > Dasyuridae > Sarcophilus > Sarcophilus harrisii. The sequence goes on from NC_045429.1 coordinate 153,324,474, forward strand.
GAGAAGACCAGGATACAAATGCAGAAGAGGACAATAATGTCAAAATGCCTGTAAATGAAGTCTAAAAAGAATATATGAATTGATCTCAAGCTCAAAAGCCTCTCTTGATGGAGCTCAAAAAGGATCTTAAAATAGAAGAAAAATAGGGGAAAGAAATGAGAACTAAGCAGGAGATTTATGAAAGATTAAGGGGGGAAGCTAACAGTTTGGAAAAGTAAGAATAGAAATTGACCGAAAAAATAATTTCTTAAAAACCAATTGGGCAAAATGGAAAAAGAAAAGAGATCACCTTAAAAATAGAATTGGCAAATTGGAGAAAAAACCACAGTACAAAACAGCATCTTTAAAAGTTACAATTGGCCAAGACTTCTTGGGGTGGAGCCAATATGGCAGAATGAAGGCAGAAAACTGCTTCAGTTTTTCCAGTTTCCTTCAAAAACCACATGAGACCAAGCCTCTGATTTGAACCTGATGGAATAAAACAAATCTTCAGCTCAAGATAGACTGGAAAAATTTCAAGAAAACTCAGGCTCTCAGGGATGAAAACAGGGCTCAGTCTAGCTTGGACAGACTCTGGGAAAGTTGGTGAAAAGGTCTCAATCACAGTAAATCAACAACCAAGACCCTCAGTCCTGGCTCAGTAGAAGAGCATATCAGTGGAGTACCTCACAATCTCAACTCAGAAAGCAAATTCAGAAAGGAAACCAGGCTGTTTCCTTAAAAAATAAAAATAACAAAAAACAGCCAAAGCTACCCACTGCAAACCAAGTTACTGCATTCAAACCCAAGACTCAGAGCTGCACAGGCAGCTTAGGATAGCACCCTCTTTACCCCAGGAGGAGAGCTCAAGAATTGAATTAAAAAAGAGAAAATACCAAAAATAAAGAAAAGAAAATGAGCAAGAAAAGAAAAGAAGCTTGACCATGGAAAGCTACTATGGTGAAAGAGCAGACAACTCAGATGAAGATAAAATGTCCACAGAGGAAATCTCAGTGACTGATATGAATTGGTCTCAAGTTGAAAAAGGATTCTTGGAAGTGTTCATAAAAAAATAAGAGATAGAAGAAAAAATGAGACAGGAAATGAAAAGTATGAATGTGAGAGTCAACAGCTTGGAAAAGGAAGGAAAAAATTGTCTAAAGGAAACAACTCCTTAAAAAGTAGAATTAACCAAATGGAAAAAGAAATACAAAAGTCAACTGAAGAAAAGTATTCATTAAATATGAGAACAAGGTAAATGGAAGCTAATGACTGTGTGACAGCAAGAATAAGTCAAACAGACATAAAGAATGAAAAAAATGGAAGAAAATGTGAAATACCACATTGGAAACATATCCAGCTTGGAAAATAGATCCAGGACAGAAAATTTAAAAATTATTGGCCTACCTGAAGGTATGACCAAAAAAAGAACCTGGATCTTCTTGAAGAAGACAATTTTTCAAGAGAGCATCAATGAAAAAATGTCCTGATATTTTAGAAACAAAGGGGGAAATAGTCATTGAAAAAAATCCATCAATCACCTTTAGAAAGAGATACCTCAAGGAAAACCCCAAGGAACATTATTGTGAAACTCCAAAAATGTAATCTCATGGGAAAAAAAATCCTGCAAGCTTCCAGACAAAAACAATTCAAATATCAAGGGCAACAGTCGGGATTACCCAGGTTCTGGAAGCTTGTAAAATTACAGATAGGAGGTCCTGTAATACTATATTTAGCAGGCCAAAGACCTGGGATAATGTAACCAGTCAGTTGGGTATCAAAATTTATCTAATCTTATAAAGAAGTAGGAGGAGAAAGAGGAAAGGAGAGAGGAAAAGGATAGAAGGGAGGGTGGAAACACTAGGGGGAAAGGTAAGAAAAGGGTAAAGGGTTCTTAGAGGAGAGTCACTTAAAAACATGATTAAGAAAAGAGGAGATGGGTGATAGCAGATAACGTAGTGGGTCGGATCAATTAAAAAATCAAATTAAGGATAGGATGGAAAGAGAGAACAAAAGTGTATATAGGGGAGAAAACAGGAAGGAGGGAAATACAGAGCTGGTAATCATAGCTGGGAATGCAAATGGGATAAATTTTCCCATAACACAGAAGCAAATAGCAGAGTGAATTAAAAAATAAGAATCCTACAATATGTTGTTTACAAGAAACAAATTTCACAAAAAGAAAAGCATACAAAGTAAAGATAAAAGAATGGAACAAAATTTATTTTGCTTCAGAGGAAAGAAAAACAAAGCAGGGGTAGCAATTCTGATCTCAGATAAAGCAAAAGTAAAAATAGATGTTATTAAAAGAGATAAGGAAGGAAATTATATCTTGATGAAAAATAGCATGAGCAATAAAATAGTAAGGATAATAAATATATATGCCCCTAATGGCAGAACAGCTAAATTCCTAGAGAAGATTTAAGCCAGTTATAGGAAGAAATAGATAACCAAACTATTCTAGTGGGGGATCTCAATCTTTCCTTGTCTGGATTAGATAAATCTAACCACAAAATAAACAATAAAGAAATTAGGGAGGTTAATAGAATTCTAGAAAACCTAGATATAATAGACCTCTGGAGAAAATTGAATAGGAACAGAAAAGAATACATTTTTTTTTCTTAGCAAGACATGGCAATTACACAAAACTTCTCCATCTATTAGAGCAAAAAAAAAAAAAAAAAAAAAAAAAACCCTTCCCAATCAAATTCAGAAAGACAGAAATAAAAAATACATCCTTTTCAGACCACAATGCAATAAAATAATATTCCATAAAATTTAGGAAAACATAGACTAGAAATCAATTGAAAATTAAGCAATCTAATTCTAAAGAATGAGTTGATCTAATAACAAATCACAGAAACAATCCATACTTTCATCCAAGTGAATGATAATATTGAGACAACATACCAAAACCTCTGGGATGCAGCCAAAGCAATTCTTAGGAGGGATTTTATATCTCTAAATAGCTACATAAATAAAATAGAGAAAGAGAAGATCAATTAAATAATTAAAAAATGCAGCTAAAAAAAAAAAAAACTAGAAAAAAAACGAATTAAAACCCAAATTAGAAATTCTGAAATTCAAAGTGGTGGTTAATAAAATTGCAACTAAGAAAAGTATTGAACTAATCAATAAAACTAAAGGTTGGTATTGTAAAAAATCAGCAAAATATATAAACCTTTGCTTAATTTGATCAGGAAAAGGAAAGAAAAAAGTCATCAGCATCAAAAATGAAAATGATGAACTTATTACCAAAGAAAATAAATTAAAGCAATAATTATGAACTTTTCTTTTTATCCAATCATATTGCAGTCAGTCTGACAATCTCACCAAAAAAGAAGATTATCTATTAAAATATAAATTGCCCAGATTAAACAAAGAAAAATATATTATTAATAGCTCCAAAATTGGAAGAAAAAAATAAAATTGAACAAGCTATTAATGAACTCCCTAAGGAGAGTCAAAAAAGAGAAAAAATAATTACAGACCAATCTCCCTAATACATATTGAGGAAAAATGTTTAAATAAAATATTATTAAAGAAATTATAGCAACTTAGCAGCAGGATAACACTCTATAACTTAGTGAGAATTATACCAGGAATGCAGGTTTGATTCAATAACAGGAAAAATATTATCAGAATTGACCAGGTCAGTGACAAAACCATCAAAAATCACATGATAATCTCAATGGATGCAAAAAAAAAAAAACTTTTGACAAAATATAATGCTCATTACTATTAAAAACATTAGAGAGCACAGGAATAAAGGGAGCTTTCCTTAAAATAATAAGCAGTATCTATGTAAAACCTACAGTAAGCATTATTTATAATGGAAAGAAGATGGATGAATTCCTAATATAATCAGGGGTGAAACAAGATGTCCATTATTACTATTATTATTCAGCATTGTATTAGAAATGTTGGCTTTAACAATAAAAAAATAAAAGACTTAAATAGGCAATGAGAAAATAAAACTATCACTCTTTGTAGATGATATGTTGATATACTTAGCAAATCCTAAAAATCATGAAAAAAAATTATTGGAAACAATCCATAGCTTTATATAAACCTTCACTAATCAATAGCATTTCTATGTCTTATTAACAAGGCCCATCAGCAAGAGATAGAAAAAAAAATTCCATTTAAAATTACTACAAACAAGTAGCTAGAAACTGGAAACTGAATGGATGTCCATCAGTTGGAGAATGGCTGAATAAATCTACTTATTCAATGCCATACAAATCAAAATGCCTAAAACAAAATTCATCTGAAAGCACAAAAGGTCAAGAATATCAAAGAAATTAATGAAAAAAATACAAAAGATGGTATCTTAGTAGTAACACACTTAAAACTATTATAAAGCATCCATCATCAAAATTATTTGGTATTGGCTAAGAAATAGTGTGGTGGATCAATGGAATAAATTACATACAAACAACACAATATTCAAGACCTAGAGTAATCATGTATCTGATAAATCTTCAAACTCCAAAGTCTATAAAAAGAACTCACTATTTGACAAAACTTTCTGGGAAAACTGGGGAAAAGTGTATTACAAACTCATCAAAGACATACATCTCACACTCCATAGCAAAATAAGGTCAAAACAGGTACATGATTTGGGCATAAAGGATAATAGCATAAAGAAATTAGGAGAACAAGGTATAAATTTATATATCAGATCTTTGGGAAAAGGGGAATTCGTGACCAAACAAGAATTAGATAACAATATGAAAATCAAAATTACATTACACTAATTTACATTAAATTAAATTATTATATTACATTAAAAAAAGATTTTGCATAAACAAACCAACAGAAACATGATTGAAAGGAAAGCCCAAAGCTGGGGAAAATCTTTACATTAAGCTTTTCTGATAAAAGTCTCATTTCTAAAATATATAAAGAACTGTGTCAAATATATAAGAATATAAATCATTATATATTTATTGTGGATAAATATATCCCAGTGGATAAATGGTCAAAGGATATGAACTGACAATTTTCACATGACATATTAAAGACATCTATAGCTAATTGAAATAATGTTCTAAATCACTATTGACTAGAGAAATGCAAATTAAAACAATCCTGAGGTACTACCTCACATCTCTCAGATTAGATGAATTGACAGGCAAAGATATCGATAAGTTTGGAGGCAATTTGGGAAAACTTGCACACATGCATTATTGGTGGGATTGTGAAGTGATCAAACCATTCTGGAGAGCTATGTGGAATTATGCCCAAAGAGCTATAAAATTGCATTCCCTTTGATCAAGCAGTGTCATTACTGGATCTGTATCCCAAAGAAATTATAAAGAAGGTAAAAGATTACACATGTGCTAAATGGTTTGTAGCATCTCTTCTGTGGTAGCAAAGCATTAGAAAATGAGGAGATGACCATCATTTGTGCAATGGCTGAATAAGTTGTGGTATGTGAAGATAATGGAAAATTATTGTTCTACAAAAATGGTGAACAAACTGATTTTAGAAAACCTGGGAAGATTTATTTGAACTGATGGTGAGCAAAACAAACAGAACCAGTAATATATTGTTCACAACAACAGAAAGAACGTGTGGTAGTTACCTATGAAACAACTGGTTCTCTTCAGTGGTTCAGTCATTCAAAGAAATTCCAATAGACTTTGGACAGAAAATGTCATCTCCATTCAGAGAAAAACTAAGGAGACTTCTTTCCATTATAAATAATGCTTGCTGTAGATTTCAGATAGATACTGCTGATTATTTTTTAAAAAATTCCCTTTATTGGTATGATCACTGTTTTATTTTTTAAATAGGAATGAATACTATATAGGGAGAGCTTTTTCTGCCTCTTTTGAGATTATTATCTTATTTCTATTGGTTTTGTTATTGATATGGTCAATTATGGTAATATATTTCCTGATATTGAACCAGTCCTGTATTCCTGATTATAGTGTATTATCGTGCAATTAAGTTCCTATAATCTCTTTGCTAATATTTTATTCAAAATATTATAACATATTATTTAAGAAGATTGGTATAATTTTCTTTTTCTGTTTTGCCTCTTCCTGGTATAGGTATCAGAGATATATTAGTTTTAGAAAAGGAATTTGGCAGTACTTCTTCTTTACCTCTTTTTCCAAATAGTTTGCATAGTATGGAATTAATTGTTCTTTAAATGGCTGATAGAATTCACTTGCAAATTCATCTGGCTGTGGAGATTTATTCTTAGGGAGTCCATTTATGGCTTGTTCAATTTCTTTTTCTAAAATGGGAATATTTAAGTATTTTATTTCCTCTTTTGTTAACATGGACAATTTATATTTTTATAAATGTTCATCCATTTCTGGTATATTGTCAGACTTACTGCCATATAGCTGGGCAAAATAGCTTTTAATTATTGCCTTGACTTCTTTTTCATTGGTAATATATTTACCCCTTTCATTTTTCATGATTGTGATTTGTTTTTTGTTTGTTTGTTTGTTTGTTTGTTTGCTTTTCTTTCATTTTTCTGATCAAATTAACCAGTCTTATTTATTTTGTTAGTGTTTTTTTCCCCCATAAAACCAACTATTAGTTTCATTAGTTCAATAGTTTTCTTAGTTTCGGTTTTATTAATCTCTCCTTTGAGTCTTAAAATTTCCAATTTGGTGTTTTATTAGGGGTTTTTAATTTGTTCTTTTTCTAGCTTTTGTAATTTCATGTCTTATTCATTGTTCTTCTCTTTTTCTGTTTTATTCATGTAGCTATTTAGAGATATTTAATTTTCCCTAAGAACTTCTTTGACTGCATTACATAAGTTTTGGGATATTGTTTAACTGTTGTCATTTTCTTGAATAAAATTATGGATTATTTCTATGATTTGTTGTTTGACCCAATAATTCTTTAGAATTAGATTATTTAATTTCCAATTGGTTTTTAAGCTATCTTTCCCTGACCCTTTATAGAATATAATTCTTATTACATAATGGTCAGAAAAGGCAGCATTAACTATTTCTAGCTTTCTCCATTTGATATACTCTAACATATGATCATTTTTTGTGTGGGTGCCATGTACTGCTGAGAAAAAGATGTATTCTATTTTGTACCTATTTAATTTTTTCAAGAGGTCTATCATGTCCAGATTTTTAGAATCCTATTAACTCTCTGCTTTATTAATGTTATTATTATATATTATTTTATTCATAATTCATTATGTTTATATATAATAAATTATTATATTATGATATATATTATTTACTATAGCATTATATATTACTTTTTATATTATATTATCTAACTTTATAGTTAGATTTCCCTGATTCTGAGAGGGGAAATCTGAGGTCCCTCACTAGAATAGTTTTGCTGTCTATTTCATCCCATAACTGGCTTAAAATCTTCTCTAGGAATTTGGCTTCTTTGCCAGTGGTTGCATCCACATTTAGTAGTGTTACTAGTTCATTATTTATAGTACCATTTATCAAGATGTACTTTCCTACCTTATCTTTTTAAAAAGATCTATTTTTACTTTTGCTTTATCTGAGATCAGAATTGGTACCCCTGCTTTGTTTTTATTTCAGATGAAATAACAAATTCTCTTCCTGTCTTTTACCTTTACTCTGTATATGTTTCTCTGTGTCAAATGTGTTTCTAGTAAACAGCATATTGTAGGATTCTGTTTTTTTATTTTTATCTACTCTGTTATTTGGTTATGTTTTGTGGGAACTTTCATGCCAGTCACATTCAGAGTTATGATTACTAATTCTGTATTTCCCTCCATCCTATTTCCCTCCATATAAACTTTTGTTCTCTTTCCACCCTCTCCTTACTTGTTTTATTTACCAACCCCATCCATTACCTTATCTGTTATCACCCTTCTCCCCTTCTCTTAGTAGTGTTTTTAACCCACTCTTTATCTTCTGTCAACACTTCTCCACTTTCCTTACCTTTTCCCCTAGTGTTTCTGCCCTCCCTTCTATCTTATCCCTCTATATCCCTTCTTCTTTCTCCTTCTTTCCTTCTTTATAGGATTAAATAAATTTCTATGCTCAACTGAATAATTAAGTTATTCACTCTTAGAGCCAAAACTTATAAGATTAAGATTCAGATGATGCTTATCTCCCTGCTTCTTTTCCTCTCATAGTTTCCTCTCAAGTTTTTTGAACCTCTTCATGTGATCTGATTTGATTCATTATACCTCCCTTTTCCTCTTTATCCTGTACAGACCTTTTCCACCCCCTTAATATCTGTTTCTTTGATATCATGACATCGAGGTCCATTCACAACCATACCCTTAGTTCATGTGATGGCCTGCTTCTGTCTGCCTTAATGACAGATAAAGTTTACAAGAGTTACAATATTGTTTTTCAACCTGATGATGTTAAACTGTTTAATCCTTATATATCTCTCTTGTGGTTAGCCTCCTATGGTTTAGTTCTTGTCTTTATAGATTAAAGCTTCTATTTAGATCTGTTTTTTCCCAATAGAAATGAAAGTCTCTTATTTCATGAAAATTGTACTACCTCCCATGAAAGATGATGCTGAATCTTGATAAGTAGTTTTGGTTATAATCACAGGTCCTTTGACATTTTGAATATGATATTCCAGGTTCTTTGATCCTTTATTGTAGAAGCTACCAGAACTTGAGTATTCCTCACTATTGCTCCTTGATAACATGAATTGTTTTTCTCTATCAGTTTTTAATATTTTTGCCTTGAAATTGAAGTTTGGGAATTTCTCAACAATGTTCCTCGGTATTTTCCTTGTGAGATCTCTTTCCAGAGGTGATCAATGGATTCTTTCAATAAGTATTTCTCTCCTTACATGAACTGATGCTGAGTGAAATGAGCAGAACCAGGAGATCATTATATACCTCAACAACGATACTGTATGAGGATGTATTCTGATGGAAGTGGATTTCTTCGACAAAGAGAATATCTAACTCAGTTTCAATTGATCAAGGATGGACAGAAGCAGCTACACCCAAAGAAAGAACACTAGGAAATGAATGTAAACTGCTTGCATTTTTGTTTTTCCTCCCGGGTTATTTATACCTTCTGAATCCAATTCTCCCCAAGCAACAAGAGAACTTCTCGGTTCTGCACACATTATTATATCTAAGATATACTGTAACCTCTTTAACATGTATAGGACTGCTTGCCATCTGGGGGAGGGGGTGGAGGGAGGGAGGGGAAAAATCAGAACAGAAGTGAGTGCAAGGGATAATGTTGTAAAAAAAATTACCCTGGCATAGGTTCTGGCAATAAAAAGTTATTAAAAAATAAATAAATAAAATAAAGGGTACACACACACACACACACACACACACACACACACAGAGTATTTTTCTCTCTGTTTCTAGAATAGTATGGCAGTTTTTCTTAATGATATCTTGTGGAATGCTGTCCAGGCTCTATTTTTCCTCATTGCCTTCAGGTAGGCCAATAATTTTAAAATTATCTCCCTGGATCTAATTTCCAGGTCAACTATTTTACCAATGAAATATTTCACATTTTCTTCCATTTTTTTTTCAGAATTTTCTTTCTTTTATGTTTGTTTGCCTGATTTTTGCTGTCTTACAAAGTCGATTTGCTTCCATATGCCCTGTTTAATTATTTAACGTGTGATTTTCCTACACTGGACAATTCACAGTTCATCCACCTAGGCATCTCAAATAACTTTTAGGAAGAAATAACTAGTTCACTTTCAATGTTGAGTTCTTTTAGGCTTAATGGAATATCTAATCTCTGATGTCCCACCATCCCCCAGTTCCAGTTCTGAGCCCTTTGTTTTTCATGTCCCTGGTTCTATACTCACAGTTCAGAGTGCTCTTGGAATGGTACTGCAGGTTTAATTTCTCTAGTTTGGGTTTCTGAGATTCTGGGAAAAAATAGGGTGGTATGGGAGTTTGACCTCCATTTCAAGCTTAGGCATGTGTCCCATCACATCACCTTCTTTATTACTCCATTCTTCTTCAGATATATTGTGCAGCATTGAATATTGCTATTATACTGCTAGTAGTTTGTTGCTGCCCTAGAAATATTCAGCTGCCTGGAAGTGAGATCTATACAAGGAATAGAAAGTGAGGCATATAGAGTGTAAAAATGGATTTTATTGCAAGTCTATGAATTAGGTCTAAATTTAGATGCATGGTGGACATTGGAGAAGTAATGCTGGGTAAAATCAAGGTCAGGATCAGTAACTTTTTTGTTTGCTTGCTTGTTGATTTGTCTCTCCTTTTTTCAATCTTAATTTGGATTCTGGGAATCCTAGACCTTGATCATGGAGATGACAAAGTTGCTTTAACGGTGCAGAATCTCTTATGTAGGGGTTTGAGATATAGAGATATGAAAAACTATTAATTTCATCTATTTTGGTCAAAATGACTCCTTTGTGATATCAAAGAAAAATTTTTAAAAATTAAGCAAAAGCTAGGAATTTGTTTTGGTAATGATACCAAATAGATAAAGTATTAACTAATTTGATGTTAGAGAGACTAAGGCAATATAAATTTCTAATTTTGTTTAAAAAGAAAGAAAATAATTCACTCAGTTATACTACTACTAATTCATTAATAAAAATATGTTAAAGAAAGAAAAAATGATCCTTTATGTACAAACACTTATACTTTCTTTTCATTTTGTCAAAAAAATGAAAACTAGAAGGATAATTACAAATTGAGGAACAGTTGAAAAAGATGTATTTTGCATATGGTAGATTAGTATTGTTTTGTAAAAAATGAAGAAATATGTAATTTCAGGAAGACATAGGAAGACAAATAAAATGATGCAAAGTAAAGAGAGCAAAATCAAAACATCATTTAATACTGTAACATCAATATGACAAAAGGAACAATTTTTTAAATTTTTTTAACAAAATATGATGAAAAGTAAAATGAGAAAAAAACAAAAGAAAAATACATGCAATGTCAATAACATTGTAAAAGAAAAAAAATTAAAAAGCCATAGTAACTATTACCAGTATAATTATCAATCATTATTCCAGATGAACAAATGGTGGATTTAGATTGTAGAATGAGGCAAATGTATACATTTTGAATATATCTTATTATATATAATGTCTTATTATATATTATATATCATATACATAATAAGACATTTTTATGACATTATTTTCTTTTTCACATTGGGATGGAGTTGGAATAGAAGGGGGCAGAAAAGATTTCTGTCAATTTAAACAAAAACAGAGAGAAGGTGGTGTAGGCTAGAAATGTCACAAGTACTTTCAGGTGATATAACTATATCCTTAGTTTTAGTTTACTTAGTTGTTTTATGTTGTTATGAGAGGTATCTCACAAAGTGGTAACCTATAGACATATGTAACATGAAAGTAAAACACATTAATAAAACTGAAAGTTAAAAAAGGAAATTATGAGAAATAAATTTATCCAACTATATATAAATCTAACTGAAATGCAATTGATAAATATAAAAATTTCCCAGATTTTCAAGAAAAAAAGAAATTTACAATCATATATGTGTATGTGTATGGATACATTAAATACACACATATATACATATACATAAAGCAAATTGTTACAAATCTTAATTGTTTATAGTACTAAATTCTTAGAGTCCTGAAGTCAGGCAGACCTGTGTTCAAATTTAGCTCGGATACTTAATCCTTCATAACTCTGTGACCCTGGCCAAGTCACTTAACCCCAATTGCCTCAGCAAAAACAAAACAAAACAAAACAAAAACAAAACCTTTGGATTGTAATATTTAAGAGTAGTAAAGGACCTTAGATATAACCTAAGCTTACCTTTAAAAAAATTTACAAAGAAAAAAATTAGAATCATGTTGGTGAGTGACTTTGCTAAGGACACAAAGGTAGTACATATGAAAATAATGTATGAAAACAGACCTTTTGATTCCAAATTGAGTGCTATTCCCAACTATACTGCACTAAATAAACAGAACATTTCTTCTTCTTTTACCCTGAATAATAAAGAATGAGAAAATCATACCCTTTCAGTGTAAAAAGTACCAGAGGCTACCCAGTATATTTGTACTTTCCCTAATAAATGAGGTAAATTAATTTATGGCTGAATATTTGCAAATACATATTCTTTTTGTGTAAATTCAGTCTTTATAACTTTTTCTTCACATAGTATTGTCCTATACTCGTACTTTAAAAAATTCAAGAAAAAACACTGGCATAAACTCATGTGTCTGAAAAACAAATCTGCATTCATGGGAGAAGAATTATAGACTCATTCCTGAATAAAATATGTGAATTCTACTAATAATATCTTTCTAGAGACAATGTCTTATTCTTCTTCATCTAATTCCTAAATTCCTTCTAATTGATTTTAGTTTGGTGAAGGAGTTAAATTTCATCTTGTTTAATTGTTATAACTGATGTCACATCTTTGGATTTTTTTTTTTTTTTTGCTCTGATAGATATGCTTGCTTCTAAATATAACGTCTATTCAAAATGGTCAGAAAAACTTAATAGCTCCTTTTTGCTCACTTAGTTGTAAACTCCAAAGGGATGAGACTGGAGTATGTCAATGATAGTGCTGACAACTACTTGTAAGCAGAATTATTTCCTCTGGCTACTTCTCATTAGGATCCATGGGCAAGAACTAGTTTACAGACTTTGGAGGTTATAGAGTCCAAAATTCTGTCCAAGAGACCAGCCTTTGGGGAGTTAGAACTCACAGATGATTGTGTTTTACTCAGTGATAAGAGAACTACCCTCAGACTTTATGGGTGCCATTCAATAATGACTGGATGAATAAGAAATTAAATAATACACACTGTTCTGTTTTACTCAGTGATGATAGAGAATAATGAAGTATGTCAGTGACACTAACAGCAGCTGGAGTATTGTGAAAATCTTGTGTTAAATTATATGTTTTCTTTTTAATAGAATTAATATTCTATTTTCAAGAATCAGTTTCAATTTTCCCTTGACATTAGGATTAATGGACCTTCAGTGTTGTGCATATATAACTATGTTCTTGATTTAGAATGATTTTTCCATAGAAGAGAAAACAAAATAAACAATAGCACGAAGTTGTCTGCCAGTATATGTTGGACAATTGAACACTCAATGACTAGGAATCTGAAAGCTGACATAATTAATTATTTTATTATTATTATATTACTATTCATTGATAAACATCAACTTAAAAAAATTAATTCATGATTATGAATGGCTTTTCCTTTTCTATTACTGAAGAAGCCATTTACTAAAATCAATGCAACAAAGCCAAAAAAAGATAATGTAGGTAAATATACTTAAAATATTGGACTGAAGGTAAAGAAAAGTAATAAAATTAATTTTTTTCTGGATACAAGTTAAATACAAGATTGTTGCATTGAATATGAAAATAGCATTTTCTCATGTTGTTACCATTAAATATAGCTAGGAAAATTGTACTTTACAACAGGAAAAATGGCAGGATTTTTATTGGGAACACCTGGATCAAATGGCATTTAAATCAAATTGAATTTTAATCAAAATTTTGAATCAAATGCAATTTAATCAAATTTTAAATTATGATGAACTCAAAATTAAGTACTTGTTTTGTCATTTTGTGACCTTAGCAAGTCACTTCACATCTCTGGGCCTCTACTTCCTCATTTGTACAACGGCATGGAGTGGTTGAACAAACATTATATCTCATACATCCCAGATTCAGATTTAATATACTATGACCTATCATTTTATTAAAATTATGAATTTGGGGGGGCAGAGCCAAGATGGCGGAGAAGGCACACATGACTTTCTAAGCTCTTCTCTTACCCTCTTTATCAATAATATATCGAGCCTCAAAAATAGTCTTAACTGCTACAATTCGTAAAGATAAGAAGTAGAACAACTCACCAGCCAAAGAAAATCTGCAGTCTTGCCAAAAAAAAGGTTGGTTCCGGGGCCAGGGGGGAGATCAGCACAGACGGGGAGAGAAATTAGGTTCCCAGGAGAGTCTCAAACCAAAAGTGAAAGCACAGATCTCAGCACAAGTGAGCAGCCCCAACCCGCAGTACGGGGCTTTTCCTTGGGGCAGCTGTGATCCTGCACAGCAGGAGGACCCAGCCCGGGTTAGCCTCCAATCTGCACAGTGCGGGGCTCAGCTTGGGGCCATAGAGCTTTTCCAGGGCCAATTTGCATCAGGCAGAGAAGTTGGGCAGAGTTTGTGGCAGTCTGCGGTCTGCCATCAGCTACTAATACTCACAGTCCCATAAGAGGCTCCAGACTGGGGCAGTGACACTTTCACCCCTTAGTCTCTAGCCAAGGGCAGCTAACCCACACAGCCGAATTGGGCATTTCGATAGCTCGGCCAGTGCTGAATCCCCTTCCTGTTGGGGAAGGAAAACTCTCCTCAGAGCACTCCCAAACCTTGGAGCGGAAATCAGTTTACATCACTCCCTGCTCTGCAGAGGAAGCTGTAACCCCTTGCCTGGAGGCATACCCTAAAGCTTTAAAACATGAATAAAAAGATGAAAAGAATGATCCACAGCTTCTATGCAGAAAAGAGCAGGTCAACAACAAACCTGAAGAGACCTCAAACAGCAAAAATGCATCAGACTGTCCTCCTTTCATGATGCTCTCATGAAGAGACCATTAAAAGTCTCAAAAGAGTTAGAAGATAAATGGGAAAGGAAGAAAGCCTTACAAAGAGCAACAACTTCCTAAATACATTGGAAAAGTTAAAAATTCCAGGAAGTCAGGAAACAAAGTGGTGAATTGGAAAAATAAAAAATCCAGGAAAGTAAATTGTGAATTGGAAAAATAAAGAATCCACTAGAAAGTAGGATTTGTGAATTGGAAAAAATAATTCACTAAAAAAAAATTAGTGAAATGGAAAAAATTCCAAACCAAAACAATACATTTAAAACTCAATTGGACATATACAGAAAGAAGTAAAAAAGCTAATGAAGAAAGTAATTCTTTAAAATTAGAACTGAACAAATAGAAATTAATCATTCATTGGTTGCAAGAATCAGTCAAGCAAAAACAAAAATGACAAACTGGAAAACCATGAATTATCTACATTCAAAAAATGACAGACTTGGAAAATAGATCTAGGAGATAATCTGAGATTAATGGACTTTCCGAAAACTATGATGAAAAAAGAGCCTAGATACTATTTTAAAGAAATCATCAAAGAGAACTGCCCAGATGTACAAGAAGCAGAAGGTAAAATAGGCATTGAAAGAATACATCGAACACCTTCTGAAAGAAACCTAAAATAAAACCCAAGAATATTGCCAAATTTCAGAACTATCAGATTAAGGAAAAAATTTTACAAGCAGCAAAAAAAAAAACATTTAAATACCGAGGTGCACAATAAGGATCACCCAAGATCGCTGCCTCTACATTAAAGAAGAAAGGGCCTGGAATGATATCTGAAAGGCACAAAACTTGGGATGCAGCCAAGATAAACTACCACTAAGCTGAGCATTTTCTTCAGGGAAGAAGATGGACATTTAATGAAACAAATGAATTCCATTTGTTTCTGAAGAAAAAAACCAGAACTAAACAAAAATTTGATCTAAATAGAACCAAGAGATGCAGAAAAGGTAAAAAATAACTCTTGAAATTGTATTTCTGTTGTGGATATACAAAAAAGAATACATGTATAATTTGATTGTACTGATAAAACATAAAAAGGAGTAGATATGAAAAGGGATGATGGCAGAATAAGGTGGGAAGGAGGGATAAGAAACCACATCCACAAGAGGCAAAGGAAACATCATATCTGAGGGAATTAGAGAGGGGAGGAACATTGTAGAATCTTACTCACTCAAGAGTTAGCTCAAGAAAAATAATTGAACATTTGTTTAAGGAAAATTCTCTCTCCCTCATTAAAACAGGGGAGGAAAAGGAAAAAAAAAAGTAATAAGGAAGGAAGGAAAAGACTCAAAGGGGAGGAGGGATTATAAGAGGGTAAGTATCGTGATACAAGAATTATAAAGTTTAAAGGAAAGAGGTTGAAGGCAAGAATAAGTAAAAGCATAATCTGGGGTTATTAGGATGGTAGAAATACGGATTTAGTAATTATAACTTAAAGTAGAATGGATGAACTCCCCATAAAGGAGGCAGATAGCAAACTGGATCAAAGTCAGAACCCTACAATATATTGTTTACAAAACACATTTAAAGCAGGAAGATCATATAGAGTAAAGTAAAAGGCTGGAGCAAAATCTATTATAGCTGGTGAAGTCAAAAAAAAGAGGGTAGCCTATCCTTCTCAGATCAAGCAAAGTAAAATTGATCTAATTAAAGAGACAAGAAGGAAACTACATTCTGCTTAAGGTGCCATAAACAACGAAGCAATATCATTTAAACATATATGACCAAGTGGTATGGCATCCAACTTCCAAAGGAGAGTTAAGAGAGTTGCAGAAGAAATAGACAACAAAACTGTAATATGAGGAGATCTCAACCTTGCACTCTCAGTTAACAAATCAACCTCAAAACAAATAAGAAAGAAATTAAAGAAGAATAGAATATAGAAAAATTAGGTATGTTGGATCTTTGAGAAAATTAATGGAGATGAAAGGAATATACTTTCTTCTCAGCAGTTCATGGAACCTATTCAAAAATTGACCATATATTAGGACATAAAGACCTCAAATTTAATGCAAGAAAGCAGAAATAGTAAATGCTTTCTTTTCAGATCATGATGCAATAAAACTACATTCAACAAAAAGTTGGGAAATAGACCAAAAGTATTGGAAACTAAACAATCTCATCTTAAAGAATGATTGGGTGAACAAGCAAATATAGATACAAATTAATAATTTCCTCAAGATATGACAATGATGAGATATCATATCAAAATTTGTGGATGCAGCCAAAGCGGTAATAAGAGAATTTTATATCCTTGAAACTTACTTGAATAAAACAGAAAGAAAAAGATTAATGAATTGGCTTCAACTAAAAAACTAAAAAGACCAAATTAAAAACCCCAATCAAATACTAAATTGGAAATTCTAAAATAAAAAGGAGAAATTAAAAATATTGAAAGTAAAAACTATGAACTAATAATAAAATTAAGAGTTGGCTCTATGAAAAAGCCAATAAAATAGATAAGCCTTTGTAAATCTGATTAGAAAAGGAGGAGGAAAATGAAATTAGTAGTCTTAAAAATGAAAGGAGAACTTTCCACCAAGAGAGGAATTAGAGAAATAATAAGGATTATTTTGCTCAACTTTATGCCAATAAATTTGATAACCTAAGTGAAATGGATGACTACCTCCAAAAATATAGACTTCCCAGACTCACAGAGGAGGAAGTAAATTGCTTGAATAGTCCCATTTCAGAAAAAGAAATAGAACAGGCAATTAAACAGCTCCTAAGAAAAAATCCCAGGACCAGATGGTTTACATGTAATTTTACAAACATTTAAAGAACAATTGGTCTAATGCTATATAAATTGTTTGATAAAATAGGAATGAAGAGTCCTACCAAATTCCTTCTATGACACAGACATGGTACTGATACCAAACCAGGTAGGCTGAAAACAGAAAGAAATTATAGACCAATCTCCTAATGAATATTGATGCTAAAATCTTAAATAAGATATTACAAAAAGACTACAGAAAATCATCTCAAGATAATACACTATGATCAAGTAGGATTTATACCCGGAATGCAGGGCTGGTTCAATATTAGGAAAACTATCAATATAATTGGCCATATAATACCAAATTAACAAAACCAATGATCATCTCAATAGATGCAGAAAAAGCATTGATAAAATCCAACATCCATTCCTATAAAAACACTTGAGAGTATAAAGGAATAAATGGACTTTTCCTTAAAATAATCAGCAGCATCTATTTAAAGCATCAGTAAGCATCATATGTAATGGAGACAAACTGCAACCATTCCAATAAGATCTGGGTGAAACAAGGTTGCCACCTATCACCGTTACTATTTAATATTGTATTAGAAACCTAGCTTTCAATAAGAGCTGAGAAAGAGATTAAGCAATAAGAAGGCAATGAGGAAACCAATTATCACTCTTTGCCAATGACATGATGGTATACTTAGAAACCCCAGAGATTCTGCTAAAAGTTATTAGAAATAATCACAACTTTACAAAGTTGCTGGTTATAAAATAAACCCATAAGTCATCAGCATTCCTATATATCACTAACAAAGTCCAACAGTCAGTCACAAGAAATTCCATTTAAAGTAACGACTGATAATATAAAATATTAGGAATCTATCTGCCAAGGAAAATCAGAAACTTTATGACAAAATTACAGACCACTTTTCACACAAATTAAGTCTGATCTAACCAATTGAAAATATTAAATGCTCTTGGATAGGGCGAGCAAATATAATAAAATGACAATATTACCTAAACTAATCTATTTATTTAGCGCTATACAATCAGACTCCCAAAAAACTATTTTAATGACCTAGAAAAATAACAACAAAGTTCTTATGGAAAAACAAAAGGTCAAAATTTCAAGGAATTAATGAAAAAATATCAAATGATGGTGACTTAGCTGTACCAGATCTAAAATTATATTATAAGAAAGCAGTTACCAAAACTATTTGGTATTGGCTAAGGAATAGATTAGTTGATCAGTGAGAAGAATTAGTTCAAGGGATAAAACAGTCCAAATATAGCAACCTAGTCTTTGACAAACCCAAAGATCCCACTTTTGGGATAAGAACTTACTGTTTGATAAAATTGCTGGGAAAATTGGAAACTAATATGGCAGAAACTAGGCATTGATCCATACTTAACGCTACACCAGATAAGGTCAAAATGGGTTCATGACCTAGGCATAAAGAATGAAATTATTAATAATTAGAGAAACACAGGATGGTTTACCTCTCAGACCTGTGGAAGGGGAAGGTCTTTATGACCAAAGCAGAACTAGAGATCATTACTGATCACAAAATAGAAAATTTCGATTATACCAAACTGAAAAGTTTTTGTACAAACAAAACTAATGCAGACAAGATTAGAAGGAAGCAATAAACTGGGAAAATATTTTTACAGTCAAAGGTTCTGATAAAGGCCTCATTTCCAAAATATATAGAGGAATAACTCTATTTTATAAAAAATCAACCATTCTCCAATTGAAAAATGGTCAAAGGATATGAACAGACAATTCTCAGATGAAGAAATTGAAACTATTTCTAGTCATATGAAAAGATGCTCCGTCATTATTAATCAGAGAAATGCACATTAAGACAATGCTGAATACCACTACACACCTGTCAGATTGGCTAAGATGACAGGAAAAAATAATGATGATTGTTGGAGGGATGCGGAAAACTGGGACATTGATGCATTGTTGGTGGAGTTGTGAACGAATCAACCATTTGGAGAGTAGTTTGGAACTATGCTCAAAAAGTTATCAAACTGTGCATACCCTTTGATCCAGCAGTGTTACTATTGAGAGCTTATATCCCAAAGAGATTATAAAGAAGGAAAGGGACCTGTATGCACATGAATGTTTGTGGCAGCCCTTTTGTAGTGGCTAAAACTGGAAACTGAATGGATGTCCATCAGTTGGAGAATAGCTGAATAAATTGTGGTATATGAATATTATGGAATATTATTGTTTGTAGAAATGACCAACAGGATAATTTCAGAAAGGCCTGGAGAGACTTTCACGAACTGATGCTGAGTGAAATGAGCAGGACCAGGAGATCATTATATACTTCAAAAACAATATTGTATGATGATCAGTTCTGATGGACCAGGCCATCCTCAGCAACGAGCTCAACCAAATCATTTCCAATGGAGGAGTAATGAACTGAACCAGCTATGCCCAGAGAAAGAACTCTGGAGATGAATAAAACCATTACATTAGATTCCAGTCCCTATATTTGTGCCCTGCATTTTATTTCCTTCACAAGCTAATTGTACAATATTTCAGAGTCTGATTCTTTTTGTACAGCAAAATAACGTTTTGGTCATGTATACTTATTGTGTATCTAATTTATATTTTATATATTTAACATCTACTGGTCATCCTGCCATCTAGGGGAGGGGGTGGGGGAGTAAGAGGTGAAAAATTGGAACAAGAGGTTTGGCAATTGTTAATGCTGTAAAGTTACCTATGCATATATCCTGTAAATAAAAGGCTATTAAATAAAAAAAATTTAAAAAAGTAAAATTATGAATTTGTTAGTAGAATAATTCTATAATTCCATTTTATTAGAAAAACTATCTCTAAAATGTTTGACATTTGGACACCATCTCTGATAAAATCAAATCATAATAACACTGCCGTCTGGTTTCATTTGTGTGTTGAGTGAGACTACTTAATCAGACAGTAACTTTATAGTATTATCTGTGACTAAAAACCCTTGAATAGAACAATCGTGGTTCCAAATTATGCCCCAATTCTTTATAACAGTAGTTTCATTTATTGTGAGTCTCTGACATCTGGATCAATTTGCTTGTATATTTCAGGGAAAAACAAATTAAGAAAATTAGCATTTAAGGACCTTCATAAGACTGACTCTAAAAGAATCTATGCCAGTAGATTAATTTGTGGTTTCATTGTTATAGGGAAGTCCAATGGAAATGACATTATAGTTTACAACTGAAACCCCATTGATTTTGTATTCTCTCCTAGAAGTCATGGGAAGTACAACTCTATAGTCAATACATGATAAAGCCTCAAAAACAAAACAAAACAAAACACACAAATATAATTATAGATTCATTCAGGTTGGACATTTGACGTGAAATAATATCACATATACTTTCTGTTGACCTGATTTAAGTTTCATATAGAAAAAAATACTTTTTGAAAAATTTTCTACTGTCTGTATAAAATTGTGCTAGATTTCAGAGAATATTTGTTTATAAGGATTTGGGTAAGGCATCATGCTTGTCCTTGAAAAGTTAACACTTTATTAGGCAGAGGAGCTATACAATATTGCAAGATAAGAACATTCTAAAGTTTCAAACCAAAGTATAATATATGATCTACAGAAAAAAGATATTAGTAATTGGAAGAAAGGAAAAAGAGTAGGTCAAGGAAACCTTTCGGGAAAAGTTGATATCTTAAATGGGTTTTAGGAAATTAATGGGAAATCCATAGAATAAAACATAATATGCATTCTTTCACAGAGAATAGGCTGGAAAAAAAAACAGAGATGAAAACAATGCAGAGGAAAGAAAGCATGTTCATTAATGATGGCAATAGTTATTTGTACAGTGATTTCTTTGACATAGTGAAGATCCAGGTAAGTAAACTCCTTCTATCAATTCAGGCTAACACTTTCTATACAACTTATAGAGTTTTTTCCAAGAACATTACAAGGTCAAGGGAAAAGCTCTAAGACACATTTTGTACATTTCAGAGCTGAGACTTGAGCCCAGTTTTTCTTGGTTATGTCTCCAGTCCTCTAAATGCTATAATTCAACTTCTCCAGAACTAACAACAACAAAATCAGAAAAAAAATAATCTAGAACATGCTTTAAAATTTACAATGTGTTATTTAAATATTATTTTATTTGTTATTTATAATTATCTTGAAAAATAGGTGGTGATTTATTTCTATTTTACACATGAGAGAATTTAAGAGAGATTTCAGGGGTGACACAGCTTCTAAGTGTCTGTAGTATGATTAAAACTTAAATATTCTTGATTCTAATTCTCTACCCATGACATTATCTAGTTCTAATGGAATTGACTCACAAAGGTGAGCGTGTTCAGAGAATATTTTAAAAACTAATACCTTCCTGAAGAGAAATAATAAAATGTTAAAAATTAATGCTATTGTCTGTATATTCAGTTATATTTTGAATTTGATTTCCAGAAAGGAGAAAGTAATGCCAGGATCCAACAGTTTTTACTATGATGACCACTGACACAAGTTAATTTATTTTTTAAAGGAATTTCTTATACTCTTACAACTTTGAAAATGTTTCTTAAATAGCTGAAAAGTGACATTTCTCAGAGAAAATTTTTGCAAAGATTTCTTCTTCTTAAGTTATATTTCCTAGCTAATCTTATATGAGTTTATTTTTACAAAGTATTTAATTTTATGTAATAAAAATTTTTTATTTTTCCTTGATTGGTTAGCAATTCTTTCCTTATCCATAGGTTCACAAGGTAGTTCTTCCTTATTCCTCTAATTATGTTTATGATGTGACTTTTTATATGTGTCAATCATCCATTTGGATATTATTATGCCATATCAGTCAATTGATATAAATGGTAGTTCTCAAGGGAAAAAATTCAAGCAATCAATAGCAATATTTTTAAAATGTGGCTCCAAGTTACTAGTAATATTAAAAATGTAAAACAAAGCAAGTTTGAGGTACTACCTCATTTTCATCAGATTAGCAAAGATAATAAAAGGAGGACAACACAAACACATGTGCACTGATTATTGTCTTTGAATCTTTGAATTGGTTCAATTGCATATACTTTGATCTAATGACATCATTATTAGCCAATATCTACAAATTACTCATAGAGAGAAAAAAAGAACTCATCTGTATGAAAAAATTTAGAGGTACTCTCTCTTTGCAGAGAGAAACCTGGAAGAAAGGAAAAACAGTTTGTACTACTTGTATAAATTGAACTAGCAAAATGAACATCAGCAAAATAAAAGAAAAAAATGCAATAATAGCATTGCAAAGATAAAGAACATCCAAAGAATTAAATATCTAATAAATGCAATGAACAACCATATCTTCAAGGGGCTAGTCATAATAAATAAAGCTTTCTAAAATCAAATTAATATCTGTGGACACTGTATATGTGAGTGAATAAAGTGTGTAAATGTGTTGCCCAGTATGTGTCAAGTACTGACTAAGGATTCAGTACTGAAATTTAAGGACTTCAAAAGAAATAAATTATAGTCTCTGCCCTCAAGTAGCTCATAATTTAATGGAGAAGACACAGTGAAAATAAATAAATACAAAAAGTATGTATAGGATAAAAAAGAATTACTTAAATGAGAGAGAATACTAGAATCAAAATTATTTTGGCAAAGTTTCCTATAAAATTTGGGATTTTAGTTGGGACTTATAGGACGTTTAGATGCCAGTGGGTGCAGTTAAAAAGGGAGATCATTCCAGGAACAGATGGGGTCAGCCAGATAAAATTTCTAGAATCAAGACAGAATATTTTGTTCATGAAACAAGGAGGAACAAGGAGTTCATGTCACTGGGTAAAAGAGTATATAGTAAGAAGTAAGGAAATAAAAATATTGGAAAGATAGTAGGGAGCTAAATTATAAAAGGCTTTCAAGACTTTTTTTTCTTTTTTTTTTGTTATTATAGCTTTTTATTTACAAAATATAGGCATGGGTAATTTTTCAGCATTGATAATTGCAAAAGCTTTTGTTCCAATTTTTCCCCTCCTCCCCACCCTCTCCACCAGATGGCAGGTTGACCAATACATGTAAAATACAATAAAGTATAAATTAAATAAAATATATGTATACATGCCCATATAGTTATTTTGCTGTATAAAAAGGTTCGAACTTTGAAATTTTGTACAATTAACCTGTGAAGGAAATAAAAAATGCGGGAGGACAAAAATGGAAGAATTGGGAATACTATGTAGTGGTTCATAGTCATCTGCCAGAGTTCTTTCACTGGGTATAGCTGGTTCAAATCAATACTGCTCTATTGGAACTGATTTGGTTCATCACATTGTTGAAGAGGGCCATATCATCTAATTTATCATCATATAGTATTGTTGTTGAAGTACATAATGATCTCCTGGTCCAGCTCATTTCACTCAGCATAAGTTGATGCAAGTCTCTCCAGGCCTTTCTGAAATCATACTGCTGTCATTTCTTACCGAACAATAATATTCCACAATATTCATATACCACAATTTATTCAGCAATTTTCCAATTGATGGACATGGACTCTATTTCCAGTTTCTGGCCAATACAAAGAGGGCTGCCACAAACATTTTTGCACATACAGGTCCCTTTCCCTTTTTTAAAAACTCTTCGGGATATAAGCCCAGTAGTAACACTGCTGGATCAAAGTGTATGCACAGTTTGATAACTTTTTGGGCATAGTTCCAAATTGCTCTCCAGAATGACTGGATGTATTCACAATTTCAGCAACAATGCATTAGTGTCCCAGTTTTCCCACATCCCTTCCAACATTTCACATTATCTTTCCCTGTCATTCTAGCCAATCTGAAATGTGTGTAGTGTTATCTCAGAGTTCTCTTAAGTTGCATTTCTCTGATTAATAATGACATGGAGCATCTTTTCATATGGCTAGAAATAGTTTCAATTTCTTTACCTGAGAATTGTCTGTTGATATCCTTTGACCATTTATCAATTAGAGTCATTTCTCTATATATATATTTTGGAAATAAGGCCTTTATGAGAACCTTTGACTGTAAAAATGTTTTCCCAGTTTATTGCCTTTCTTCTAATCTTATCTATATTAGTTTTGTTTGTACAAAAACTTTTCAATTTGATATAATCAAAATTTTCTGTTTTGTGATTAATAATGATCTCTAATTCTTCTTTGGTCATAAATTCCTTCTACTTCCACAGGTCTGAGAAGTAAACTACCCTATGTTCTTCTAATTTATTTGTAATCAAATTCTTTGTACATAGGTCATGAACCAATTTTGGCCTTCTCTTGGTGTACGGTGTTAAGTATGGATCAATGTGTAGTTTCTGCAATACTAATTTCCAATTTTCCCAGCAGTTTTTGTGAAACAGTGAGTTCTTATTCCAAAAGCTGGGGTCATTTGGTTTGTCAACACTAGAGTATTAAAGTTATTGACTGTTTTGTCCTGTGAACCTAACCTATTCCACTGAGCAACTAGTCTATTTCTTAGTCAATACCAAAGGTAACCACTGCTTTAAAAAATAATTTTATATCTGGTACAGCTAAGCCACCTTCATTTGATTTTTCTTTCATTAATTCCCTTGAAATTCTTGACCTTTTGTTTTTCCATATGAACTTTTTTGTTATTTTTTCTAGGTCATTAAAATAGTTTTTGGGAGTCTAATTGGTATAGTACTAAATAAATAGAATAGTTTAGATGGCATTGTCATATTTATTATATTTGTTTGCCTGATCCAAGAGAGTTTAATATTTTTCCAATTGGTTAGATCTGATCTTATTTGTGTGGAAAGTGTTTTGTAGTTTTGCTCATATAGTTCCTGATTTTCCCTTGGAAGATAGAATGTTAAACATTTTATACTATCGGTAGTTACTTTAAATGGAATTTCTCTTTGTAACTCTAACTATTGGATTTTGTTAGTGATATATAAGAATGCCAATGACTTATGTGGATTTATTTTGTATCCTGCAAGTTTGCTAAAGGTGTGGATTATTTCTAATAGCTTTTTAGTAGAATCTCTGGAGTTCTCTAAGTATGCCATCATATCATCAGCAAAGAGTGATAATTTGGTTTCCTCATTATCTGCTCTAATTCCTATCATCTCTTTCTCAACTCTTATTGCCAAAGCTAGCATTTCTAATACATTATTGAATAGTAATGGTGATTGTGGGCAACCTGGTTTCACTTCTAATCTTATTGGGAATGGTTGCAGTTTATCCCCATTATGTATGATGCTTACTGATGGTTTTAGAGAGATAATACTGAGTATTTTAAGAAAAAGTCCATTTATTCTTATACTCTCAAATGTTTATAATAGGAATGAATGTTGGATTTTATCAAATGCTTTTTCTGCATCAATTGAGATGATCATAGGATTTTTGTTAATTTGGTTATTAATATGGTCAATTATATTAATAGTTTTCCTAATATTGAACCAGCCCTGCATTCCTGGTACAAATCCTACTTGATCATGGTGATTAAACCTGGGGATGATTTTCTGTAGTCTTTTTGCTAATACCTTATTTAAGATTTTAGCATCAATATTCATTAGGATGATTGGTCTATAGTTTTCTTTCTTGGTTTTCAACCTGCCTGGTTTAGGTATCAGTATCATATCTGTGCCATAAAAGGAATTTGATAAGACTCATTCATTTCCTATTTTTTCAAATAGTTTATGTAGCATTGGGGTTAATTGGTATTTAAATGTTTGGCAGAATTCACATGTAAATCCATCTGGTCATGGGGATTTTTTCTTAGGTAGTTGATTAACAGCTTGTTCTATTTCTTTTTCTGAAATGGGTCTA
Organism: Sarcophilus harrisii; assembly: GCF_902635505.1. Classification (NCBI taxonomy): domain Eukaryota; kingdom Metazoa; phylum Chordata; class Mammalia; order Dasyuromorphia; family Dasyuridae; genus Sarcophilus; species Sarcophilus harrisii. The sequence goes on from NC_045429.1 coordinate 153,350,522, forward strand.
TTTAAGCAATTTACTTCCTCCTCTGTTAATCTGGGAAGCCAATAAATTTGATAACCTAAGTGAAATGGATGACTACCTCTATATTTTTGGAGGTAGTCATCCATTTCACTTAGGTTATCAAATTTATTGGCATACAGTTGGGCAAAGTAACTCCTTATTATTTATTACCCTAATTTCCTCTTCATTGGTGGAAAGTTCTTCCTTTTTATTTTTAAGACTAACAATTTGATTTTCCTTTTTCCTTTTTCTAATCAGATTTACCAAAAGTTTATCTATCTTATTTTTTTTCATAAAATCAACTCTTAGTTTTATTTATTAATTCAAAAGTTTTTTTTACTTTCAATATTATTAATTTCTCCTTTTAATTTTAGAATTTCAAATTTAATATTTGATTGGGGGTTTTAATTTGGTCTTTTTCTAGCTTTTTAAGTTGAAAGCCCAATTCATTGATCTTCTCTTTCTCTATTTTATTCAAGTAAGCCTATGAAGATGTAAAAAATTTCCTTATTACTGCTTTGGTATGCTGTCTCATCGTTATCATTATCTTGAGTGAAATTATTAATTGTGTCTGTAATTTGCTGTTTCACCCAATCATTCTTTTTTTTTTTTTAATTTAATAGCCTTATATTTACAGGTTATATGCATGGGTAACTTTACAGCATTAACAATTGCTAAACCTCTTGTTCCAATTTTTCACCTCTTACTCCCCCACCCCCTCCCCTAGATGGCAGGATGACTAGTAGATGTTAAATATATTAAAATATAAATGAGATATACAAGTATACATGACCAAAACGTTATTTTGCTGTACAAAAAGAATCAGACTTTGAAATATTGTACAATTAGCTTGTGAAGGAAATCAAAAATGCAGGTGGGCATAAATATAGGGATTGGGAATTCAATGTAATGGTTTTTAGTCATCTCCCAGAGTTCTTTTTCTGGGCATAGCTAGTTCAGTTCATTACTGCTCCATTAGAAATGATTTGGTTGATCTCGTTGCTGAGGATGGCCTGATCCATCAGAACTGGTCATCATCTAGTATTGTTGTTGAAGTATATAATGATCTCCTGGTCCTGCTCATTTCACTCAGCATCAGTTCGTGTAAGTCTCTCCATGCCTTTCTGAAATCATCCTGTTGGTCATTTCTTACAGAACAGTAATATTCCATAATTTTCATATACCACAATTTATTCAGCCATTCTCCAACTGATGGACATCCATTCAGTTTCCAGTTTCTAGCCACTACAAAAAGGGCTGCCACAAACATTCGTGCACATACAGGTCCCTTTCCCTTCTTTATAATCTCTTTGGGATATAATCCCAGTAGTAACACTGCTGGATCAAAGGGTATGCACAGTTTGATAACTTTTTGAGCATAGTTCCAAACTACTCTCCAAAATGGTTGGATTCGTTCACAACTCCACCAACAATGCATCAATGTCCCAGTTTTCCCGCATCCCCTCCAACAATCATCATTATTTTTTCCTGTCATCTTAGCCAATCTGACAGGTGTGTAGTGGTATCTTAGAGTTGTCTTAATTTGCATTTCTCTGATTAATAATGACTTGGAGCATCTTTTCATATGACTAGAAATAGTTTCAATTTCTTCATCTGAGAATTGTCTGTTCATATCCTTTGACCATTTTTCAATTGGAGAATGGCTTGATTTTTTATAAATTAGAGTTAATTCTCTATATATTTTGGAAATGAGGCCTTTATCAGAACCTTTGACTGTAAAAATATTTTCCCAGTTTATTGCTTCCCTTCTAATCTTGTCTGCATTAGTTTTGTTTGTACAAAAACTTTTCAGTTTGGTATAATCGAAATTTTCTATTTTGTGATCAGTAGTGATCTCTAGTTCTGCTTTGGTCATAAAGTCCTTCCCCTTCCGCAGGTCTGAGAGGTAAACTATCCTGTGTTCCTCTAATTTATTAATAATTTCATTCTTTATGCCTAGGTCATGAACCCATTTTGACCTTATCTTGGTGTACGGCGTTAAGTATGGATCAATGCCTAGTTTCTGCCATATTAGTTTCCAATTTTCCCAGCAATTTTTATCACAGTAAGTTCTTATCCCAAAAGCTCACCCAATCATTCTTTACCATGAGATTATTTAGTTTCCAATTACTTTTTTGTCTATTTACCACTAACTTTTTGTTGAATGTAGTTTTTATTGCATTGTGATTTGAAAAGAAAGCATTTAATATTTCTGTCTTCCTTCATTTAATTTTGAGGTTTTTATGTCCTAATATATGGTCTTTTTTTTTTTTTTTTGCATAGGTTCCATGAACTGCTGAGAAGAAAGTATTCTCCTTTATGTCACCATTCAGTTTCCTCCAAAGATCTATCATACTTAATTTTTCTAATATTCCATTTACCTCTTTAATTTCTTTCTTATTTGTTTTGTGGTTTGATTTATCTAATTCTGAGGGTGCAAAGTTGAGATCTCCCACTATTATACTTTTGCTGTCTATTTCTTCTTGGAACTCTCTTAATTACTCCTTTAGAAAGTTAGATGCTATGCCACTTGGTGCATATATGTTTAGTATTGATTTTGCTTTGTTGTCTATGCTTTTGTTACTTCTTTTTGTATATATCCAATTGAGTTTTTAAATGACTTGTTTTGCTCTTTGAATTTTTTTTCCATTTCACTAATATTTTATTGAGTTATTTTCTTTTACCAATTTACATATCCTACTTTCTTGGGAGTTCTTTATCTTTTCCAATTCACAAATCCTACTTTCTTGGGAGTTCTTTATCTTTTCCAATTCACAAATCCTACTTTCTTGGGAGTTCTTTACCTTTTCCAATTCACAAATTCTGTTTCCCTTTACTTCCTGGGTGTTCTTTACTTTTTCCAGTTCACATTTCTGGAAGCTATTACTCTCTTGCATAGCTTCTCTTTCCTTTCCTCCTTTTTCTTCTAGCTCTTTCTAAAGATTTTTTTATATTTTCTTCTAGGAGAGCTTTGTGTGATGGGGTCCAGGTTACATTTCCCTTTGGGGTATTGTCTGGAGACTGTCTGCTATTAGTCTCCTCGGTGTTAAAAATCTCCTCTCTTTCTATATAGAAGCCATCAATGCGCTTTTGATTTTTTTGCTCATTTTTTTAAAGCCTACTGTAGAATCTGCCTTCAGGGCAAGGAGTTTAGCAGCTTCCTCTGCATAGCAGGAATAGGTATATGGACAGTAGCTATCCTTTCTTTTTTTTTTTTTTTTTTTTAGAGCTGAAAGGAATTTTACTTACAAATGGACAATACACAAATAAACTATGGTGCTGCATATAAACCCCTTTTTAATTACCCTCCATTAACACATATGTCTGATTTTCTGACTAGAAAAAGGAGAGAGGAATATTCCTTTTTTTTTTTTTTTTTTTTTTTTTTTTTATTTAATAGCCTTTAATTTACAGGATATATACATGGGTAACTTTACAGCATTAACAATTGCCAAACCTCTTGTTCCAATTTTTCACCTCTTACCCCCCCACCCCCTCCCCTAGATGGCAGGATGACCAGTAGATGTTAAATATATTAAAATATAAATTAGATACACAATAAGTATACATGACCAAAACGTTATTTTGCTGTACAAAAAGAATCAGACTCTGAAATATTGTACAATTAGCTTGTGAAGGAAATCAAAAATGCAGGTGTGCATAAATATAGGGATTGGGAATTCAATGTAATGGTTTTTAGTCATCTCCCAGAGTTCTTTTTCTGGGCATAGCTAGTTCAGTTCATTACTGCTCCATTAGAAATGATTTGGTTGATCTCGTTGCTGAGGATGGCCTGGTCCATCAGAACTGGTCATCATATAGTATTGTTGTTGAAGTATATAATGATCTCCTGGTCCTGCTCATTTCACTCAGCATCAGTTCGTGTAAGTCTCTCCAGGCCTTTCTGAAATCATCCTGTTGGTCATTTCTTACAGAACAGTAATATTCCATAATTTTCATATACCACAATTTATTCAGCCATTCTCCAACTGATGGACATCCATTCAGTTTCCAGTTTCTAGCCACTACAAAAAGGGCTGCCACAAACATTCGTGCACATACAGGTCCCTTTCCCTTCTTTATAATCTCTTTGGGATATAATCCCAGTAGTAACACTGCTGGATCAAAGGGTATGCACAGTTTGATAACTTTTTGAGCATAGTTCCAAACTACTCTCCAAAATGGTTGGATTCGTTCACAACTCCACCAACAATGAATCAATGTCCCAGTTTTCCCACATCCCCTCCAACAATCATCATTATTTTTTCCTGTCATCTTAGCCAATCTGACAGGTGTGTAGTGGTATCTTAGAGTTGTCTTAATTTGCATTTCTCTGATTAATAATGACTTGGAGCATCTTTTCATATGACTAGAAATAGTTTCAATTTCTTCATCTGAGAATTGTCTGTTCATATCCTTTGACCATTTTTCAATTGGAGAATGGCTTGATTTTTTATAAATTAGAGTTAATTCTCTATATATTTTGGAAATGAGGCCTTTATCAGAACCTTTGACTGTAAAAATATTTTCCCAGTTTATTGCTTCCCTTCTAATCTTGTCTGCATTAGTTTTGTTTGTACAAAAACTTTTCAGTTTGGTATAATCGAAATTTTCTATTTTGTGATCAGTAATGATCTCTAGTTCTGCTTTGGTCATAAAAACCTTCCCCTTCCACAGGTCTGAGAGGTAAACTATCCTATGTTCCTCTAATTTATTAATAATTTCATTCTTTATGCCTAGGTCATGAACCCATTTTGACCTTATCTTGGTATACGGCGTTAAGTATGGATCAATGCCTAGTTTCTGCCATATTAGTTTCCAATTTTCCCAGCAATTTTTATCAGTAGCTATCCTTTCAATGGGCTGCAAAGAATGGCCAATCTGTGGGAGTGCTCTGGGAAAAGCTCCAAACTGGAAGTGATACAGGCCTGTGTCCCATGGCCTGAGCTGTGGAAGTGCCCTGTGAGGAGCCCTGCTGTGAGGATTAGCAACTGCCTTGGGCTAGAGGCTGAGCAGCAAAAATGTCATTGCCCCCCCTCCCAAAGCCCACTTTGGGTATTAGCAGTTGCTCTACCCCTAATGGCATGGAAGTATCTCTGCCTGTGGAGCACAGTTGCTCTGCAGAAATTCTATTGCTCCAGGCTGAGCCCTACACTGTGCAAATTAGAGGCTGGCCCGGGCTGTGGCTCCCTGTCATGTGGTGATTGTCCTCTCAAAAGCGCCTGCTGCAGAATGCTGCTGCACAGCTGTGTTGTGGCCTGTGCTAGTTCATTCACTTCTGGTTTTAGGTGGGTATAGCCAGATTCTGTTAGATTCTGGAAGTTTTTAGAGTAGCCTCTACCTTTGGCTTTAATTTCTCTGCTGGTCTACTGCTTTACAACCAAAGCAGAATAGCCCAATCTATGATAGAGTCCTCTCTTTAAATTTTCCAACCACGGAGATCACCCCTGCTTCTGGTTTGCTCCAGATGCTAGCCTCTGGGTTTAACTCAGCTTGCACTGGTCTACTTCTGCCTGCTCAGGACAAATCTTTCTAGCCATCTTCCAGATTATGTTTGGCTGGTAAATTGTACTTCCAATTTTCATGAGTTTTACCAGTCAAGTGTTATTTTCGAGCATGATTATAATAATTAGTAATGAGGGTATGAGAGAAACTCAGAAAGTTGCTTGTGCCTTCTCCGCCATCTTGGCTCTGCCCCCCCCCAACTTTCAAGACTTAACAAAAGATTTGTTTGCATAAAGACAATAGGAAACCACAAAAGTTTATTGAGTTATCAAGTTAAGTTTATTTATTAAAACATATTAGACATGTGCTTTAAGAAAATCACTATACTGACTGAATGGTGAATGTATTAGAGTGGAGAGGGACTTAAGAAGGCAGACCCATCAACAGATTATTGTAATAGTCTAAATATGAAAATAACAAAAGAGAGAAATATATACATACATACATACATATATGTGTATATATATATATATATATATATATATATATATATATAATAAAATTGATAGTGTTTGGCTATGGTGGAGCAAGAGGACGACTCCCAAGTACTGAACTAAGGGACATGAGGATAGTGTTTTATCCTAAAATAATAGAAAAGGGATGGTTTGGAAGTAGACTTAGGGGAAAAGATAATGATTTCCATCTTGGACAAGTTCAGATTAAGAAGTCTACTGAGTATCCAGGTAGAGGTGTCTAAAAGATAGTTTGAGATCTGAAATTTGAAGTTGGAAGAAAGATTGGGACAGAATAAGTAAAGGTGAGATAAGGAGGGCCTGATTTTGTTTTTGTTTTTGTTTTTGTTTTTTTCTGTATGAGGCATGTCTCTCAGTTGAGAAAGTTAAGGAAGGAGAATCCATGAAAAGTTTAAAGAGATGAAATGTTTTGGAATAACCATTGTAGAGAGCAGAAAAACAAATTGATTGGGTAAGTATAGAAGAATTTCCTAGCAGTAGTTGTCAGTTGAATTTGTTTAATTTAAATTTTTAATGGATATAGTCAGAATGGTTACATGATTTTCTCCACTGTTGTTCAATAACTGTGTATAGAATAAAGGCAGAGAATGGTGTGAGTACTCAAATGCAGAGACTTGGAAGATCATAATTAGCAAAATGACAAAAAGGAGGAGATAGTAGCTTGTATAGGCAAGATCATGAAGGAAAGAACTGAGAGGCTAAGGAGGAAGAGTCCATGGTGCTAGTGAAAAGTAATTTTATGTTGGAGAAAGAAGAAGAGAAGAAAAGGTGAACAGCAATAGTCTCTGGTCAGAGAGGGGAATTAAGAGCCCTTGACTATAAGGGCGGTATATTTATAATTTATGGCAAAATCAAATGTGTGACAATTTTTAAATGTAGCTGAATAAAGGGGGGAGGGGTACCTTATACAAAATATAGACTAAAGAATTGAGTGGCTAAAGTGTTTGAGGAAGAATCAATATGTATGTTGCAATGCTCTAGAAAGCGGGTAGGAATTGGGGAGGAGAGAACATTTTTTAAGGACTTATCAAACTCTTTGAGGAAGATGATCAAATGAAAGGTCCCATTTCATTATTCCTTAGTCACTATTTTGTGCAAAACTATGTTAGGTACTTAAGGATACAAAGATAAAACAAAATTGCCACCATTTTCAAGGAGACAATTTTCTATTGGGTTGAGGGGTGATATTAATATTTTAATTAATATATTTTATTTCATAATATATAATTAATTAACATATCTAATATATTAATGATAACATTAGTTTACCATTTCACTATATTTTGTGTCTAAAAGCACAAGTATCTTACAATACAGCCCAATCAATGTCCTTCACCATGGGTATGCATAATACAAGGGAAAACAAATGCAACCACTAAAAACAAGCACACAAACAAACAAAAAAAGCCAGCCATTCACATAACTTTTTTAAGACATGGCATTCTTACATGAATAAGAGGTCTTATCTTATTTACTTTTACCTGATGGCTACCTCAGTCATGGTATTAGAGTTATTTTATTAACAATGGTCTACAGTACTAGTCTCTGTATTTGTTTGCCTCCAAAAAGGAGGAAAAACAAGTTCTCTTCTAAAAACTATTGAAAGCAGTTGCTAGTTTCCTGTGCTTACAGATCAATAGTCTTAACTTACTGAAGATAATGAGAGAAAAAAAAAACAGGAAAGAAAAACATCTCTTTTCCTATGAGTTATTGATACTTAGAATTTCTGATGGTAGGGTGCGTGGATTATTAAGGAAAGCTAGCACTTGTGGTTAATGGCTTGCTGAGCCTTTTTCAGGTTTACTAATCCATCTTTGTTCCTCAGATTTACCTAATTCTCGTCTGTGGCTCCAAGAAGCTATAGCATATAAAATGACCACCCACTGATAAATCATTTCACTGGATGGATGAATTAAACAAGGCTCAGAGTAACTAACAAGTCTCAAACCTATAAGTGAATTAGAGGGAGGTCTACCCTAAGTATTTGAAGACTGCTCCCAGTGGAAATTTGTTCCAATGGTCATGAAGGTGCCACAAACAGAACTTGGTGTAGGGTTTAGTCAGACATAAAAGAGGCCAATGTTACAAACAGCATTATATACACTATCATCATTTTTCATGACTTTTGCCTTGCCACTAGAGTGCTATGACTTGGAAGGGAATGAGGCTGATGCCTTTTTTTTCCAAGTGTGCTTTACTTGACTAATTCACACACAAGTCAAACCATCATCAATGATATAACTGATCCTCGTCAAAAATGAAGCATAAATTGCAAAAAAGCAATGACTCTACCAATTATTCCTTATATAGTGGGTTTTTCCAATGCGTTCAAAGATGAGGAAATATACAAATTGTTGAATTAATATTTTTCATGCTTTTTTTTTAAAAGGTGTCCATTTTCTTAATTGAACTTATATTGAAAAGTCACTGTTTGTTTGATAGCAAGAATTACCATGAATACAGTAGAAATATAAATCATGTGAACATCACTATTCTTTTTTTAAGTTATGTTTACTACAAAATAAGAAGTATTGTTTTTACTTTATCTTTTGACACAAATTTTCCTTTTCCTAGTTAACTTGTAATGGGATATGTTTCTCTAATTTCTTATCTGAATCTACAGATTAGGTTAAATTAGACAATCAAATATCTGTACTTCTTCTATGCTTTCAATTATATAATAATATCAGAAAGAATAAGATGAGTAACTCCCATCCTCTTGCACCCATTCTGCCAAGCAAAGGCATAACCATGGTAAAATATGAAACCAGAATTTTTTGAACAAAGTAAGTTTCAATTCATGTGTCCTGCAATTATTATATAATAGTCCCGTTTCCCTAATAACCACTGAAACTTAGCTCATATTGAAAGCATATTCTTTGATGATAAAATCCTCTGTTAACAATCAATATTCTAATAAATGAGGTCTCTTAAGTCTTAGAAAAATAGATCTATTTATTAATTTGTATATAAAAATGAGTAAGAATGTTTGTACCACATCTCTGATCAGATTTTAATACTCATGCTTAGCTGCAGCATCTAAATTCTGAGTTTGTCTTATTATTACAATGGTATAGATATAGTCAGTAGACTTTTTCAAGTGATATAAGCCAATCCTTGATTCAATCTGTCATCAACAAAAAGAATGGTGGTTAACAGTAGGATATAAACTTATAATCTTGGATTTACAATGACCCCTAAGAAAATTTAGGATATCATGGGTGATGCGGTTTCCATATTGGAGATCATATCTAACCAGCCCAATCAAATCCGTCACTTTGTGATGTTATGATGAATGAGTTCAAGAGTAGAGTAAGTCAATCTCAGAAATAGGATTATTTGAGATGAGGCTGGAAGATAGCAAACATTTCTAAAAGACAAGTGAAGGAGATTAATGCATGCTTGGGAGAAGGAAATTGGAATCTAGCAGGTGAGCAAAAAGAAGTAAACTAGGTGGATAAAACATAGAGTATGTAAAAAAAAGTGTGCTTGTCTAAGAAAATATAAAATATATTAATGGAACAGAAAAATGGAACAACAGTGTATTTTATTCCAAATATAATAAAACACCATTGAAGTATTTTGAGAATAAAGGCAGAGCTAGAATTGTGTCATATTTATATATATATTTTATAACTAAATGGACGGTATTAGTAAAGGGAGTATTCAGATTCAAGGAAATAAATTTGAAGACTATTGCAATAGGACAGATGAAAGGTGGCTTTAGACTAAACAGAAAATGGGGGAATATCTTGGGGAAATATTATGGACATTTGACATAATATGAAAATTGCTCAGAAATGGGGGAAGCAGGTTAAAAATAGAGAGTCAATAATGATTCTAAGGTTCTAAAACTGGACAACTGAAGTGTGCTGATAACAAACAGATAAAGAAGTTAAGAGGAAAGATGATTTAGAAGTAAAAATACTGAATAATACTTTAAACAGTTTGAGCTTTGAATGTCTATAGCATGTTCATGTAGAGATATGAGAGTAGTCAGAGATGTGAAGATAGAGTTTTGGAAAGCAATAAGGATTATGTATGTAGATGTGGGAATATTCTGAAAAAACTTCATTATTGAATCCATGGGAGTTGATATTACTGAGAATATATAAAGAAAAGAGGGTCCAAGATAAAGTCATGTGTAGACATATGGGTTGAGGAGTGAATGACAATTCTACAACTAGTTAAGGTTTCACCAGAAAGGTAGAAGAGATGTGACAGAGGTATTCCATATATCTGAGAGTAAACAATATCCGGAGGTAAGGAATGATCAATAAATCGAAATAAATACAGATGAGTTAATGAGATGACTTAGAAAAGACTTTTGGATTTAGCAAAAAGAAAAAAAAAAGATTGTGAATGTCACAAGATGTTTGATGCATCGGACCTGAAGACGGAGAAGAAGTGCAAAATCAATTGAGAAATATGAAAATTTAGGAAATTATTCATTGTTTTTGTTTAGTTTGGTTTATTCTGTTTTGGTTTGCAGGTTTGTTGTTTATTTTGGCTTTCCTGGGAAAGTTAAAAGCAAATATAGGGCAACTGTCTAAGAGAAAGGTAAGGTCCAGGGTTTTTAAAATTGGATGAGATTTGTCCATATATGTAAGAATTGGAGAAGAAATCTGGTTAAAGAATTTTTTTTAAAATAGAAAGAAATGGGATTATCAAAGGCTCTAACATTCTTAAATCTGTTTTTTTTGTTTGTTTGTTTTGTTTTTTCTCATACTGTGATAAGTATTATTCACATATGTCCTTGTTGGCTCAAGTTTGGTTTATTCTACTTCACAGTAGTTAAATCAAAGACAGTAGATGGGAATAAGGCTGAATCCATAGTCTAGATGCATCCTAAATTTGGCTTATTCTGTTTGGTTCTCAGAGAAATAGAAAAAAAAATGAGTACGTTAGAAAAAAAGAAGTCTTAGGTTTGTTGCAAAGGGAATTTTATTTTGTTTTCCTTACAGCTAAAGATATCAAAAACTGGAAAAGGTCCCCTTGGGAAATTGTGACTTCTTTTTCAAGAAAGGTTTTTATGTTACGTTTCTATGACCATTGTTTGAGTATATTGTCAGTTAAATTCTTGGTCAAATATATTTTGGCTTTTTTCACTGCTGAGTTATTTTTTTATCTGAAATTCTATGATTTTTAATTCAGATAAGGATGATTCTCCTTCTTCTTGCCCAATCAATAAGTGAGTTATCATGATCTGGTTTTAAGGTCAGTCTCTCCTAATACTATTTTTTTTTTCTTTTCTTCTTTCCCAAAGGATTTATAATGCTTTCATCTTACCTCTCTGCTTCCTTCTTGTGCTTCACATTTGTAACATGCTTTCAAGCTCATAAAAACACAGTCAAATAGTGTAGAATTTGTTACATTTTAGAAGCAGTGTGAAGGTGTATGTGTACATGGGGACAAAACTAATAATTTAGACAGCAAAGATTTTATTATTATTGACAAGTAATTAAAACTGTGAGATCAATGCTGATATGCTCTTCTTTCCACCTCCACCCTCTCTGGGCATTTGCTTGAGTTTCACTTGAAGAGTTCATAGAAACAGGAGAGGAATAATCATTGAAATGAAAAATCAATATGGAAAAGTAAAAATGAAATATTGAAATGCAGAATAATTATACTTTATTACATTATGAGAAGAAACCATATGAATTTAATGTCTTCTATTATAGGTCCCATACTATTTAATATTTTAATCAAATGATTAGAAAGTGAAACATTCTGATTACCTTATCAGGTGAGAAAAATTGGGAAGAAATGGCAAATCTTGGGTGGAATGGATTCTGATACTATGTAGTCTTGATGAATTAGAGAAATATTTTATGCATAAAATTAATTTCAGGAAAGGAAAAAATCTATTGTAATTAAAGATAACCTTTTTATGACTTTGGATTAGCTCATACCTTCTTTATGCTATACGAGTGACTAGGAATGCCTATACAAAATGAAAAACAAAATCTTATGCTAGGTAGCAAAAAAGCACCGATTTGGATGAAAATAAGATCTAGATTTTGTAAATATTCTAATGTTTAAAAGGAAATGACTATAATAAAATATTTTTCTAAATCCCAAATGAATATGATATGCAGTAATTTTAAATAGCTAACAGACCTTGAGGGAACCTTAGACCTTACTAATCTAATTCAGTCATTTTATAGAAAAAGAAACTGAGGGCTCCAAAATACCAAGTGATTCTCCAGGCTAATGGAAAAAAAGGCCTGGACCCAGGGTTTTAAACTTTCAATATGATTTTCATTTGATTCAACTTTATTATCTGATTAAAGGATCAAAAGTAAAGGTAGAATACATTTTCATAAAGAATTCCTGTAAGGAACAGATTTATTTCACTCTATGACAAAAATAACAAATAGAAATTGTACCCTCACAGGGTCTGTTGTTGTACGCCATTGAACTAGAGAGTAGGAAAACTAAAATAATGTGGTTGTTTTATAGGAAATCTTTTAATTCTGTATTTAATGGTCAATGATTTCTTCAGTTACTTACTCCTTAATTTTGTAGCACAAACACCTTATTAGATGATATAATCTTTGCTTCCTTAAAAATGTTTTAACCTCAGCAAAACCTTGTTGGAATCTTTCTGGAATTAGGTTTATACGTGAGACTGGAATCCAAAATCATACATGAAGTCTTTGCAGATATGCAGAACCTGCCTGAACTTCCATTTCACTAAAATAATTTTTAGAAACCCAGAGGGAGCTCCTTCCCATGACAGGGATTAATTAGGATTTCATTTGAACTATAAAGTGGGTACAGACAAATTATAGCACTAGTGCTAATTTCAACAGATATTTAATGTTAATAATGGAGAAAAAAGATTTTGGTGTGGAAATGAGTTCTCTTTTGAAAGTTTGAGTGTGCTGCCAGATTGGCTAGAATGACAGGGAAAGATAACGCAGAATGTTGGAGGGGATGTGGGAAAACAGGGACACTGATACATTGGTGGTGGAATTGTGAACACATCCAGCCATTCTGGAGAGCAATTTGGAACTATGCCCAAAAAGTTATCAAACTTTGCATACCCTTTGATCCAGCAGTGTTACTACTGGGCTTATATCCCAAAGAGATCATAAAGAAGGGAAAGGGACCTGTATGTGTACAAATGTTTGTGGCAGCCCTCTTTGTAGTGGCTAGAAGCTGGAAAATGAATGGATGCCTATTAATTGGAGACTGATTGAGTAAATTGTGGTATAGGAATGTTATGGAATATTATTATTATGTAAGAAATGGCCAGCAGGATGAATACAGAGAGGATTGGCGAGACTTACATGAACCGATGCTGAGTGAAATGAGCAGAACCAGGAGATCATTATATACCTCAATAACGATACTGTATGAGGATGTATTCTGATGGAAGTGGATTTCTTTGACAAAGAGAAGATCTAACTCAGTTTCAATTGATCAAGGATGGACAGAAGCAGCTACACCCAAAGAAAGAACACTAGGAAATGAATGTAAACTGCTTGCATTTTTGTTTTTCCTCCCAGGTTATTTATACCTTCTGAATCCATTTCTCCCTGAGGAACAAGAGAACTGTTCAGTTCTGCACACATATATTGTATCTAAGATCTACTGTAACCTCTTTAACATGTATAGGACTGCTTGCCATCTAGGGGAGGGGGTGGAGGGAGGGAGGGGAAAAATCAGAACAGAAGTGAGTGCAAGGGATAATGTTGTAAAAAATTACCCTGGCATGGGTTCTGGCAATAAAAAGTTATTAAAAAAAAAGAAAGAAAGTTTGAGTGTGAAATTTTCACAAGATACTCGAATAGAAATACTAAGCTAAATAAAGTGTGGGGAAAGAGTTCAGGGTAGATCAAAATAAAATAAATGGCCTTGGGGGGTCATCTACTTAGAGATCAGATTAAAACAATGGGTTTGTGATTTTAAAGAAAAGAGGTATAAATAAAGCCTTTTGAACATCTGCAATTGTGAGACAGGGAGAAAAATACTGAAATGGACCATACTCAATAATAGTTAATATTTTCATAGTGCTTTACAATTGGCAAAGCATTTTATAGCATTTGATTTTCACAACAACACTCTGTGGTAGCAAAAAATTTCACTCCCTTCTACAGATAAAGAAACAAGATTCAAAATGGTGTTAAATAATAATGAATTTATATTTACTTCAATATGTTAAAACAATAAGCTATTTTAATCATGTACATTAAAAATGTATGTTAAAAAGGAGATGATATTCTTCAGGAAACTTATGCTGCTGTTTGAAGGAGAGGTTTAAGTAGCTTATATTTGTCTTGAGATTACTCTTCCATGATCACAAGGGACCTAATTCATGGTAAGGAGGGGACTTAATGGAAATTGAGATATTGGGCCATAGCAGCTAAAAGGAATGGGGATTGTCTTGGAAACAAGCCATATGAATGGTTATCATTGGATGATGGGATACAAACTATTTCCTCCATGATTTGACTGATTACAGCTTTTGGAATCAGGCCACAGCTCATATGAAGAAAAGTCATTTCCCTCACCAAGGGGCAATAGTACCTTTTTTGTATCTTCCTTCCTTATTAGATTTGGAATACAATAGGATACCCTGTACAGTGGTAGAGATCAAACTGCATTTGGTGCAAATACAAATCGAATTACCATGTGACAGGTGTTTTGTGAGGGGGTCCTTTCTTTCTTTTAAAATTTTTTAAAAAAAATAACAGAAACAAGATTAAAAGGGATATACAAAAGTTGGGAAAATGTTTACAGCTAATGTTTCTGATAAAAGTATCATTTCTAATATATAAAAAGAACTGTGTCAAAATTATAAGAATACAAGTCATTTCCCAATTGATAAATGGTCAAAGGGTATTAACAGACAATTTTCAAATTATGAAATTGAAGCATCTATAGTCATATGAAAAAAATATTCTAAATCACTATCGATTTGAGAAATGCAAATTAAAACCACTGTGAGGTACTCCAGCTTATCTTTCAGATTGGATAATATAACAGAAAAGCATAATGATCAATTTGGGGGGGGGGAATGTGGGAAAACTGGAATACTCATGCATTTGGTGGAATTTTGATATGATCTAACCATTCTTTAGAGCATTTTGGAATTATGTCCAAAGGACCATAAAACTGGCTTACCCTTTGACCCACCAATGTCATTACTGAGTCTTAAAGGAAGAAAAAGGGCTCTGTACAAATGGTTGTAGCAGCTTATTTTTGAGGTACTAAAAAACTTGAAAATAAGTAGATGCCCATCAATTGGGAAATGGCTGAAGAAGTTGTGCTATATGAAGATAACAAAGTATTATAATTCTATAAAAAAGATAAACAAGCTGAGTTTTAGAAAGGCCTGAAACAATTTTCATTATTTGATGCGGAATGAAATAAGCAGAACCAGGAATATGTTGTACACAATAACAGCAAGAATGTACAATGATCAACTATGAAAAACTTCATTCTTCTCAGTGGTTCAGTGATCCAAAACAATGCCAATAGACTTTAGACAAAAAATGCCATCTATGTTCAGAAAAAGAACTAAGGAGACTGAATGTAAATCAACAAATACTATGTTTACTTCCTTTTTCTGTTTTTAATCTCTCCCATGGTTTTTCCCTTTTGCTCTGATTTTTCATTCCCAAATGATTCATGTGTATCAAAAATAAATAAATTTACTAGGAAATAAATGAAATAAAATAAATACTGCAGTTCCAAATTATTTTTATCAATATCCCCTCATTCATTGAGAACACAAATAAGAAAATATACATTCTCCAGATCAAAATCATGCAAAATATATTTTTATATTAACAAGGTGTCAAAAAAGCAAGACAAAAAGAAAGGGAAGATAGGTTTCAATCTATACTTAGAGTACATTTCTGTAGTTGGATATAATTTTTCATCATGAATATTTTAGAATTGTTCTGGATCATTGGGTTGATCAGAGCATCTAAGTATTTCATAGTTGTTTTACTTTATAATATTTCTGTTGCTCTATACAGTATCCTAGTTCTACTCACTTCATTTTGTTTCAGTTCATATATCTTCCTAGATTTTTCCAAAACTATCTATATCAACATTTCTTCTTATGTTCTTAGAACACAATAGCATTCCTTCATAATCATATACCATAACTTGTTCGAATATTCCCTCAATGGCTAGTGCTTTACACCACAGAAAGAGCTAGCAGAAGTATTTTTGAACATAATCTGTTCTTTTGATCTTTTTTTTTTTTTGCATGTAGACCTGATAATGATATTACTTGATCCAAAGATATGCATACTTTTTGATCCTCTGGGCTATTTCAAATTGTTTGCCAGAATGGCTGGACCAGTTCACAGATCCACCAACAGCTCACTGGTATATTTTTTTCCCTCAAGTAAAGAATGGTCTAGGGCTTTCTGAGGTCTTTTTCACTTCAGTAGTTCTAGAAAGCTGAATAATGCTTGCCCTAAATGATTCATTTAGTGGGACTCATAGCCAAAATTGTTACTATATCTCAATATGAACCTTTACTTAGACACTTAGGAAACTTTCCCTTATTTTCAAGAAGAAGACTTTGCAAAAGTTTCATATCAAGTATGGTCATATATATGTACATAGTATGGGTTGAGTGCACTCTTTTACTCTGGGATAATATTCCTATATTTACTTGCTCTGAGGAGAAGGGAAAGGCCAGTGGAAAATCGCCTCCAGGTTATGTCAACAGATGGTCTATGTATACTTATGCATTACAAGGATATACAGATAAATCTCTCTCTCTCTCTCTCTCTCTCTCTCTCTCTCTCTCTCTCTATATATATATATATATATATATACACACACACACAGCATATATGCTTTTGGGGGCATCCATCTCTATTTCCCCAAATATAAAAAAAATAATTACTGCCTTCCTGATTGTAAAATTGTTAATACAGTAGATTAAGTTTTAGGGCAAAGTTTAACATTCAAAGGGTGTGGGTCAAATACACACACATGTATGTATATAATATCATGTTCCAAAAAAAAATCAGTCTTTTGATTTTAAGGCAATTTTTTAAAAATTTTATTTTCTTTTAGGCTATGTTCCTGCTATCTCAAATATTTCAGTGTTTTAATTAATAAATTAAATTAATAAATTAAAATTAATAAATTTTAATACACATGTTCAATGAATAGATGAAATCATAACTGGTAATGTGAATGTGAGGACAGAAAATTGAGGAGGGGAGGTAAAAAGAATAGGATGTTTGAGATTAAAGTTGGAATGCGTCAGAGGTTCCTTTCAGTTTTGTGTCTTGGCTTCTGAGAAATATAGGGTCAATTAATTTAGCAGCACAAATTGCTATCAAAGAAAATAAAAGAACTGTATTTCACTTTTCAGTTTCAAAGTTAAGTTGACTAATGAATCGAATGGAAAGAAATGAAGTAAAAGAGTCATTTATTCTATTCTAAAATCTGTAATTTCCCACACCGTGCTGTATGTCTACATATGAAAGGAAATGCATGGGAGTTCTGTTATGACAAAAATCTGTTAAGCTACCTCTTCTCAAGAGTAGACATAGTAAGAGTTATAACAGCAATCTGTCATTATGTACTACTCACAATGAATGTGCTCCTTTTCTTCAACAGGACTAAAATTACCTTTTTCCATAGTTATGTAAATGCAAATTCCTACTATGAAAGGAGATACAGAATGTGTTTCTTTAAAATTTGGGGACTGTCATTCCTAAATGAAACACCAAAAAGAATCATGTATCCTCAAAACAGGAAAAAACAGTAGAGGAACATTAAAGCATTTCTACTGTTAACAGAACAACTTAATCTTCTAAAAGAAACTTTCTTTAAAAGAATCATATAAGGAAAAGGAACCTTTGAATTCTTCCAAAGGATTAAGCTATGTATGAATAAGGTAACAAGAGCAAGTCATAGAGTCAGTAGACTGGAATTCAAATCCTGCTTCCCATACTAACTCATTTCTTTGATGATATGAAAAGCAATTTCCTATTTTGAAACTTTTTTCTGAACCATACCTTAGAAATAAAAAGACATGTGCTACCTAAAGCACAGTGATTCCAGGAAGTATATATAAACCTTAAGCATTATAGAACTGTTAGCAACAGAAAAATTGTTACAATCTAGTACAGATTTCTAACCAGGATATGAATTCTATCTTCAATATCCCTGACAGATGGCAAGCTCCAGTCACTAATGACCATCACTTAATGCTAGATTCATGTGATAGAAAGAGAAGGAAGCAGAGAGCAATTCATTATGATTCAGATAGAAAATCAGTACATGCAAATGCTTAATTATCTGTTAGCATGTGGGTTACACACTCAAGGAGGAGAGTAAGGAATTACAAATACCAGTTGTTCTAACTAATCTATGTGAATAGTTATACTTTTGCTTTTAGGAGGGAAAAAAAAGCAAATAAATGGTCCAGGACCATATACCATGTTTATAAATAATAGATCCAATATATAATACCATATTTGAATCATTCACATTATTTTGAAATGTAAAATTAAACATTACAGAAGACTTAGGGTAAAAATCTTATACAGACCTTTAGAATCACAGAATTGTAAAAATGAAGTAATCTTAGGATGGATTAAATAAATTGTAATTTTTTCATGCTAACATTAATAGGAAAGTATTATAGCAGAGACATGATATCATGGAGAAAGAATCTGGATCTGGTGACACAAAAACCTGTCTTTGACATTATTTCCTCATTATACCATTCCCATTTATTTATTACAAAAAAGGAGTAAGCAAAACAAGGGGATCCCATTTGAACTTGTATACTATATTCCTAACTTATTTAGTTATTGAAAGAATATCAGTAATAATTTACATAATCATAATTAGTATGAACAAAATTGGAATTGACCACAAAGATTTATTAATTGAGGACAGTGTTTGCTATGGAAAGGGACTTTCTCCTTCTATTATCCTTATCCCCTCAGACCTTGTCTTATGAACCACAGGATATGTACCTATACTGTATCTATGATGCTGTCACCATTAGTCACCTTTTCTAGGGCTACCTCCCCATCTTTAATCCTTATCTGCAAAAGTGCCAAGGACTTTTGAAGAAGCTATCTCCTGCCAGGGGAACTGCACCAGTCACATGGTTATGTTCTCTGTTTCTCCCATCTCTGAAATTAATTTGTACCAATAAAATTTTATCAACTTGTAGCACTAGTTTTTTTTTCATTTAGGTCTTCTAATAAGTCAATTTAGTGGGCATTGAACAAAAATAAGAGACAAGACATAAATCAATGCTTATAGATGTTCAGATAATTATGCTATTCTAAATAGTAAGTGAATATTTTGCACAATGATTCTAAACAATCTGTCACCTATACTACATCATTGCTTTTATCCAAATTCATACATTTAAGTAAAGCTGGAGTAGATGCTTAGATGCAAGTATCTTGATTGCTTTTTTGTAACATTTTGTACTGTACCACAGAAGAAAGACTTCAGAAATACTTAGTGATGACATTGATCTCTCCATTTTGTAATGAGACAAACAGGTTTCAGAGAATTAAAGTCACATGCCCACGCTTAGCAACCATGGGAAAAGACTTAAGCCCATGTCTTTTGATTTTAAGGCAATTTTTTTTAAATTTTATTTTCTTTTAGGCTATGTTCCTGCTATCTCAAATATTTCAGTGTTTTACAAATTGTAGAAATTCAAGAAAAAAATTACATCTTTTTTATTTAACACATTTTCCCCCTAATTACATGTAAAAAACAATTGACCCAATTCACCCAACATAAATGTTCAGTGGCTTCAGCACTGATTGATATAACAGTCCTTTGAGAGCAACATATAAGTGTTCAACTCATCTCTTCAGGGGCATATCCTTATCACTAAGCACTGTGGCTATATCAATACTGAATAGTTGAGAAGAATCATAGGTCTTAAATACCCTTCAAGGTATACAAACATGTTAAAACTTAATTTCATTTATCTTTTTTTCCTGACCCAAGAATCCTGTTCTCTCTAAGCTTCACTTGTATTTTACTTTTGATGGAATTAAACTACTTTTTTAGAGAAAGATAAACTATCTTGCTGGTTTCATTTAGCAGCTTCAGAATTTCCCTGTCATTTTCAAGAAACCAGTATTGATGTGTGACCCAAATGAGCAAATGTATTTCTTTACACCAAATCTCTGAAGCTGTCCACTATATTTCTGTTCAAATGTGGCCAATCATGTGTTGGTTCAAACTTTCCTCTAAGTTAGCAATTAATTGTTTCCAATTGTTTCCAAATAATTGTTTCTAAGTTGTTAACATTGTCTTCTCATAGCCATCTTGCCTGGATGCCACTACTTTTTTGAATGTGAATATTTAACTTGGAAAGGATATTTAAAATCAGTTCAACACTCTGCTCTACAGATTGCCTTGATCACTCTCATATCTAAACTGCATTATCTCCTTACAATGACATAGTTCATTAAATGTCAGTGTTTGTTGTAAGATTGTATTCATGGACTTTTATTGTGTTTAGGATATTGGGAGATAGTGTTGGTGATAAGAAAATTATGAGATGCACAAGTCATCTGTTTTAAGGAACCATTGTTGGTTTCTACTCTATATATTCCAAGGATTGTACCTAGTAATCTTTGACTCTTCCAGCATTAAAGTCACTGAAAATTATAAGTTTGTCCCCTTTGGGTACATTGATGAAGAGGGTCTCTGGGTCTTTATAAAAATGTTCATTAATTAGAATTCATTAATTCCAATTCATCATTATGGGAACAGATGCACTAATAATCATAATGTCATATTTTCTTGAAAGTAACAATCACATTGTCATAAGGCTGTCATTTGCTTTTTTTGATAGGCATATCAATTTGTTGGCTAGGTTAGTTCCATTTGCAAAATGTACACCAGCTTCACAGCATTCCCTTAACTATGTCCCCTACAGGAAAAAAAATCATGAATCCAGCTCCAACTTTGGTCCCACAACTTAAAGATCACAGATTTACATTAAGCAATTTTGCTATAGGGCTTTGAGATTATTCAAAAATGATAAATTTTGGTTTGGTTATAAATTGGATTTATATGAGGCAGAGTTGTATGACATCATCAGCCCAACTCTTTCTTTCTGAGGCATCACAGTCCCGTTGCAGGAAAGAATCAAGATGACAGATGATGCCTTGAGATACAGTGAATGATGTTGCTGTCTCTGATTTCTGACCAAATTCTAAGTTCCTCACAGTGCTTATTTCAGCTGCTTTCATATCTATTGGAAGAAATATGTCTCCTCTATCCATTTCACCAGGAGATCTTTTCACATGCTTGGGATAGACAACTCACCTACTCTGCAATGGATTTGAGACCCCTCATTTATTTTAAATCTCATTTGGCCTGTCTGCTGAAATGAGTTACTGGGATGTTGTCATTGCTTATGCTACAGTTTCTTGAAGGCAAAAGAGAGAGTTAAGTGGCTCAAGTAGTCACTAAAGGTAGAAAGTAGCTAAAAAAAAGGACGTAGCAGCTCTCACACCAGGGATACTAGTCTTCTCTGAACATATCCTATACCCCCTTATATATATACAAACATATATAAATATGTATTTATACATATATACATATATATGTATGTTTATACACAGAGAGACATACATAGATAATTGGGCATAGAAATCTGTCTTACATAATAGAGAAATAAAAGAAGAAAAGGATAAGAATAAAAAAAGGAGGGATACAATGATGGAACAATTTAAGGGAAATCATGACCAGAAAAAAGAGACATCTGAAAAGGAACAAGATAAAAAAAAGAGCACAATAATAGAAGAAATTGAGGAAAAAAATAAAAAGTGAATGTCAATGGGATGAGCTCACCCATCAAATGAAAGGGTTAGTATTATGGTTTAGAAACCAGAATCCAACAATATGTTATTTAAAAGAGAGTTGAGACAAAAAGACGCAGAATTAAAGTACTGGATTGGTGCAAAATATATCATCTTTCCACAAAAAAGAGGCAAGAATAGCAATCATTATGTCCATCAAAGCAAAAGGAAAATAAACCTAATTGAAAGTGATAGTCAGGAAAACTAAATTTTGCTAAAAGATATTATAGAAAATGAAATAATTAAAAACTTACAGAAAATTTCTCTGATAAAGGTCTCATTTCTTAAATATTAAGAAATCAAAGCTATATATAGTTGCAATAAAATGAAATCCTCTAAATTATTGTTCATTGGAAAAATATGAACTAAACAATTCTAAAAAAAATTCATGCCTATAACAAATAACAAATAATAGAGGACTTGTGGAAAAAAATATACATTGATGAACTATTGGTCGAATTGTAAATGGTTCAACTATTTTGAAGAGCTGTTTGGAATTATGTGCAAAGGGCTATAAAACTTTGCAGGACTTTTAATACAGAAATACTGTAAGAAAAAGGTAAAGGAACATATAAATGTAAAATTATTTATATCACTTCTTTTTTATGTAGGCAATGGATTCAAAATTAAGAAGACTATCAATCAATTATGGGTAACTGAATAAATTATAACATACAGTTGTCAGAGAATTTTTTTTTTGTGCTATATAGATGAGGTGTGATTTCAGAATAATCTGTGATGACCTATATGAACTCATTCAAAGTGAAGTGAACATTACCAGGAGAGCTTTTTCACACAAGATTTCCACAATTTAGAAACGTTTTGTATATACTCTAAAGTTCTTTCCAGAATAACTTTACTAGTTAACATTTCCACTAGCAGAATATGTGTGTTTTCCCATTGCTTCTTAATTTCCATTTTTGTCACCTTTATCAATCTGATAAATGTGAGATGGAAAAAAAGTTGTTTTTGTTTACATTTTTCTATTTTTTTTTATCAGTTTGAAGTTTGTTTGGTTTTTTTTCAGATTGTTTATGCCTTGAATTATTTCCTCTGATAACTGCCTCATAATATAATTTATATGCTAGGAATTAGCTTTCTATGCTCATGAACTTGATGTTCATGGAAGTAAGACTTAAATTTATTGGGAAAATTTTCACTATTTATTAAAAATAAAAAGTAGTCCTTGATTTTATATATTTATAAGCATTTTAAGAAAATGTCTTTATATTTCTGTGGTTTTTAATCTTGTTAAAATATTCCAAGGTTTTTATTGACATTTTGGATTTTTTTTTTTTTTTTTTTTTTGCTCTGAGGAAATTGGAGTTAAGTGACTTGCCCTGGGTCACACAGTTAGCTAGGGAGTGTTAAGTGACTGCAACCAGAATTGAACTCAGGTCCTGCTGACTTCAGGGCTGGTGCTCTATCCACTGTTCCACCTAGCTATCGAATGTTTTGGATTTTGTAATGACATAATCAAATGTTTCATGTTGTTTTTATTTTATATGATTATTTATGTTAATTACTTGCTAATTTCTATTCTTTCTTAATTCCCAACTAAAAATATAATTTGAGAAATGAATAATTGTATACATTTTCCAACGCTAAAATATCTTGAATATACTTGCATTAATATTCATTAGTAATTTTGCATGAAGTCGGATTCCATTGTGTCATCATGGCTTTGAGGTGAACTTGATATCTTGAAAATGATAACCAAAGTCAAAAGTTTGGGGATGATATGGAAGTCTCATACTTAAATATCTTGAAATGAATCAGAATAAATAAATTTTAAAAACTATATATTAAATGTTTACTCTGTTCAAAGTTCCTACGTGCTGATAGAAATAGAAAAATAAGACAAATTTTATTCTCAAGTAGTTTATATTCTAGTAGAAGATAACATCTATAGAAATGTTTATCTACACATAAGATTTGAAAGTACCATGGTTCTAAGGGTACAGTGGCAAAATGACAGTAATACATCACATACAATATAATTTCCATTAATAAAATCATATTTTGTCTTGATTCATTCATTTAACACTAAGGATTTTGATGGTCAATTCACAATTAATTGTGCTTGTAGCACCCAGAGAAGCAATAACCAGACTACTTCTTTACTAAAATTGTTTCCTAGTATAAGTTTATAGATTCAAATATTTTAATTTCTTGGCTTTAGCTGTTCATTTGAGCAGACACTTAACAACTGGTGGTAGTTATATAAAGAAGGGGCCCTTCTTCATATTGATTTCCTCTCTCAGTGTTGATAGCATGTTCTAACTGGTAGCAAAAATGGTGTTTTAGGGCAGGTCTTCTAAAACTTTCCAAACACAACCCTCTTTTGCCCAGGAAATTTTTATGTGTCCCTGGGTGTATAGGTATATTAAATATGTATACATATGTATACATATATATCAAACACTGACTGATAATAAATTATAATTTCATCCCCTACATTCAGTTATGAGACCTAATATGGTGTGATGAAACATAGTTTAAGAAGCTGAGGTCTAGAAGGAATTACCATTCTAAAGATATGGTTCAAAGTACCTGACTATCTTCAGGACAGCTTCTGGGGCGAAGGATAAGTTGGTTTTATTGGTGCTAGAGGTTTGATTTCTCTGGAAGATGCTACATTCTTTCCTTCATTTAAGATGATTTGCTGCTTTAGTTTGGCATACCTGATATCTAAGTTGCTGTTTGAAAAGCAGTTGGCAGAAATATATAGTATACAGTAATCCCTAGAAAACAGAAGCGAAACTGATTAAATTCTAGTAGATAAGATATAATTCCTTCATGGTATGAGTCATTATTGAATCATCTCCGATGTTTAGTCAGACAAATGCAGACAAGAATTATGACAAAGTTAAAAGAAAATATGAAAATGAAAAAAATGTGACATTCATTAAGGCAATTCCAACTTGAACTTATATTTAATCAGTAAACAGAGAAGAGTCAAAATCAACAATGTTGGGGGCAATACACAGATTGATGAGATCATATATTCATTTGAGCAAATTGACTATTAAATATTACTACTGTTCTTTGAATAACTTCACTTATGGTTGGGTATCAAGATCAAATATACCTCATAAAAATGATTTGGCAAAATACCCCCTTAATTTGATGATAGTTTGTGTTATATAGGAATATGTTTCTATATAAACATCTGGAAGAATTTATTTGCAACTCTATATGATGCAGGGTATTTATTTCCTTTTGAAGTTCATATGAAATTTTCTTAGTTGACTTTATTTAAGGGTTCATTTATAATGGCTATTTTTCAGTATTGATTTTTTTCAAATGTTCGCTATTTCTTTGAAATGTTCAGTTTTATTTGGGCATATAATTGAGGATAGTATATTGTTCCTCTGAAATAAACCTATTTTTTTAAATTTTGGACTATTGATTTTTGTGTCATAAAAACCAATTAACAATCTATGAATCTTGTTGATTCCTGAAAAATTATATTTGACATTAAGTAAAGTTTTTTTTATTATTTTTCTTGCATTTTTCTCATTTCCCTTTTTGATTTCTATTTTTATTATTTGGAGATTTATTCAATGTACTTTTCTGATTGTATCAAGAAATTTCATTTTAAGTCATGGCAAATATCTCTAGAAGTATCTAATATTATTTGGTTTTGAATCTTGTGAGATGAAAACTATGAAATGTTTTTGTTTATTTACATGTATGA
This sequence comes from Sarcophilus harrisii, assembly GCF_902635505.1. Taxonomy (NCBI): domain Eukaryota; kingdom Metazoa; phylum Chordata; class Mammalia; order Dasyuromorphia; family Dasyuridae; genus Sarcophilus; species Sarcophilus harrisii. The sequence goes on from NC_045429.1 coordinate 153,376,045, forward strand.
CCAGTCAATTTTCCTCTTAGAAAATGTTCTCTCCTTGCAATTTCTGTAAGGCTTTCATTTTTACATGGGATGCTAACAGAAATGCATTCCTGTGTTCCATCTAGAAATCTTAGTCAACAGTGATATTATGCCAGCAATAAGAACAAAATGCAAAAATATTTGTTTCATATAATTTTCAGACTTGCAAGTGCATTTATCATGATTAATTGTTTAGGGGATAAGGGGAACATAGTCTGAGTGTATCATAAAGGTGACACACTTAATCTTCAGGGATAGAGAAAAAGAAACAATCGGACTGCATCACTAGATAGTAGTCCCTGACACTCAGCTGATGAAGCAGCACTGATGACAATTCTAAAGGGATTTGTTACTTGACTTCCGTGTTGGAGGTGAAGTACCAGGAGACTGGCTCCTGACAGGAACAAGAGATAAGGCTTATTTTCAAGAGTGGAAAGTAGCAGTTCAGAATATTTTGGATATCTAGGGCCACATGGAGTTAAAAGAGCTACCTTGATGTAATGACAAAAAAAGGCAAAAGGATATAAAATACAGGCTGACAATGAGAAAACTTCTAGGATGGAAAAATGTTAGCATTTTTAGATGTGATTATTGCCTGGCACTAGGTTTCTAAATATTAGAAACCTTTACCAGGACATTATTTTTATACAAATGTTAATCTGAAAATATGACAACATCGAAATGAAAAGAGAAAATAATATAAAATAACCATGGTATTAAGTAGATTAGTCCTGATTACTGATACTAGTTTTGTAGAGAATGTTATTTTAGCTCTATCATAGCAAGCAAGGAAAATGTTGACTCTGGAGAGTTCAGAACTTTACAAACATAAAAACTACTGAAATCTACATTCAAATTCAGAAAATTAAAAGACCCAAAACACTTAGGAAGTCAAGAAAAAATTGATCATTTTATTGTTCTACAGTGCCCAGAGCACACACACACCTACCCCACACACAGAGAGACAAATAAACAAAAATTCACTAAAATATAGAAAAATGATGAAATGAAAAGAGTTGCATTCCAATCTCTAATATATTTATTGAAGGAGAATAATAGCCCCTAATGGCTACACTAAGCAAAATATAAAATTAGACTATATTTTTCTTGAACATATTACCTAGCAGTTCCTTTTATCTGGCTTGATGGGTGTGTACTTATATCTTTCCAAGGACAAAAAAAGGACATGTTAAATTTACATATTATTTTATTCTGTGCTAGATGCTAAAGTGACAAAGAATATAGAGGAAATACTTTTTTCAATAAGTCTAATAGAAAAATGATGCATCAACACAATTAACATTTATATACACCATTTTAAAACAAGTTAATTTGAGAATCATTTTTAAAATATTACTTTTCTTTGGAGGAAGAGGTAGACATGAGTAGGCTGAAATCATTAAAAACTGTGCAGAATAGGGAAGAACTCTACAGTAAGGGTTTGTGTATCCACCCACAGCCCAAGTGTCTAGAACCCATGCACTCTATATGACTAATTCAAGATTAGCCTCACTGAATTCTAAACAAGGGGAATTCTCCCTTATTCTAATAACATCTCATGTTTCAGTTCTTTTATGATGTGTTCATTCTATGTACAATTCTCTATGAACCATATATTCTGTGGAATGATAGTTAATTTTCTATTCTATTTAATAGTGACAAGGTCAACAAGATAATTGATTTATGTTAGAAATATTCTTCTCAATACAATATTTGAAATCAAGAAAATTATTAACTGTGGAAATTTCTATCATTGCAAAAATCAAATATTTTTATGTAAATATGACTTGAAAAATTCCTTAAATTATATCATGTGGGTGGCTTCCTCTATTTGTCTTATTATGCCAGCTCTCCTACATGAAACAAATAATATTTTCTTTTTCATAGAATTACAGAATCACATAATTTTTTGAACTTGAAAGATGCTTAGTATACTTCTAAAAAAATACCTCATAGGAAAACCCATATTAGAAACCTTATAGAAAGAGGTAGAGCCAAGGTGGTGAGGAAAGACAGGCACTCACTCAACCTCTCCTCCAAACCATTCCAAATTGCTTTTCAAAGTGACTCTAAACAAATTTAGAGCACCAGGGCACTTTAAAAATGGAATAGAATATTTTTCAGCCACAAACAATTTAGAAGGTCAGCAGAAAATGTCTGTGACACCATTTGTATCCAAATGTATCCAGCATGCAGTGCAAGTGCAAGCCATGCCAGAGCAGCCCTGGAAGCTGAACATGCAGAAACAAGTCTAGGGATTTCTGAATGAGTGGTGCTGTTGGTAGTTTCTAGACCCCTCAGAACAGAGACATCAATGAAAATTTGTAAGGTTAGCAGAAGAGAAAGTAGGGTAGGAGCCCATTGTGCAATCCCACTGCAGGCCATAGTAGAGCAGACCTGAGGCCAGACCCAGATTTAGCCCCTCCCAATAAAGCAGAAACAGGTCTTGGGACCTTTGAATCAGTGATCAGTGATCACACTGGTAGCTTCCAGACCTTTTATCCAGAAACAGCAAAGAGGTCTTGGAACATCAGCAAAAAAGGGCTGTGGCAATAAGGTGGAAATACAGTGTTCAGAGTGTAATCCCAGCTCCAGTCCCAGCAAAGCAGGACCTATGAATAAAGGGTAGCATTGGTGGTTTGTAGACTGATCATCCCTGAGATACCTAAGATGACTTTCAAGGCCAGAAGAAAATGTTTGTCAATAGGATGACAGGGCCTTGGGAAATAGCAAATCAAGAGGCAGTAGTGGTGATGGCAGCTTCCAGAGGCCTAATATCACAGGAGATTTTGCTATGAGAACTAAGGAAAGACTCTGTCCTTTTAGCACATTAGATCTTACAGTTTGAGGGGACAGGAACATTCCTAAGGGTGACAGGTCAGAAAAGAGTGCATGTGGTTAGAAACCTAGAAGGAAATCTGAAAAAAGGTGCGCAGAATAGCTGAAACTTGGGACAGTGCACTCCATTCTGGAAAGAGAACTATATTTTAACAAGGGGTTAAAAGCCAAGTAAACAGGACTTCTGGCCAAGATGGTGGAGAGGACATACATGCCTGCTTAATCTCTGTCTTTGCTCTCAGAATTTATTTCATGACAAGGCCTTGGAATAAATGCTTGACTGAAAACAACAACAACAACAACAACACTGTGGGGACAGTCAGATCAGGTGCAGGCTGAGGGCAGGCAGCTATAGTGTGGCAGGCAGTTCACAATGAGCAGACTGGAGAGGGGTGGGGTGTGACCTCAGCCATTCCTGTGGAAAGAACTTTACCACAGTGTGGATGCTTTGCCCTCTCAGCAAGGCAGGATCAGCAGAGAAGCTGTAAACACAGGAGGTAAAAACTATAACCCCAAAAAGCTAGGATCTCTCAGGACCTGGGCATACCCACCCATAGTGTCTCAGCATAGCCTCAGCATCTCAGAGTCTCAGAGCGCAGAAGCAGCACAGCCATTGCTGTTCTGCTAGTGCCTCACTGCTGCCCCCTGCAGTCTGTAGAGTCAGTTAGGTAATACCATCCAGCACCCCCCACCAAAAAAAAAGCAGACTGCATTTGTTTTTTTTTGTTGTTTGTTTGTTTGTTTGTTTGTTTTTTTGCTAGTTTGTTTTCTTTAATTCTTCTCTGACAAAATGAACAAAAAATTAAAATGGACTCTAACCATTGATAGCTTCTAAATGGAAAGAGAGCAGACTTTAAACGCTGAGGGGATCAAAAACAGACTGTCTCCGGATGAATCCCCAAAGGGGGATATGATCTGTTCCTCAACACATAAGACACTAATAGAAGAAATTAAAAAGATTCTCACAAGAGAGCTAGAAGGAAAATGGGAAAAGGAAAGGGAAATTTGGCAAGAGGATGAGTCATCCCAGTCATTTAAAGATTGAATGGATAAAGAAATCAAATCCTTGAAAAACAGAATTAGTGAATCAGAGAAGGTAAACAATTCCAAGGAAAACAGAATTAGTAAATTGGAAAAAGAAAATAGCTCTCTAAAAAATAAAATTGGTGAAATGGGAAAAAATTCCATAGAATAAAACATCTCATTTAAAAACTCAATTGGACAATTACAAAAAGAAATTTAAAAAAAAGAGTGAAGAAAATAATTCATTGAAAATCAGGAACAAGGGAATTGAATGACTCAAAGGGACAAAACCAAAAGAAAAATGAAACAATGGAAAATATGTCAAATACCTTGTTGGGAAAACAACAGACCTGGAAAATAGATCTAGGAGAGACTATCTGAGAATTATTGGATTCCCAGAAAAATATGATGAAAAAGAGCTTGGACACTACTTTCCAAAAAATTATCAAAGAGAACTGCCCAAAAGTTATAGAAACAGAGAGTAAAATAGACATTGAAAGAATTCATTGATCACCCACCAAAAGGGACCCTAAAATCAAAACTCCAAGAAATATAGTGGCTAAATTGCAGAACTATCAAACCAAAGAAAAAACAATACAAGTTGCTGGAAAAAATCAATTCAAATATAGAGAAGCCACAATAAGGATTACCCAGTGGAATTGTGAATACATTCAGGCATTCTGGAGAGCAATTTGGAACTATGCTCAAAAAGTTATCAAACTATGCATACCCTTTGATCTAGCAGTGTTTCTACTGGGCTTATATACCAAAGAGATACTAAAGAAGGGGAAGGGATCTGTATGTGCCAAAATGTTTGTGGCAGCCCTGTTTGTAGTGGCTAGAAGCTGGAAAATGAACGGATGCCCATCAATTGGAGAATGGTTGGGTAAACTATGGTATTTGAGTGTTATGGAATATTATTGTTCTATAAGAAACGACCAGCAGGATGAATACAGAGAGGCTTGGAGAGACTTACATGAACTCATGCTAAGTGAAATGAGCAGAACCAGGAGATCATTATATACCTCAACAATGATACTGTATGACTATGTATTCTTGTGGAAGTGGATTTCTTCGACAAAGAGATCTAACTCAGTTTCAATTGATCAAGGATGGACAGAAGCAGCTACACTCAAAGAAAAAAACACTGGGAAATGAATGTAAACTGCATTTTTGTTTTTCTTTCCAGGTTATTTTTTTTAACCTTCTGAATATAATTCTTCCTGTGCAACAAGAGAACTGTTTGGTTCTACACACATATATTGTATCTAGGCTATACGGTGATATATTCAACATGTATAGGACTGCTTGCAATCTGGGGGAGGGGGAGAAGGGAGGAAGGGGAAAAGTCAGAACAGAAGTCAGTGCAAAGGATAATGTTGTAAAAAATTACCTAGGCATGGATTCTGTCAATAAAAAGTTATAATAAAAAATAAGAATTACTCAGTATCTAGCAGTATCCAAATTAAAGGACTGAATGGCCTGTAATATGATATTCCAAAAAGATAAAGAACTTGGTATGCAGCCAAAAATAACTTACCCATCCAAAATGAGAATTTTTTTTCACCAGGGAAGAAGATGGACATCCAACAAAATAAGTGAATTTCATCTATTTCTGATGAAAAAATGGAAACTAAACAAAAAGTTTGATCTCCAGATATAAAACTCAAGACATTCCTAAAAAGGTAAAAAGAAATTTTGGGAGCTACATTTCTGCTATAAAGATACATAAATAACACATGTATAATTTGTTCTAGAAACTAGAGGTGGAAAAGAAATTGTACCTGGAAAAGGGTAAAGTGGAGCTACTACATCTCACAAAGAGGAAAAGGGAACCTATTATATCTGAGAGAAAGAATGGAGGGAGATGAACATAGTGTATATTTTACTGCCAACAGAATTGGCTTAAAGAGAAAAATAATAGACATATTTGATTTATGGTGAAATTCCTTCCACCTCATTGAAAAGTGGGGAGGGGAAAAGTGAAAAAGGAAGGAATAAGTTAAGCAGAAGGGAAAACAGAAATTGTGAGGAAAAGGGGTAAGTATAAGGGATACTAAAAAGACAGGGCTCTGAGAAACAAGTTGTGCTCACAAGTTTAATACTTGGGAGGGGGGTAAGGGGGAAGGAAAGGAGAAAAGCATAAGGAGGGGTTGACAAGATGGCAAGCAAGGGGTTAACAAGATAAAAAAATTGGTCACTTTAACTACAAATGAGAATGGGGAAATCTCCCCCATAGTGAGGAAGTGGTTAGCAGACTGGATTAAAAACCAGAGTCCTACAATATATTGTTTACAGGAAACACACCTGAAGCAGGGCCATAAATACAGAGTAAAGGTAAAAGGTTGGAGCGGAATCTACCATGCTTCAGGTGAAGTCAAAAAAGCAGGGGTAGCCATTCTGATCTCAGATCAAGCAAAAGCAAAATTTGATCTAAATAAAAGCAATAAGGAAGGGCACTATGTCTTTCTAAAGGGTAGCATAGATAATGAAGCAATATTAATATTAAACATATATGCACCAAGTGGTATAGCATCTAAATTCTTAAAAGAAAAATTAAGAGAGCTGCAAGAAGAAATACACAGCAAAACTATAAGAGTGAGAGATCTCAACCTTGCACTCTCAGAATTAGATAAATCAAACCACAAAACAATAAGAAGTCAAAGAGGTAAATAGAATACTAGAAAAGTTAGATAGGAGAGATCTTTGGAGAAAACTAAATTGAGACAGAAAGGAGTACATTTTCTTCTCAGCAATTCATAGAACCTATACAAAAATTGACTATATATTAGGATATAAAGACTTCAAACTCAAATGCAGTAAGGCAGAAATAGTAAATGCATCCTTTTCAGACCACGATGCAATGAAAATTACATTAAATAAAAAGCCAGGGGAAAATAGACTAAAAAATAATTGGAAACTAAATAATCTCAAACTAAATAATGATTGGTTAAAACAGCAAATCATAGCCATAATTAATAACTTCACCCAAGAAAAGGACAATAATGAGATGTCATACTAAAATGTGTGGAATGCATCCAAAGAGGTAATAAGGGGGAAATTTATATATCTAAAGGCCTACTTGCATAAAATAGAGAAAGAGAAGGTCAATGAATTGGGCTTGCAACTAAAAATTCTATAAAAGGAACAAATTAAAAATTCCCAGTCAAACACTAAACTTGAAATTCTAAAACTAAAAGGAGAGATTAATAAAATTTAAAGTAAAAAAAAAACTATTAAATTAATTAATACAACTAAGAGTTGATTCTATGAAAAAACCAATAAAATAGACAAACCCTTAGTAAATTTGATTTTAAAAAGAAGCGGAAAATAAAAGTGTTAGTCTTAAAAATGAAAAGGGAAAACTCACCAATAATAAAGAGGAAATTAGAGCAATAATCAGGAGTTGCCCAACTATATGCCAATAAATTCAATAACTTAAATAAAATGGAAAAATACATTCAAAAATATAGCTTGCCCAGATTAACAGAGGAAGAAGTAAATAGAATAAACAATCACATCTTAGAAAAAGAAATAGAACAACCTATTAACCAACTCCCTAAAAAAATATTTCCAGGACCAGATGGATTTACATGTGAATTCTCCCAAACATTTAAAGAACAATTAACTCCAATGCTATATAAACTATTTGAAAAAAATAGAGATTGAAGGAGTCCTATCAAATTCCTTTTATGACCTAGACATGGTACTGATACCTAAACCAGGTAGGTTGAAAATAGAGAAAGAAAATTATAGACCAATCTCCCTTATGAATATTGATGCAAAAATCTTAAATGAAGTGTTAGCAAAAAGATAACAGAAAATCATCCCCATGATAATACAATATGACCAAGTAGGATTTATACCAGGAATGCAGGGCTGGTTTAATATTAAGAAAACTATAAATATAATTGGTCATATTAATAATCAAATTAACAAAAACCATATGATCATCTCAATAGATTCAGAAAAAGCACTTGACAAAATCCAACATCCATTCCTAATAAAAACACTTGAGAGGATAGGAATAAATGGACTTTCTCTTAAAATAGTCAGGAACATGTATTTAAAACCATCAGTAAGCATCATATGTAATGCGTATAAATTGGAGCCTTTCCTAGTAAGATCAGGAATGAAACAAGGTTGCCCACTATCACCATTATTATTCAATATTTTATTAGAAATGCTATCCTCAGTCATAAGAGTAAAGAATGAGATTAAAAGAATTAGAGTAGATAATGGGGAAACCAATATCACTCTTTGCAGATGATATGATGGTATATTTAGAGAGCCCCAGAGATTCAATTAAAAACTATTAGAAATAATTCACAACTTTAGCAAAGTTGCAGGATACAAAATAAATCTACATAAATCCTCAGCATTTTTATACATGACCAACAAAATCAAACAGCAAGAGATACCAAGAAAAATTTCATTCAAAATAATGATCACTAGCATAAAATATTTGGGAATCTATCTACCAAAGGAAAGTCAGGAATGATATGAGCAAAATTACAAAACGTTTCCACACAAATAAATTCAGATTTAAATAATTGGAAAAATATTAAATATTCTTGGATAGGCTGAGTGAATATAATAAAGATGACAATACTCCCTAAACTAATCTATTCATTTGGTGCTATACCGATCAGACTCCCAAGAAACTAATTTAATGACCTAGAAAAAATAACAACAAAATTCATATGGAAGAACAAAAGATTGAGAATTTCAAGGGAATTAATGAAAAAAAATCAAATGAAGGTGGCCTAGCTGTACTTGATCTAAAACTATATTATAAAGCAACAGTCACCAAAACCATTTGGTATTGGCTAAGAAATAGATTAGTTGATCAGTGGAACAGGTTAGGTTAACAAGACAAAATAATCAGTAACAGAGCAATCTAGTATTTGACAAACCAAAAAATCCAAACTTTTGGGAAAAGAATTTATTATTTGAGAAAAATTGCTGGGAAAAGTGGAAATTAATATGGCAGAAATTAGGCATGGACTCACACTTAATATCATATACCAAGATAAGATCAAAATGTCTCTATAACTGAGGCATAAACAACAAGATCATAAATAAATTTGAGTTACCTCTTAGACTTGTGGAGGAAGAAGCAATGTGTGACCAAAGAAGAACTAGAGATCATTATTGATCACAAAAGAAAAATTTTGATCACATCAAATTAAAATGCTTTGTATAAACAAAACAAATGCAAACAAGCTTAGAAGGGAAGCAACAAACTGGGAAAAGATTTTTTTTACAGTTAAAGGTTCTGATAAAGGCCTTATTTCCAAAATATATACTGAATTGACTCTAATGTATAAGAAATCAAGACATTCTCCAATTGATAAATAGTTAAATGATATGAAAAGACAATTTTCAGATCATGAAATTGAAACTATTTCCACTCATATGAAAGTATTCCAAATTACCATTGATCAGAGTAATGCAAATTAAAACTCTGAGATACCACCATAAACCTGTTAGATTGGCTAAGATGAAGGAAAAAAATAATATAATATAATATAATAATATATTATAATATAACATAACAATAATATAAAAATAATAATAATAAAAACCATTACATTGAATTCCCAATCCCTATATTCATGCCCACCTGCATTTTTGATTTCCTTCACAAGCTAATTGTACAATATTTCAGAGTCTGATTCTTTTTGTACAGCAAAATAACAGTTTGGTCATGTATACTTATTGTGTATCCAATTTATATATTAATATATTTAACATCTACTGGTCTTCCTGCCATCTGGGGGAGGGGGTGGGGGGTAAGAGGTGAAAAATTGGAACAAGAGGTTTGGCAATTGTTAATGCTGTAAAGTTACCCATACATATAACCTGTAAATAAAAAGCTATTAAATAAAAAAAAAAGAGAGGGCATAGTGGGGAAGGGGGTGTTCAGTAGGAAAACATGAGTACAGGCAGTGAAAGGGAGAGAATAGAATGAAGTTAATAATTATTGTAAAAATAATTGGAAAGTAAGTTTCTCTATTAAGGCCTCATTTTTGAAACATAGAGAGAACTGAGTCAAATTTATTCAAAAAATAGGAGTGATGCCCCAATTGATAAAAGGTCAAAAGGTATGAACTATACCTTAAGGGTTATAAATTCATGCATATTCTTTGACCTAACAGTACCACTACTACATATAAATCCCAAAAGTGGTTTTAGAAAAAAGAAAAATATTTATAGTAGCTCTTTTCTCAGGGCAAAAGAAATGAAAATTGAGGGTATTACTGTCAGATGGGAATGTCTAAATAAAGTGTGTTATATAAGTATGAAGAGATATTATTTTTCTATGGAAAATGATGAGCAGGTTGCTCTCAGGAAAAAAAAAAAGAAAGTCCTCCATGAACTCAAGAAAAATGAAATGTTATTGTATACAAATTAATAGAAAGATTCTTAGATGATTAGCTGTAAATGAAACCATAAGAATTGATGAGATCACTAGGAAAAACAGCATATTGAGAATTGAGAAAATAATGCAGGACACAACACTGGCAGTCAAGATAGTTAAATATCTAGATAAATATCCATCAATGGAGATTGATGTGTCGTTAGATAGGTAGCTACAAAATCAGGAGAGAGTAATATGATGAAAAGTAAAACTGAAGAAAGTGAAGAAGAGAGTGTTTTACATTGCTAATTGTTGTAGAAATATTTCACCATTTCTTCCAGAGGTGTACAAAGTCTGGTTCCAATACAAAATCACTTATTAAGGCATAAATTTGAAATAAGCAGAATGAAGCACCGAATATAAAGAAATACTGTGGAAACAAAAATTCTCCAGAAACAAACCTTAAATAACTTAATAATTTAATATTGTATTCAGGCAAAATCTCAAGGAAAGGGGCAGATATATCAAAAGTTTTATTCTAAAAAAAATCTTAGAAACATTTGGAAAGAGAATAAACAGCTTAGTGTATTGGATATAAAATCTTGCTTGCTCAAGTATCATACTTGAAATAACATTAGAGTAGATATAATCAGTGATTTGATGGAAAAACAAGAAATACTAACACAAACTCAAAAGATTGGAAAAAAATTTTAAAAAATAATTAGAAAATGACATTTTCCTTCAAAAACAACCACAAAAAGACATCAAGAAGAGAGCATCAATAAATGATCATATTACCTAAAATATTTGAAAATATAGATATCACATTTGAATAAGTCCTGAATAAAAATTGTCTCTACCTATTAAAATAAGAAAGAAATGTCACAGTAGGATGAAACTACCAGTTATTTGGAAGAAATCTCAAAATGAAAATTTTTAAAAACCTCAAAGATAAAAACAGAGCTTCTAGCTCAAAAATGTTTGTAATAATGAGGAAGGAATGAAGGAAAGAAGTAAGGTAAGAAGGAAGGAAGGTAAGAAGGAAGGAAAGAAGGAAGGAAGCAAGGAAAGAAGGAGTGGAGGAAAGGACCAGGAAAGGAAATAATGAAGTAAAGAGGAAAAAAAAAAGTAAGGAAAGAGGAAAGAGAGAAGAGGAAGGGAAGAAGGAAGAAAAGAAGGGAGGGAGGGAAGGAGAGAAGAGAAGAGATGGGACAGAAGAAACAAGAGAAGGAAGCAAGGAAACACATTTTTAAATACCTACTATGTAGCAAGCACTTTTCTAGAAGGTTTATAAATATTACCTCATTTGATCCTCAGAGCAGGAATATTATTTTTGTCATTTTACATTTGAGGAAATTAAAGTAAATAAAGATTTAATAATTTATTTTATATGATACACCTAGCAAGAGGCTTCAATTAGCCCTCAACTTGAAGCTGAGCACTCTTATCTACTATGTCACCTAAGTGATATATGACACACATACTCAGATGGCTAATAATATAAAACAAAGAATAGATTGGAAACTAATATTCTGGGGGGGGGGTGATGCACAGTTTAAGTAAGTACATTGTACTTGGGAACATTGAGGAACAATTTATACAATTTGTGGGAATTGGAACATTGATTAGAGGAATTTTAACTATTACTTATATTGAGACAAGAGCTGGGTAGATGCTATAAAGACAAACACAATAATCTTTAAAGAAAGATAAATTAATTTGAGCAATTTTAAAGATATATTGAATGATGAAGTGTTTGCATTCTAGTAGAAATAGAAGGAAAAGTATCTTATGAACCTTTATAGTCTTTAAGGGTCATTAAGAAAGTTGCTACAGGAAGTGATCAGAATTCTACAAATATTTTAAAGATCCTAAAAGAAAATAAAAGAGAAGAAAGTAAAACATATTAGGAAATAGAAGAGATTAGTCTGGGAGACTTACTATTTCATGCAATTGAAGTATTAAAAAAGAAAACTAGCAGAGAAGAAGAGGTAGAGATAAAAAAGGATATAGTATTCTCACTTTCAAATGAACCTAAAGTTTGGATACTGTACAAATACACAATGAGTTTGGCATAGAAATGTATTAAACAAAGAAATCAGATGAGAATAGAAAACATAATGGTAAGATTAACACAAATGCGTCATTTAGGGAAGGATAAGAAAGAAGAAAGAAAAAATCCATAAAATGATAAAGTTTGAAGAAGAAATAAAAGAAAATAAAGAATAGAAAACATATGAACAAAGACTGAATGAGGGAAAGAGATGAGGAAAAATGGAACAGAAATAACTTTCCTTAAATATATCTCACCAGTTAAGCAAAATCCTTTTTCAAATCTCTATTTCATTGTAAAGAAGGTTGTATTGTGCAAAATAATAAAAATAATAATAGTAATTACTAAAGTATAAAATAACACAAAATGGAAAATTTACATAATTAAATAAAGACTGAAGCAAAATCTATTATTTTTCAAGTTCAATCAAAATTATGGATACCGATGATAGTCAAAAGCAAGACAGTGATTAACAACTCTTGATTGAAAAAGACAAAAGAGGAAGAAACTATTATTTTTTAGTAATAGCTTTTTATTTTCAAAATATATGCAAAGACAATTTCTAACATTCAACCTTGCAAAACCTTGTGTTCCAAGTTTTACTCCCTCCCTTTCCTGACTCCCTCCCCTAGACAGGAAATAATTCAGCATATGTGCATATGCAATTCTTCCATGCATGTTTCCACATTTATCACACTGCACAAAGAAAATCAAATCAGGGGCAGAGCCAAGATGGTAGAAAAGGCACACATGAATTTCTAAGCTTCTCTCATACACTCATTGCTAATTATTAAAGTCACCCTCAAAAATAGTGGTTGACTGGTAAAATTCACAAAGATTGGAAGTACAATTTACCAGCTGAAGATAATGTAGAAGATCACCAGAAAAGGTTTGTCCTGAGTAGGTAGGAGTAGACCAGTGCAAACTAAGATAGAACAAGAGACTAGGTCTGGAGCTGACTGGGTTGGGGGTAATCTCCATGATTGGAAAATTTATAGAGAGGACTGTACCATAGATTGGGCTATTCTGTTTTTGTTTGTTTGTTTTATTTATTTATTTTTTGCAAAGCAGTAGACCAGCAGAGAAATTAAAGCCAAAGCAAGAGGGTACTCTAAAAAATGCCAGAACCTAACAGGATCTGGTTACACCTACCCAAAACCAGAAGTGAATGAACTAGCACAGGCCACAACACAGCTGTGCAGCAGCATTCTGAAGCAGGGGCTTTCCTGGAGGCAGTCAAATATCCCCATGGCAGGGGGTCACAGCCCAGGGAAGCCTCTAATCTGCACAGTGGGGGGGGGGGCATGGCCTGGGGTAATAGAATTTCTGCAGCTCCACTGTGATCTCCAGGCAGAGAAACTTCTGGTGCTGTGAGGGATAGGGCAACCATTAATTCCCAAAGCAGGCTTTTGGCAGGGGGGAAGGGGAGCAGTGACCCTTTTGCTGTCCAGCCTCTAGCTCCAAGGCAGTTGCTAATCCTCACAGCAGAGCTCCTCACAGGGCATTTGCAGCTTGGGGCCTGGGAGCCAGACCTGAGTCATTTCTGGTGTGGAGCTTTTCCCAGAGAACCACCAGGTTTTCAATTGATTCTTTCAATCCCTATTTTACCTTCTGGTTCTATTACGTCTGGACAATTCTCTTCAATGATTTCCTGTAAAATAGTATCTAGGCTCTTTTTTTATCATAATTTTCGGGAAGTCCAATAATCCTCAGAATATCTCTCCTAGATCTATTTTCCAGCTCTGTCATTTTTTTTCCAAATAGATCTTTAATGCTTTTTTTCTAATTTATCATTTTTCTTTGGTTTTGCTTGACTGATTCTTGATATCTCAATGAATTAGTCATTTCTATTTGTTCAGTTCTGATTTTTAATGAGTTATTTTCTTCATTAGCTTTTTTAAACTTCTTTTTGTATATGTCCAATTGAGTTTTTAAATGAGTTATTTTTCTGTATGGAATTTTTTTCCATTTCACTATTTTTTTTAGTGAGTTATTTTCTTTTTTTTCCAATTCACAAATCCTACTTTCTTGGGAATTCTTTATCTTTTTCAATTCACAAATCTTACTTTCCTGGGATTTTTTTTTACATTTTCCAGTTCACAAATTCTGTTTTCCTGCACGTCCAGGGAATTCTTTACTTTTTTCCAATTCACATTTCATGAAGCTGTTACTTTCTAGCATAGCTTCTCTTTCCTTTCTCCATTTTTCTTCTAAGTCTTTTAAGACTTTTAATGGTTTCTTCTAGGAGAGCATTATGTGATGAGGGCCAAGTAACATTCCCCTTTGGGGTATTGTCTGGAGACTGTTTGCTATTAGTCTCCTCAGGGATGCAAATCTGCTCTCTTTCTGTATAAAAGCTATCAATCTTCCTTTTTTTTTAAATTATTTTTTCAAAGCCAGTAGGTTCTGCCTTCAGGGCAAGGAGGTTATCAGCTTCCTCTGCAAAGAAGGGATGGGTATAAACAGATTGCAAAGAGCAGCGAGGTACAGGAGTGCTCTGGGAAACAGTTACCCACCTGAAGTGATTCAGACCTGCTTACCACAAGCCAAGCTGTGGAAGTGTTCAGTGAAGAACCCCACTTAGCGGATTAGCAACTGCCCTGAAGTTAGAGACTGAGCAGTGAAAGTGTCACTACCCCAGACCAAAGCTCACAGGGGTAGGGGGAGAACTGTGGGTATTGACAGCTGACCAGCGAGCAGGCCCAGGCCAAACCTCCCACTGCAGATTAGAAGCTGAAACTGGAAACAGAGTGGATGCCCATTAATTGGAGAATGGCTGAATAAATTGTGATATATGAATATTATTTTTCTGTAAAAAATGAGCAGTGGCATGATTTTAGAAAGGCCTGAAGAAACTTGCATGAACTGATGCTGAGTGACATGAGGACCAGGAGATAATCATATACTTCAACAACAATACTATATGATGATCAGTTCTGATGGATGTGGCCCTCTTCAACAATGCCATGAACCAAATCAGTTCCAATAGAGCTGTAATGAATTGAACCAGTTACATCCAGCAAAAGAACTCTGGGAGATGACTATGAACTAGTACATAGAATTCCGAATCCTTCTCTTTTTGTCCACCTGCATTTTTGATTTCCTTCACAGGTTAATTGTACACTATTTCAAAGTCCGATTCTTTTTGTACAGCAAAATACCTGTATAGACCTGTATGTAATGGGCTGAAGCTCTTGAAGTTCTCATTGCACTGAGGTCCCAAGCACTTGAGGCTGATTAGCAATTGAACAATACTCTATTAATATATGCTTGGAGAAAAATTAACCCCACCAACTCTCTGTGCAATGTGTTGTATAGGAAATAGAAGATTTGGTGGGTGGAATGTGAGAGCCAGAAGCACTGCTGGCCAGATTTGTGTCACGACTGCTCTCACTTCATATCACCATTCCCCTTCACCTCCGCAAAGAATAAAGATCAAGGATTTTCCCTTATTCTGACTCTGACTGATTTTAATATACTCTGGGTGCTAAAAGTGGTCATCACACATGTATACATATATAGTATTTAATTTATACTTTAACGTATTTTACATGTATTGGTCAACCTGCCATCTTGGGGAGGAGGGGAGGAGATGAGGGGAAGGAAGAGAACATTGGAACAAAAGGTTTTGCAATTATCAATGCTGAAAAATTACCCACGCAGATATCTTGTAAATAAAAAGTTATAATACAAACAAATAATTAAATAAAAGAGAGAAACAAAGAGAAAAATTAGATCAAAAAGGAAAAAAATGAGACAAAAAGACAAAAAGCAAGCAAACAATAATAAGAGGTGAAAATACTATGTTGTGATTCATATTTAGTCCCCATAGTCCTCTTTCTCAAGGACTATGTCTGTTAAACAAAGTCTATTAGAATTGGCTGAATCAGTTCACTGTTGAAAAAAGCCAAGTCCATCAAAGGTGATCATCACATAATTTTGTTGTTGCTGTGTACAATGATCTCTTGGTTCTACTTACTTCACTTAGAATCAGTTCATTAGGTCTCTCTAGACTTTTCTGAAATCATCCTCCTGATTGTTTCTTATAAAACAAGGCATTCCCCAATTGATGGGCATCCATTCATTTTCCAGCTTCTTGCTACTACAAAAAGGATTGTCAGAAACTTTTTTTACATATGTAAGTTCTTTTCCCTTTTTATGATCTCTTTGAGATACAGATGTAGTGATGGTAGTAATGCTAGATCAAAGGGTATGCGCAGTTTTTAGCCCTTTGGGCATAGTTTCAAATTGCTCTTCAGAATGGTTGAATCACTTCACAACTCTACCAACAGTATAGTAGTGTCCCAGTTTTCTCACATCCCCTCCAACATTTATCATTGTCTTTTTCAGTCATCTTAGCCAATGTGAGAGGTGTGTAGTGGTACCTCAGAGTTGTCTTAATTTGCATTTCTCTTATCAATAGTGATTTAGAGCATCTTATTATATGACTAAAAATGGTTTTTAATTTGGAAAAAAATTATTCTTAAATGAGACAAAGTTCTAATATTCATAAATACTACTGGGTTAAATAATAACTATACATTTAATAAGAATTCAATTGATTTACCAGGAAAATGTGTAATAAGGTTGTAATAGTACAGGCTACCAATGTGTTGAGCACAAAATTGGAAACATTTAATTTAAAGATAATCAAGAAAGAAAATAAGCATTTAGTTATATTTTTAGGTAAAATGATATAATAGATTTCAGGTGATTAACAAATAGATAAATGAAAAGAATATATGGATGTCTCAACTATACCTAGTACTTTTGAGGTAAATTTTATTAGGCCATTAAAAACGTCACAAATTTTGAGAAGTGGAAATATTTTTCCTAAACACAAATTATGTTTAACAAAAGAAGCATTGAACAAAGAATCAAAAGAAAATTAGTGATCAAATTATTTAATTCTCAAGCATTCAAGGAAAAAAAGACAAATCATAAAATCAATAGAATGAATATTTGATCACAGAAAAATGAAAAGAGTAGTATCAAAAACTTTAGTAATAGAGTCAAAGCAATTATGAGAAGAAATGCTAAGTATTTTTTCAACTAAAATTAGAAAGAAGAAGTGAAAGTTGGAGACAATTTAAAAATTAGAAAAGCTATGCCATATGTATATATACATTTATGTGTGTATGTATATATGTACACGTGTGTATACCTTACCACTACAATAGAAACCCCAAAATATCAAAAAGTATTTTTTAAATTAATAGAAAAAATTCAATAAATTGATAAATGTGGACTATTCAGTTAGTTTTTAAACTAATTTAATAGCTATCATCAGATTTTTTTAAAAAAGTGATTAAGAATGTAAACATAAAAAGCAAGAGATAAAAACATAGCTGCCAAATGTTTCTTAATTCAAACAATACATGGGAGAGAGACAGAGACAGAGAGACAGAGAGATAGAGACAGAGATAGAGAGAGAAGCAGGAGAGAAGAATGTATGGGAAACTTGGTTAACAATCTACCAAAATATAGACTTATATTTACTACATATATATATATATATATATATATATATGTGTGTTTTTATATATATACATATATATATATATATATATATATATATATATATATATACACTACTCCTGTTATTAGATTAAAGAGCCAGAGCCAGAGATAGAGACAAAGAGACACAGAGAGAGAGACTGAGACATACATAGAGATAGACACACAGAAAGGCAGAGAGACGGGGACAAAGAAAGATTTTATGAGCATCAGAGAAGATGGTAATAGAAAAAAAATTGTTATGAAAGTTACAATTTTACTCTAACAAATATAATGCAACTAGCATAGAAAAATATATGGTTATGATTTGGAGCAAAAACTATCAAACATGTTTTACAAATTATATTCTAGTTTTATAGAGAATTAATATAAATATATAGGCTAAAAACTACTATATGATATAGGTATTTATGATATATGAACTTTTTTTTACAAGAAGAAACGAAGTATCAACAGTCAAAAATATATTACTAATCATTAAAAAAAAGATACAAATTAAAATTATTTTGAGTGATACCAAATCATTAAATTACCAACTTTTATAAAACACGAAAATATTCAACTCTTAAGGGACTTGGAAAAGACACAAATAATTATTTGCTGCTAGTTTGACTCTCTAATTTGACTCTCCAATAACAAGAAAAGGCAAACTTGAAATTTATTGGTTTCAAATGACAGATTAAAACATAGTACTGTTTTATCAAGTTAAATTAAATAGGCATGTATCATGTTACAAACAGATAAAATGTGATGATCGCATATTTTAAAATCAGCCAGAGTCAGGAATTCAGGTTAAGGGAAAGTCCTCGATCTTTATTCTTTGTGGAGGCGAAGTGGGGTGGTGATAGGAATGTGAGCAGCCGGGACATGAACGTGGCCAGCAGTCTCTCTGCCTCTCTCTCCACCTCTCGCCAAAGTCGTCCCTACATCATTTCCTATAAAACATATCAAAACTTGCACAAAGAATGGGCAGGGGCCATTCTTTCTCCAAGCATATATTAATAGAGTATCATCCAATTGCTATTTAGTCTCACATGCTTGGGACCTCAGTGCATCAACTCGAGCTTCAGCCCATTACAATAAAACATCACATAAAACAGAATTAGTTACTAAATAATAAACCATAAGTATGAAATGTTACAAGAGCTGTTAGAAGCAATGCTATATTGTGATTTTACATAACTTTTTGATTTAGTGGAAAGTTACTATTATTAAATCATTTGCTAGAAAACTAATTTTGTGTTCAAAAAATTATCAATTAAAAAAATTGCCCCAAATATAAATACACAAAATACTCTGAACTGGCATAGACATATGTACTATTTCTTCATCAATACAATACTTGTAACTTGTTTTCAAAATCCTATATAGTATTTAAATCCAAAGTATTTAAGTAAGTCACAAAGTTGATTCAATTGCTCATTATAATTGTCCAATATAATAAGATGAAAAAGGTTTAAAATATTAATCAATTAAATATACCTATAGTATCACATTATATCTTTAGTTAATTTTGTTACCTTAACCCTATCCTAAGCTCTGTTCTCCATATCAGGTAGCCCCACTGTGATACATTTGTAGGAAGAATTGGACCAACTATAATAATAAACATTTGCTTGGAATGATGTCTATGTTCATGTCTATAGAATTGTGCAAATCCTTTGACCCAGCAACAACACTACTACATTTATCCCCCAAAAAGATCATAAAAAGTGGAAAGAATCAATATGTATAAAAATATTTATAGCAACTTTTTTTGTGGTTCCAAAGCATTGAAAATTGAGAGGATGCCCATCAATTAAGGAATGACTAAGCAAGTTGTAGTATATGAATGTAATGGAATACTGTTGTGAGAAAAGAAATCACTAGTAGGCCAATTTCAGAACAAGCTTGAAAGTGTTATATGAACTAATACTAAGTGAAATGAGAAAATATCATATACAGTAACAGGAAATTGTTCAGTGATCAATTATGAATAACTAAAACAATTCCAAAATACTCATGATGGAAAATATTATCTACATTCAGAGAAAGAAGTATTGAGTTTCAATGTGGATCAAAGCATACTATTTTTATTTTTGTTGTAGTTTTTTTTCTTCCTCAGGTTTTCCCCCTTTTTTTCTTACATAATATGACTAATGTGGAAATATGTTTAATATAATTGTACATGTATAATCTAAATCACATTGTTTTCTGTCTTAGGGAAGAACAAAGTTGGGGGAAGGGGAAATTAGTACTTAAAATTTTACGAAAAATGAATATTGAAACTTATCTTTACATGGAAATAGAATAAATCATTTATCAAGTGGAAAAATAATGGAAATGTACTTGCTTAATTTAAATCCAGATCAATGAAAGTAAAATAACTATAAGGTATATTAGATCCAAATAATAAACATATTGATATTTTACTTTGTTCCAAAAGAGTATACTTTCCACACTAAATAGAAAGCCATACCTGCTGATAAGAAGACCTCCTTAAAATAGCATTAATAAACTAATATCCATTGTTTCATCTTTTCTTAGACTGCATCAAAACATTTATGTTATGATATTAATACATTGGATACCTTGACAATAAAATTAATGTATTTAATTAATTTTATCTTTATAATAATATTTATTTAAAGCTTTTCATAATTTGGAACTCTCCTACCTTCTTAGTAATGTTACATTCAACTCCTCTCCAAATGATCTATAACATAGCTGCACTATTATTTCTAGAAAAGATCATTATATCTTCCATTTCTTTGCTTTTCCTGGCTATGTCCCATGCAAAGAATATTCTTCCTTCTTATTCTGCCTTTTAGTTGTTCTGGTTTCTTTTAAGAGTCAATTAAAATTATCTCCTTCTGAAGACCTTTTTCTATTCCCTCCATATCTAACATACAGTCTTGTGAGAGTAACTTAGAGTTATTTGGTATATTTTTCTTATTTAGCTTCTTATTTTATTGCCTTTCAAATTAGAATATGAGCTTAATGAGGGATGATATATTTTTTTTTCTTAGCATCATAAACACTTATCTTACATACCAAAAAGCATTAAATTTATTTTTACTTAACTAATGTTAAACTTCATGGTTTGCAAATACCATCTTTAATGATTAACTCATTCCATCCTCACAATAATTCCGTGTTGTGGATTATATTATCTGAATCTAATAAACACTTATAAATGCATACTTAATTTCTTAAGTGTTTATTGTAGCTACACATTATAATTAAAAAGACAAAATGAAAAATCATCCCTTCCTGTCCCGTCCAGCGGGACTCAGTTATTCAGGGGATCGAGGGGGACCCAGCCTGAAAGAGAAACAGGGGAGAAAGAGGAGGGAGACCAAGCAAATTTTGTCACGGCTCAACTTTATTCATGCAAAGGGTCTTGTTTTTATGCTATACTGCTACGTGAGACCATTATCTCTGTGTCAAAGTTCACATGGTCCTTGTAGTTAATGTTCTTCCTAGGACCCCTCGGGTCCTTGTGCTCTGTGGTTAATGTTCTTCCTGGGACCCCTCGAATCATTGTGCTCTAAAAGCATTCTTCTTCAAACAGGTGTGTTTAACTAAGAGTGCAGTTGCCTTTGGGGAGGGGAGAAGGCCACCTGAACAAAGATTGTTAAAGGAGGGGGTGTTGGTTCCTGACACCTTCCCTCAAGGAGTTGACGTTCTACTTGGAATGGAGTGATATAAAAGATTGGCAGGTTAACTTATATGTGACAATTTGGGTAGGAAACAGAAAACAGTAACAAAAGGGGATCAGAAAGCCTTCCATAGAAGATGAACCATGATATTTTGACAGAAGCTGAGGATTATAAAAGACTGAGATGGCAGCAAAAAGAGCTAAAATGAATTTTTCCACCTTTCCTAATCCTTGACTTGGGATCCTATAGCTCATAAGTGACAGAGACCGGATTCCAAAGCAGGTCTTCAACCTTCAATTTTAGTGATTTTACTTTAAATAAATAAAAAACAAAAACCTACTCTTAAATGACTATAACTTAGTTGCTTGTAAGATCTTTGTTTTCCTACAAAGAACTTAATTTTGCAATCTACTTTCAGCAATAATACCTTCATGTCTCATTTCTTCAGGATACATCACTCCTACAACCCATTGATCTCATCTATTTTATGATTCTGAATTATCTTCAGTATTAAAGGGTAACTATTTTACCATGTCTCCAATTTTCAGAGCCCATCTTATTTGCAGCTTACCCAACCTAAATACAGTGATATTAAGCTTTCAAATATTTGGAAGAAGCTTTTCAAATATGTTATTTTTCAGTCATTTACAGGCATATTCCACTCTTACATGAACACACGTGGCATTTTCTTCGCAGAGATACGAGCAATTTGCCATTTCCTTCTCTTTCTCATGTTACTGATAATGAAATCAAGGCAAAGTTAAGTGACTTGCTCAGGATAACATAGCTAGTGAGTGCCTGAGACTGGATTTAAGTTCAAGAAGGTGAGTTTTCCTGACTCCAGGCCCGGCACAATATCTATTGTGCCACCTAGATTCCTCATAGAATCCAGACAGTAATGTCCATTCCCCAAAAGGAAAGTCTTATATTTCTGTTTGTGAGTGTTTGTCCTTTACCAGAAAAAGGTAGTTTCTGGAGTCTTTAGAGGTTTCTTTAATATTTATGAACTTCATGTGAACTTAGCATGTGCTTGTGAACATCTCATTAAATTTTGCAACTTTAAGCTTGGGAAATGGATGTGTTTTAGAAACCATGCCAGATGACATCAGAGTTGGTTAGTTTCATACAGACTATTAATTCAGATGATGGATAAAAATGTATAATTGGAATCCTTACTGGAAAGGAAGTGTTGTTCAAAATTTACCACTGTTTAAAGGGAGAATTCAATAGAGGATAATAATTTAGCACAAGATATAAATAATGCATAACAACAGCATGATATAGTAGATGAACTGCTTAACTCTATTTATAGTCCATGCGGATCTCTGGATATCTTAGAGTCAGGATGATCTAGATTTAAATGAAGTCTAACAATTACTAGCTGCATTAAAGTCATATAGCCTGATTGTGACTCAGGAGACTACTTAGCATAACCTACTAACTAAGCTGAGGTACTATTGGAAGAGAGTAAGGGTGACATTCATGGTTTAAAAAGAAGTTCTACTAGTTACTCCTTTTGTTGAGACTCTGTTCAAATAGTCTCACATCTCTGGACTACAGTTTCTATACAATAAAATGAAAAAAAATAATTATTATATACTTATTCAGGGGACTGATGACAATAGTTGATTTGTAAAGCAGTAGTTTATGGAGGGAGGGAGTTCCCCTATTGCAAGTACATTACACTCAAAATTTTAAAATCTTTTTCCTTACTTGAATAAGTCAAATCTGAGGAATAAGTGTGATGAGACCACATTCAGAAATACTATCCTAAGTCTAAACAGATATCATAAGGGGAATAAAATAAAAAATGCATTTACTGTTATTTACTGTAAATTAATTCTCAGTAACAGGAAAAAAGAATCCTCAAATTTTATATTTTTGTGGTGAATTTATAGCCTTATATCTTATATCAAGAACAACAACTGTTCTTCAGGCTATTAAAGAAAACAAAACCTTTTGCTGAAAGATTTAATATTGCTTCTACAGATGGATTTTTAATAAAGATAGCTAGAAAATCTAGCATGAAACCTACTTAATAATTAATGATAATTTATCGTTCATTTATTT
This sequence comes from Sarcophilus harrisii, assembly GCF_902635505.1. Taxonomy (NCBI): domain Eukaryota; kingdom Metazoa; phylum Chordata; class Mammalia; order Dasyuromorphia; family Dasyuridae; genus Sarcophilus; species Sarcophilus harrisii. The sequence continues at coordinate 153,399,569 of NC_045429.1, forward strand.
AAAAAAATCTAATCATTGTGACTTTTACTCATTGCTTATTAAAACATGAAGTTTTTTTCATGACATCATAAATAAATGTGCCAGTTTCACTAATTCCACCCATTCGTCCTAGTTTAACCCTTTAGAGACCTAGTGGGATAAGTTTTTTTTTTTTTTTTAACAGCTTTTTATTTACAAGTTATATGCATGAGTAATTTTACAGCACTGATTTGCCAAACCTTTTGTTCCAATTTTTCCCCTTTTTCCCCCCATCCCCTCCCCCAGATGGCAGGTTAACCAATAAATGTTAAATATTTTAAAGTATAAATTAAATACAATATAAGTATACATGTCCAAACAGTTATTTTGCAATACAAAAAGAATCGGACTTTGAAATAGTATGATATTAGCCTGTGAAGGAAATCAAAAATGCAGGCGAACAAAAATATAGGGATTGGGAATTTTATGTAATGGTTCATAATCATCTCCCAGAGTTCTTTCACTGGATGTAGCTGGTTCAATTCATTACACTTCTGTTGGGACTGATTTGGTTCATCTCATTGCTGTAGATGGCCACTTCCATCAGAATTGATCATCATATAGTACTGTTGTTGAAATATATAATGATCTCCTGGTCCTGCTCGTTTCACTCAGCATCAGTTCATGTAAGTCTCTCCAGACCTTTCTGAAATCATGTTGCTGGTCATTTTTTTACAGAACAATAATATTCCATAATATTCATATATCAAAATTTATTCAGACATTCTCCAATTGATGGGCATCCACTCAGTTTCCACTTTCTGGCCAATACAAAGAGGGTTGCCACAAACATTCTTGCACATACGAGTCCCTTTCCCTTCCTTAAGATCTCTTTGGGATATAAGCCCAGTAGTAACACTGCTGGATCAAAGGGTATGCACAGTTTGATAACTTTTTGAGCATATTTCCAAATTGCTCTCAACAATGGCTGGATGTATTCACAATTCCACCAACAATGTATTAATGTCCCTGTTTTCCCACATCCCCTCCAACATTTTGCATTATCTTTCCCTGTCATTCTAGCCAGTCTGACAGGTGTGTAGTGATATCTCAGAGTTGTCTTAATTTGCATTTCTCTGATCAATAATGACTTGGATCATCTTTTCATATGGCTAGAAATAGTTTCAACTTCTTTGTCTGAGAATTGTCTGTTCATATCCTTTGACCATTTATCAATTGGAGAATGGCTTGATTTCTTATAAATTAGAGTCAGTTCTCTATATATATTGGAAATGAAGCCTTTCTCAGAACCTTTGCCTGTAAAAATGTTTCCCAGTTTATTGCTTTCCTTCTAATCTTGTCTGCATTTGTTTTGTTTGTACAAAAACTTTTCAATTTTATATAATCAAATTTTTCTATTTTTTGATCAATAATGATGATTATTTGGTCATAAATTCCTTCCTCTTCCACAGGTCTGAGCAGTAAACTATCCTATGCTCTATCAATTTATTTATAATCTCATTCTTTATGCCTAGTAAATGAATCTATTTTGTCCTTATTTTGGTGTATGGTGTTAAGTGTGGGTCAATGCCTAGTTTCTGCCATATTCATTTCCAATTTTCCCAGCAATTGTTGTCAAATACTGAGTTCTTATCCCAAAAACTGGGATCTTTGGGTTGTCAAACACTAGATTATCAAAATTATTGATTGTTTTGTCCCTTGAACCTAACCTATTCCATTGATCAACTAGTCTCTTTCTTAGCCAATACCAAATGGTTTGAGTAACCACAATTTTAAGATATAATATTAGATCTTGGTACAGCTAGGCCACTTTCATTTGATTTTTTTTTCATTAATTCCCTTGAAATTCTTGATATTTTGTTTTTCCAGATGAACTTTGTTGTTATTTTTTCTAGGTCACTAAAATAGATTTTTCAGAGTCTAATTGGTGTAGCGCTAAATAAATAGATGAGTTTAGGTAGTATTGTCATCTTTATTATATTTGCTCTCCCTATCAAAGAGCATTTAATATTTTTCCAGTTGGTTAGATCATACTTAATTTGTGTGGAAATTGTTTTGTATTTTTGCTCATAAAATTTCTTATTTTCCCTGAGAGAAAATAAGAAATTTTATGAGCAAAAATACAAAACAATTGTTTTGTCAGATAGATTAGTAAACATTTTATACTATCAGTAGTTACTTTAAATGGAATGTGTCTTTGTAACTAACTGTTTGATTTTGTTCATGATATATAAGAATGCTGATGACTGGTGTGGTTTTATTTTGTATCCTACAACTTTGCTAAAGGTGTGGATTATTTAGTCTACTTTTTAGTAGACTCTCTGGAGTTTTCTAAGTATAACTTCATGTCATCAGCAAAGAGTGATAATTTGGTTTCCTCATTGCCTTCTCTAATTCCTTTAATATCTTTCTCAATTCTTATTGCCAAAGTTAGCATTTCTAATACAATATTGAATAGTTGCAGTTATAGTAGGCAACATTGTTTCACTCCTGAACTTCTTGAGAATGGTTGCAGGTAGTCCCCATTACATATGATGCTTACTGATGGTTTTAAATAGATGCTACTGATTATTTTAAGGAAAAGTCCATTTATTCCTATACTTTCAAGGGTTTTTAATAGGAATGGATGTTGGATTTTATCAAAGGCTTTTTCTGCATCTATTGAGATGATCATATGGTTTTTGTTAATTTGGTTATTAATATGGCCAATTACACTGATAGTTTTCCTAATATTGAACCAACCCTGTCTTCCTGGTATAAATCCTACGTGATCATGTTATAATATCCTGGGGGTGATTTTCTGTAGTCTTTTTGCTACTATCTTATTTAAGATTTTAGCATCAATATTCATTAGGGAGAGATTGGTCTATAATTTTCTTTCTCTGTTTTCAATCTACCTGATTTAGGTATCAGTACCATATCTGTGTCATAAAAGGAATTTGGTAGGACTCATTCATTCCCTATTTTTTCAAATAGTTTATATAACATTGAGGATAATTGTTCTTTAAATGTTTTGCAGAATTCACATGTAAATCCATCTGGTACTGGGGATTTTTTTTTAGGGAGTTGATTAATAGCTTGTTCTATTTCTTTTTCTGAAATGGGACTATTTAAGCAATTTACTTCCTCCTCTGTTAATCTGGGAAGCCTATATTTTTGGAGGCAGTCATCCATTTCACTTAGGTTATCAAATTTATTGGCATAAAGTTGGGCAAAGTAACCCCTTATTATTTCTTTAATTTCCTCTTCATTGGTGGAAAGTTCTCCCCTTTCATTTTTAAAACCACTAATTTGATTTTCCTCTTTCCTTTTTCTAATCAGATTTACCAAAGGTTTGTCTATGTTATTTTTTTTTCATAAAACCAACTCTTAGTTTTATTTATTAGTTCAATTTTTTTACTTTCAATATTATTAATTTCTCCTTTTAATTTTAGAATTTTAATTTTAGTATTTGATTGGGGGTTTTTAATTTGGTCTTTTTCTAGCTTTTTAAGTTGCAGGCCCAATTCATTGATCTTCTCTTTCTCTATTTTATTCAAGTAAGCCTCTAAGGATATAAAATTTCCCCTTATTACCACTTTGGCAGCATCCCACAAAATTTCCTATGATGTCTTATCATTGTCATTATTTTGAGTGAAATTATTAATTGTTCCTATAATTTGCTATTTCACCCATTCATTCTTTAAGATGAGATTATTTAGTTTCCAATTACTTTTTGGTCTATTTACCTCTAACATTTTGTTGAATGTAGTTTTTATTGCATCATGATCTGAAAAGAAAGCATTTACTATTTCTGCTTTCCTGCATTTATATTTGAGGTCTTTATGTCCTAATATATGATCAATTTTTGTATAGGTTTCATGAACTGCTGAGAAGAAAGTATATTCCTTTCTGTCTCCATTCAGTTTCCTCCAAAGATCTACTATATCTAATTTTTCTAATATTCCCTTAACCTGTTTAATTTCTTTCTTCTTTGTTTTGTGGTTTGATTTATCTACTTCTGAGAGTGCAAGGTTCAGATCTCAGGCTATTATAGTTTTACTGTCTATTTCTTCTTGCAACTCTCTTAACTTCTTCTTTAGGAAGTTAGATGCTATACCACTTGGAGCATATATGTTTAGTTTTGATATTGCTTTATTGTTTATGCTACCCTTTAGCAAGATATAATGCCCGTCCTTATCTCTTTTAATTAGATAAATTTTTGCTTTTGCTTGATCTGAGATACAGATGGCTACCCCTGTTTTTTTGGCTTCACTTGAAGCATAATAGATTCTTCTCTAGACTTTTACCTTTACTCTGTATGTATCTCCCTGCGTTATATGTGTCTCCTGTAAACAACATATTGTAGGGTTCTGACTTTTGATCCAGTCTGCTATTCACCTCTGCTTTATGGGAGATTTCATTTCATTCACATTTATGATTAAAGTGACTAATTCTGTATTTCCTGCCATCTTATTATCCCCAGATTATGGTTTTCTTTTTTTTTTTTTTGTTACCCCTTACCCTCTTTCCCAGTATTAAACTTATGGGCAGTACTTGTGTCATCAGTTCTCCCTCCTTAAGATCCCTCACATCCCCTTTGAATCCTTTCCCTTTTCTTGTACCCTTCCCCTTTTACTCTTTTCCTTTTCCCTTTTCCTCTCCTACTTTTTAACGAGGTGAGAGAAGTTTCTCTGTAAACCAAATATGTCAATTATTTTCTCTTTAAGCCAACCCTTTTGAAGATTCACACAATGTTTCTCCCCCTCTCTAAATTTCCTCAGATATAACAGGTTACCTTTGCCTCTTTGTGGGATGTAGTTTCCCTCTTTTTATCCCCCCTTTCCCCTTTTTTTGACACCATCCCCTTTCCATTTCTACTTCCCTTTTTACATTATATCAGTAAAACAGAATTATACAGATAGTCTTTATGTATATCCACAACAGAAATACAATTCTCAAGAATTTTTTTTTACCTTTTCTGCTTCCCTTTTGTCCTATGTTTGGAGATCAAGTTTTTTTGTTTTTGTCCTTAGAAGCAAATGGAATTCATCTGTTTCATTAAATGTCCATCTTCTTCCCAGGAAGAAAATTCTCAGCTTGGCTGGGTAGTTTATTCTTGGCTGCATTCCAAGTACTTTTGCCTTTAGTAATATCAGATATCAGGCCCTTTGATTCTTTACTGTGGAGGTAGCCAGATCTTGGGTGATCCTTATTGTGGCACCTCGGTATTTGAATTGTTTTTTTTTTTTTTTTTTTTTTTTTTCTGGCTGCTTGTAACATTGTTTTTCCTTAATCTGATAGTTCTGAAATTTGGCCACTATATTCCTTGGAGATTTTATTTTAGAGTCTTTTTCAAAAGGTGATCCATGAATTCTTTCAATGCCTATTTTACCTTCTGATTCTATTACTTCTGGACAATTCTCTTTGATGATTTCCTGTAAATTAGTATCTAGGCTCTTTTTTTTTTTTTCATCATAGTTTTCAGAATGTCCAATAATCCTCATATTATCTCTCCTAGATCTATTCTCCAGCTCTGTCATTTTTCCAAATAGATATTTAATGTTTTTTTCTAATTTGTCATTTTTTTTGGGGGGGGGGTTTGCTTGACTGATTCATTGATGTCTCAATGAATCAATCATTTCTATTTGTTCAGTTCTGATTTTTAATGAGTTATTTTCTTCATTAGCTTTTTAAAATTTCTTTTTGTATATGTTCAATTGAGTTTTTAAATGAATTATTTTGCTCTATGGAATTTTTTTCCATTTCACTGTTTTTTGTTTGTTTGTTTGTTTGTTTTTGTGAGTTTTCTTTTTTCCAATTCACAAATCCTACTTTCTTGGGAATTCGTAATCTCTTCCAATTCTCAAATCCTACTTTCCTGGAATTTTTTTACCTTTTCCCATTCACAAATTCTGTTTTCCTGCACTTGCTGGGAATTCTTTACCTTTTCCAATTCACATTTCAGGAAATTGTTACTTCCTTGCATAGCTTTTCTTTTGTTCCCCCATTTTTCTTCTAACTCTCTTTTAAGACTTTTAATGGTCTCTTCTAGGGGAGTGTTATGTGATGGGGGCCTGGTAACATTCCCCTTTGGGGTATTGTTTGGATACTGTTTGCTATTTGTCTCCTAGGGGTTGCAAACCTGATCTCTTTCTGTATAGAAGCCATAGATAATCCTTTTGATTTTGTTTTTTTACTCATTTTTTAAAGCCTGTATGGTCTACCTTCAGGGCAAGGAAGTTACCGGCTTCTTCTGCAAAGCAGGAATAGATATAAATGGGTTGCAAAGAACAGGGATATATAGGAGTGCTCTGGGAAAAAGTTCCTCCTCCCGCCCCCAATGGAAGTGATTCAGACCTAGTTAACACTGGCCTGACCTCTGGAAGTGCCTAGTGAAGTGCCCCCACTATGTGGCATAGCAACTGCCCTGAGACTAGATGCTGAGAAGTGAAAGTGTCAGTACCCCAGGCCAAAGCCCACCAGGGAGCTGTGGGTATTAGCAGCTGACCAGTGAGTAGTCCCACAGGGACCAGAAGTGTCTCTGCTCAGGGTAGCACATTCCTGCTGTGGAAGTTGTATTGCCCCAGTCTGAGCCCCTGACTGTGCAGATTAGGGACTTCCCCGGGCTGTGCCCACATGCTGTGCAGATTTGTAACTGCTGCTGAGGAAGCCCATACTGCAGAATGTGACTGCAGAACCGTGTTATGATTTTTGCTGAGTCACTTTTGGTTTTGGGTGGGTATAGCCAGATCCTGTTAGGTTCTGGCATTTTTTAGGGTGCTTTCTGTCTTTGGCTTTAATTTCTTTGCTGATCTGCTGCTTTGTGACCAAGGCAGAGCAATCAGCCTATGCTGGAGTCTTCTCTCTAATTTTCTAACCACAAAGGCTACCCCCTTTCCCATTAGCTCTGTTTTTTAACCTTTCCTATATCCCTGCCTGCACTGGTCTGTTCCTGGCCCCTCAGGACAAATCTTTCCTGGTGATCATCCAGATGATCTTCAGCTGGTGAGTTGTTGTACTTCTAATCCTCATGGATTTTACCAGTCAGACGCTATTTTTGAGGCTGAATTTAATAATTGGTCATGATGTTATGAGAAAAGCTTAGAAAGTCACATGTGCCTTCTCTGTCATCTTAACTCCACCCGGAATAAGTTTAATTCATCTTCGCACTGAGAGTCTTTCAAATATTTGATGATTACCTACAATGCCCTTTACCTGACATTCCTCCAAAGTAAACATTTCTAATTATTTCAACCAATGTAATAAACATTATTAAACTACTTTTCTGTGCAAGACAATCCTTGCTCTCAAGGAGCTCACAGTCTACTGGGAGAGGCAAGAAAGAAACAATGAAATAAACAAACAAATACACACTGTGTATATATATATATATATATAATGAAAAGTTGAGAATAGACAGAAGGCACTTGAATTTAAAAGGGCTAGAAAACATTTCTTAAGAAAGATGAGACTGGGAATGGGGGGCTTAAATAAATCCAGATGCATCAATAGGTCGAGATGTTGAGAGAAGACCTTCTGGGCATGTGAAACAGTCAGAGAAAATGCCCAGAGTCAAAAGATACAGTATTTTGTTTGTGGCACAAGGAGGCTAGGGCCACTAGACTGGAGACTAAATGGTGTCAGGAAGTAAGCTATAAAAAAGATTGGAAAGATAGAAAGGAGATGGCTCATTATGGACTTGGAATGCCAAACATAAATTTTATATTTGTTTATAGAGGTGAAATAGTTTTTGGCATTGATTTAGTAGCTGGAGTGACATGGACAGATTTGTCTGTATTTTAGGAACATCACTTTAATAACTGAATGGATAATTTATTGGAATGGGGAATGATTTGAGAAAGGCAGACCCAACAGCAGGTGATTGCAATAATCCCAGCATGAAATAATAAGGGCCTGTAGCAGAATAGAAGTGTCAGAGAAGAAAAGGAATTGCATTCAAAATATGTTGCAAAGGTGAAATCATCAGGTTTTGGCAAAAGATTGGATTTGGGAAAGGGGAAGATATTTGAAGAACCAAGAGTGACTCCCAAATTGCAAATTTGAATGATTGGTTCAATGGAACTGCTTTCAGCAATAATAGGGAATTTAAACAAGTGACAAGATTTAAGGGGAAAGATAATGAATTCCTTTTTGAACATATTAAGTTTAAAATGTCTACTGGACATACAATTTGAGATGTTTGAAAGGTAGTTAAAAATTACATTAATGAATGGGATAGTTTGGACTGAAATATTATTTGTAAGTTTTAGGAAGTCACTTCTATCAAAATGATTTTACATAGCTAAATTTTATAAATGGCTTTTGTGTGTGTATATCACATTTCAGTTTTCTCCAAGTACTAAGCCATGATTTCCTCTAAAAGATCATTTTTGCTATTTGCTAGACATTTATGTAATTAGCAAGTAAATTCATTGATATAACAGTTTCAAAACATTGTTTAAAACGATGTTCAAAGGAAAACCCTAAATTGTAGCTAAATACATTGTAAAATATATCCAACACTTCAGCTTATTAAAACTGTTTAATATAATTTGAAAACAAATTTAATTATCTATCCACATCTACATAATAATCTATAGCTTAATATCTACATTTATATTTATCTATCTATACACACATACACACACACACACACACACACACTTTTTTTTCTTTGATCAGTAACTGTCTTCTTTTGGGATTTCAGTATTTTCTTGTCTTACATTTTCTGAAATGATTCCCTCATTATTTGACATGAATGGTATTAATTTGATTGACTGTTCTTATTATCATTTGTCAGTCTTTCCATGTGTTATACTTTTGGAGGGTAATTGAGTAATAGATGTCAATGAACAGTAACATCCTTTTTTCTGATTATGAAATCAAATAAGCAGATATAGTGGGCTTAATACATACATGTGTGTGTATGTATATATACATATATATATATGTATGTGTGTGCATACAATATACATATGCATATATATGTACATACATATATACATGTATATATATATATATATATATATATACACACATGTATACACACACATACACACACACCTAAATATAGTAGTCTTGAATTGATTGGCATATGCCTACCATTTCCATCTTGAACTTTAAAATACCCTGATGAATTTATGCCATCTCTTCCCTCTGGAAATATTTCTTCTATTAGTTGATAGCTCACATTTTGTGAATTTAAATAGATTTAACTAAAACCTTAATTGTAAGATTATTATTTATAGGGCAATTGTTGGCATAAGGCAGATCTATCTCACAAACATCCATAGGCAGTAGTTTCTGAGTGCCAATAGGACTTTGTTTAAAACAATTTGTCCTAGATCATTCCATGGATGCTGACCAGGATCCCAAGGCCTGCACTGACAGAAATTAATGTACTTTAAATCTTTGACAAACAACTATTTGCAACAAAACTGAGGGAGGCTTGTCTCTAAACCTTAAAGTACTTTTTTGTCATTTTTTTTTCTTTTTTCAAAAGAGTATGGTATTATCTTTTGATATTTAATTCCTGAGTTGTGGCCTGTTGAAATTAAAACTTATTTCATTTCCTATTTCATCTTTCTCTCTGTTACCACCATCAATATTTATTATGGAATATAAGAAAACCTATATTATCAGCCTTACTTTCTTATGTTGTTATATAACTTAGTAGCAAAAAGAATGTTTTTTTTTCCTCTTTATGATATTTTCTTTCAATGTCACCATAGCAGTGAGCAATATCACTGTCATAGGACTTGTCCTATATAAGCAAAAGGGTTTTTGTTTTCTTTTTTTTTTAATTTTAACAAATCATAGAACACATTGTAATACTCCATTTATCTATAAAGGAAATGATTATATAAAATTATTCAAGTATCTATAGAATTAAGAAGTCAATGAAATTGTCAGAGCAGAATGCCTGGATTAAAGAGAATGATATTCTACTGCTATTAATCACTAATGGAATAAGGCTGGACAATTCTCACATTCTTCTGTGCCTTAACTTCTCCACCCCAAAAATGTAAATAATATAATTATGTATTAATATAATTCTTTCAGAATGTTATCTAGAATGGACAACAATGAAAGGTATAATTAGTCTAAAAAGCTAAGAATAAATAAATAGGAGGAATCAGAGATGAGAACAAATGGAACATAATAAAGTGATGTCAATTTGGTTGGCAATATCCTTGAAATGGGAAATGATTGGAAGAGTAGAATATGTAGAATTGTTACATTTGGAAGATCCCAGTAAAACTATATATATAGTTGGGCAATTAGCAAGAACTGAAGAGGATGAATATAATGTAGAAATAAAGACTGAATGAGAATGAAATAAAACTTTATTTCCTTGTTAAATCTGGAGATTAATTTCTTTATAACAAAAGCCTAAGATTCATCTATGTTTACACTATATCTTTACATTTTAATTTAAATGGTTCATGAAAGAATAGGTAGACCCACCCTTGCTGTCATAAGTTGAAATATGTTTATTCTTTCTTTATCTCCAATACTCATTTACTTATCTTATTCATAATAATTACAGAATAAAGCTGAAAGGATCATTCACAGAGATTTTAAACAAGATAGGATTATTTACTACTAATAGAGCTATTCTTTAATGTGTGATTTTTATGTCTCAATATGGCTATATTTTATTTTATTTTATTTATTATTTATTTATATATTTGTTTATTTGTTTACAAAAAATGTATTTTTATTGTTTATTTAATTATTTATTATTCATCATATATTATACATGGTTTTATATGCACATATATACATATGTATACACTGTATGTAAATACATGCACATATGTATTTGTGTGTAGGTATCATATGTGCATGAAACAAATTTTTTGGCATATTAAACTCTGCAAAGAATTTTTACATATATTATTTCATTTGAACTCTGTAGCAATCATGCTTAGGGATGAAGAAACTGAGGCTATGAAAAGTTTTGTTATTTGAGCAATCAAAAAGCTATTAAATGTTAGAGTCAGAAAGAGAAATCTGACTTTCTTGACTATAAGAGTAGCATTGTATTCATTAGGCAATGCAATTGAGAATTATGTAACTGTCTGATTCTGATAGAGGAAGATTGAGATTCCCCACTAATATCGTTTAGCTGTATATTTCTTCCTGGACCTGGCTCAATATCTTTTCTAGAAATCTGGATGCTCTAGTACTTAGTGTGTGTGATGTGTGTGTGTGTGTGTGTGTGTGTTCTGTTTATTTATTTGTCATTAGTACTTTGTTGTTTATTGTACCCTTTAACAAGATGTACTTTTCTTTCTTATCACTTTTAAATAGATCTTTTTTTTTTTTTTTTTTTTGCTTTATTTAAGATCAGAATTGTTACCTCTGTTTTTTTGTATAACTGAAACATGATAAATTAAGCTCCAGCCTTTAATCTTCACTTTGTATCTCTTTCTTTCAAATAACTTCTAAATAATATAATGTAGAATTCTGTTTTTTTTTTTAAATATACTATTGTATTTGCATTTTTTTTAATGGGAGTTAATTCCATTCACATTCAGAGTTATGACTTCAGCTCTGTATTTCCCTCCATCCTATTTTCTTGTCTGTAGATATTTTCCTTCTTTCTTTATACTCTGTCCCCCTTAAGAGTGTTTTTCTTTTAATCCACCCCACCCACTACCTGCCTTATCTTATCTTCCTCCTCTCCCTTTCTGCTAGTGTTTATGCTCTCCTTTCTATCTTGCCTTGGTTTTTATTTCTTTTTTCCTCCAAACTCCATTATAATATAAGAAAAATTTCTAAACCCAATTAAGTGATTGTTATTCCTCTTTTGATCCAAAACTGATGAAATTAAGCTTCATACAATGCTCATCCCCCTCATTTCTTTTTCTCTATTGTAACAGGTCTTTTTTGTTGTTGTTGTTTGCCTCTTCTTGTGATCTAATTTGTTCCATTATACTGCCTTTTTCCTTTTCTCCCAGTACAATTCTTTTTTTTCCAAGACAATGTTATTTTCTTTGAAACCATTATAGCAGAATCCATTCACACCATACCCACCATCTATGTGATGCCCCTCTCTAACTGTCCCAATGAGAGATACAGTTCTCAAGAAATATAGATATAAATTTTCCATCTAGGAATGTAACTATTTATTCTTTCAATAATATAGATTTTTCCATGTTTGCCTTTCTATGTTTCTCTTGAGTCCTGTGTTTGAAGATACAATTTTTGTTTAGTTTTGTTTTTTCAATAGAAATAATTGAAAATCTCTTACTTCATTGAAGATACATCATTTCCCCTAATTGTTTTCAGTTTTTCTAGGCAGTTAATTCTTGTTTGTATACCCAGCTTCTTTACCTTCTGATTCTTTATTGTAGACACTGCCAGAACCTGAGTAATCCAGATTGTTGTTCCTTGATACTTCAATTGCTTTAGTCTGATAGCTTGCAGTATTTTTTTCCATTGAGTTTGTAGTTCTGGAGTTTTGCAATAATGTTCCTTGGGGTTTGCCTTATGGGAACTCTCAGCAAAGGTGATTGATAGATTCTTTCAATTATTATTTCCTTCTGTGTTTCTAATATATCAGAGCAGTTTTCCTTGATGACTTCTTAAAGAATACTATGCAAGACCTTTAGTGATTATGGCCTTCAGGTAGACCAATAATTTTTAAATTGTCTTTCTGGATTTATATTCCAGATTGACTGTTTTTCCAATGAGATATTTCACATTTTTTTTTCCATTTTTTCATTCTTTTTGGTTTGTTTGATTGATTTTTGCCACCACACAGTTGTTGGAATCTTTACAAAGTGTTAAGGCATTGGAGTTTATAGAGACAATAGTTATCTGGTTTGGCATGGTTCAGTGTGATTGATTTGATCTTAGAAAGAGATATTTTGGGCCAGAACTTGAAACAAGGTACTAAGTGGAACTGATAGAACAATGCTTGTGTTCACACCTTTAGAGAGCTCATAAGTATCTAAGTACTCAATGGAGTTCACACATTTGGGAGAGTTCAGGGTTAGGGTTTTGCTCTCTGGGAGATAACCCAGAATCCTTCTCCCTCCAGAAGGCGGAGTTAACCTTTGGGAGATCACATATATAGAGGGAGCTCTTGGAGGTTGGGGACTTACTTGAGATACTTACTTGAGTTAGTTACTTGAGGAGTTACTAGAAACTCTGGGAGCTCAAGAGAGTTTTACTTGGAGTTGGAGAGAGCTCTTGGAACCCACAAGCCCTATCTTCGAGGGAAGAGATTCATTGCATCTTCTACCTTGGTGCTGGTGGAGGCTGAAGAAAGCAGAGGCAGGAGCCAAGGACAAAGCTGCAAAATCTCTTGGAACCAAGCAGAGAGATAGGCCTCAACTAACTGGGCTATTTTGGAAGGAGAAATAAACGTTTGCATTTTTACCAGCTGGCTGCATTTTGGAGTAATTATTGATTGTAACTGAAACTAAGGCTGCCTCCAGAAAACCTTCACACACAGTCATTAGCTTCCATTTGCCCTGTTGTAGTTTTTAATGTGTGATTTTCTTCAGTTAGCTTTTGTGACTCTTTTCCAATTTGATTTATTATATTTTTCAAGGGGTTGTTTTGTTCAGTGGAATTTTGTTTGTTTGTTTGTTTTTTGCATTTGACCTATTGTGTTTTTTAAGGAATTGTTTTCCTTTTCCAAGCTGTTGACTTGCTCTTGCATACTGCTCATTTCTTTTCCCATTTTTTCCTTCTTCCTCTTGTATGTGTCTTTTAAAGTCTTTTATTAGCACTTACAAGAAGTGTCTTTGTGCTTCAGACCAATTCCTATCACTCTTTGAATTTTCCTCTGTGGACATTTTACCTTGTCTGTGTTGGTGTTGTGGTCTTTCCTGTTACCATGGTAGCTTTTAATAGTCAAGGTTTTTCTCCTTTTTGCTCACTTTTTCCCTTTTCTTTCTTTCTTTCTTTCTTTTTTAAGCTTTTATGGTATTGCTCTGCTTCTAGGGTAAAGGGGGCATTATCCCAAACTTCTTGACAGCTATGAGCCTTGACTTTGAGCACAGGGTTCCCTTGTGTTTGTTGTGTTGCTGGGAGCAGTGAGTACTTCTTTGGGTTCTGTCCAAGAAACAGCCTAGTTTACAGAATATGCTTTCTGAGTTTATACTGGAGGCTGCCCTGCTGGTCTGCTCTGCTACTGATCCAGGACAGGGGCTTCTGTTGCTAATCTGCTATGATTAAGATGATTTCACTGGCTTTCTCAGATTTTGACTAAACTAGACTGAACATCCCTTTTATCCTAGTGAGATTAACTTTTCTTGAAATCCTTCCAGTCTATTTTGAGAATGATTCCATTCTGTCAGACTCTGTTCAGAGCCTTGGTTTCATGTGGTTTTTGAGGGAAATTATGAGAGCTCAAGCAGTTTCCCAGCTTTATTCTATCATCTTGACATTACCCTACAAGTCCCTTTTCTTCCCTTTTTCTAATCAAATTAAACAAAGATTTTTTTGGTTTTCCCCATAAAACAAAGTATTTGTTTTATTATTTCAATAGTTGTATGATTGTGATAGAAAACTATTTTGCCATAAGAAGTGATGAGCAGGAGGATTTTAGAATTATCTGGAAATACATGAATTGATTCAAAGTGAAATGAATAGAACTTGGATAACATTGTATAAAGTAATAGTGACATTTCACATTGATTAATTATGACTAAACTAGCTCTTCTCTGCAATACAAAGATCTGTAACAATTCCAAAGAATTCAACTAAGAAAAAATGCTATCTACATACAAAGAAAGAACTGATAGAGTTTAGTGTGTGTGTGTGTGTGTGTGTGTGTGTGTCCTTTTGGTTTCTTTCTTCTTTCACAAAATGATTAATTGAAAAATAAAATCTAGAGTGGATCCATCAGTGAGCATAATATAACTGATTTACTATTGAAGTTACTGTTTGTATTATTTGCTCTGCATCTCAGTATTTTAAAGAACAGCCTAATTAACCACACTGAAAAACCAAATGAAAGAAGAATATCTGTTTTCAAAGCTGCATAGTGGGATGGAAAATCCATAAAACTTATTTATATTTATATCTATTTTGAACAGATAATGAGCTGTGTACAACTTCATTTTGGGTAGGAGTAGAATGTATGAATTATAATTAAGAGAAAGAGTCTATGGCTAGAAGAAGATAAGAATCAGTTATGTAAAAAAGAATGATGGCCAACCAGGTATTTATATCCTGTCCTGCTCCCTTCCTATTTTATACTATCAAGCAGGCCAGCCTCACCATCCTGCTGAGTCCTTTAACACATTGGTCATTCACCCATCATATGCCATACACACACACACACACACACACACACAAGCATACATATATGTGCATGCATACACACCTATATTTATACACACACACACACACACACATATATATATATATATATATATATATATACACATACATGCAGTTATACATGAGTAAACACACATACACACAGGTACAAACATTCTATATATATAAATTTTTCCTCCCTCTCTGTCTCTGTCTGTCTCTCTCTTTCTCCCTCTCCATTATATTGTTCAAATGTTGAGATCAGTTCCTTTGAAAGAAGATAAAAATGGGATTTTACATTAAAAGGGGAAGGAAAGAAGGAAGATATCTGAATTAAAACAAAGGCTAATGATGGAGGAAAAGTAATTCCTATTGTCTCTCAGAAAAAAAAAGAGAGAGAGAGAGAAAAGGGAACCTATGGGGGAATGAATGAGAAGACAAAAAGAAAGGATTTAAAAAGAAAGGAAAGAAATGTTATTGTTTCACTGGCAGTGGGGTGGGGGGAGTAGCAATGATGAATGCCCACATAAGAAAAGAGATAATCTCTAATAGGAGCTAGGAATGTTACAATGATTATTATCTATAAGGTGTTTAGAGAAACAACTATCCTAACTCAGGAGAAAATGAATCACAGAACAAAGAGGAAAATTAATAGAAGAATAGACAGGCATGGATTAATCCAAGAGATTTTGAGACAAACTGACAAGAGGAAGGCAAAGATATGTGATGATCTATATAAAAGGGGAAGGATACTTCCTATCTCCTGGAACAACTAGCAATTCTAAGAGTGAGTCACAATAGAAAAAGAAAAACAGTGGGATCACATCTACAATTTAATAAACTATTTAGCAGAGAAAATTCAATATAGGTAAGACATTTTTAATTTTATGATTTAATGCATAAAGAATAAAACTGACTAAATAAGCCTACAAATAAAAAACAAATAGAACTAATGTTTATAAGACAAAGAGGAAGGACAAATAATGAAGGGGAAAGCAATGTTTTCCATATCGAACTGAAGAAGTTATTTTTTTTTTTTTAATGAACAAAGCATAGAGAAAAAGAATAAATGGAATTCAACTATTATTTTACTTATAAGACAAACATGACAATTAAGTAACAAAGGTTAATAACAATGAAAAATAAAGTAATAAACAAAATCCTCAAGCTAAAGAAAAACATAAGAAATAGGAAGTAAGAGGAATGGGGGAAAGATAACAAGTAGGAATCTGGGTGACTTAAAATAGATAAAGGTAAAAACAGAAGAAACACAGTACCATATTTATAGTGTTAAATGTTTTAAAATATTTTTGAAATAAAATAGAGAAATGTGTTGCTCTTTGCACATTTTTATTAAGTATTTTCTTTATTTTTTATTATTTTATTTTCTCCCCAATTATTGGGAAGGTAATGTTTAGCATTCATTTTTTACAAGATTTTGAGTTCCACATTTTTCTATCTCCCTCTCTCTACTGCATTCTTCCTAAAATGTTAGGCAATGTGATATTAGTTATATATGTTCTATCATTTAAACATATTTCCACATTAGTTACAGTTATGAAAGAAATGACAGATCAAAAGGGATAAAACCACTAAAAATAATAAAATAAGTATGCTTTGACCAATTTCCACAATTTTTTAGACTTTTTCAAAGGATTAATCAGTGATGGTAATTTTCCCCCTTCTTTTTGTCTTTAAAAACACAATTTATAATATGAAATGGGTCTGTAGGAGGGAAGAGAATAATTGGGAAATTATTATAAACTTTATTTTAAAAAAGAACAGAATTAGACCAGCAAAAATAGCAGCTTAGAGAGAAGGGAAACAACCCAGGTCTCCTTCACCACTACTCTACAAAGACCCAGAAAGAGCATCAGATCAAAATCTTATTGGAAATTCAAGAATCCCTAAATAACTAGTTCAGTGCTAGTGAAAATAGAGAAACACAGTGAAATTCATAAACACTGGAAAATAATTTTGGCTAGGAAAGGTTTAGACATAATCTTTTAGCCAGGGCAAAAACTGCTTATGTGGCTTTGTACTATAGTGTGAAGCAGTTCCAGAGCCAATGAGGATAAGCCTAATAGAGGAAACAAAAATAAGTTTATTAGAAGTTCTATTGTTCTGATTTCAGAATTGGATATCAAATCCAATGTAGATTGAGGATGCAATCAGAGGCTAGGGATGTCATTGTTATAGATAAATAGAACTTGGTACTGGGAATGATACTTCAAGTAATGAGGAGAAATAATTTAGATTATCTACCAGCTACTACAATAAAATTCCAAAATCTCGAAATATAATGTTTCACAAAGAAAAATTTACACATTTTTGGCAGCTGAGATTAATCCTACAGTGAGAAATAAATATCACTTTTAATGAAATAGTGGGTAATCGAGTATTACTAATTCAAAAAAAAAAGGTTCAGAACTAAGTAGAAACACAGAATTACAATGCTCAAATTAAGAGAAACATAAAATGATAAATATAAGTGAATATTTGTAAGTTAGTAAACAAAGGAAAAGTATTTACATTAAAATAGAGGAAGATGCTAAAACATTGAAATAATACTATATAAGTATGTGTTTTCATAAAAATTTCATAGAAAAGCTTTTCAGAGGACAAGACTGAATAAAATTCAGCTACAGTAGTCATTTATACCAATTCAACACATAACAGCCCTAAATCCTTTGTATTACTAACCTTATCAGATGATCCAGGGAGGGGAAAACCTAAGTTATAAAAATAATTATTATATGGCTTTATGACTGAGTTTCAAACAAGACCTAGAGGAGGTACTGGTGAAAGATAGGTAGAATAGATCAATAGATACATAGATACATAGATAGATATAGAAAGGTATGTGTGTATATGTATAAATGTAGATATGTGTTCAAACTCTTAGCATTCAATTTTTTTTTCATTTGGTGGGACATTCAGGGTCATCTCCAGTCTTCTTGATCTATATCTTGCCACTAGTCCCAGTTAGCTCTTGAGGGGAGAATGAGGCAAGTTACCTTGCACAGCCTTCCCTCACTTAAATCCAATCCACTTGTATGTCATAGCATCACTTTTCTGATGTGATGATCCTCTGGGAGAACAAAGGACAGATAACCAGGGGATCGGCACAACTTATCTTAGAAAAGGAAAGTTATCATAGGTACATGAAGGTATATCAAAGGACAATAGGATGACAGGAAGAGAAAGATGAGGTAGCAAAGATTTAGGACAGAAATAGAGGAACCAGTCCTTTCATATGCAACTGACTTCTTGGCATTATGTTTATGCCATGACCAAATTTCCAGTACACACCCTAGAACTTTCACCAGGGTCTGATAACCAAAACCAATTTTTGTACTCCTTTCTTACCATCATATATGAATGCTATATATTCAAACCACAACAAAGAGTCAAGGGAAGTAAAAGTAATGTCTTTTGCTTTCTCTCTATGTGCCTTCTCTTACCTTCTTTATTGCACTGTTAAGAAACAGAAGATCATTGAAGATTATTTGCTCTTTTGTGTGGTGGAGGGGACAAAGTTGAATCTCATGGGAAATGGATTAAATAGATTGACTCTCTTGATATCACTGACTGCCCAACAATGAGCTATATATATAGGAAATCCTGAATAAATAGTAAAATTCAAGTGAAGGCCAACATACTTTACAAATAGGATTATAAATTCTGCAATAAGTCCAGAAATAGAAGAGGAATGATTTTTTTTTTAATTCAGGGGAAAATGATATATTGCATAAAGGAGTTAGAAAAGACAAGATAATTATTTATACAGTAGCAAATGTGTGTATATGTGGTGTATGTGAACTAATGATATATGTTAACATAGATTCCATGGTCCATACTGCATTTGGATAGAATCTTTTAATACTCAAGGTATATTATGCTAAGAGTATTCAAAATTACATATATATATATATATATATATATATATATATATATATAAATCCCTGTTTGGGAAAAGGACCCATATGTGCAAAAAAGTTTGTTGCAGCTCTTTTTGTATTGACAAGAAACTAGAAAATGAGTTAATGTACATTGTATACAATAAGTTATTGTATATAAATGTGATGGAATATTATTGATCAGTAGGAAATGATGAGGAGGCTGATTTAAGAAAAGCCTGGAAAGACTTAACATGAACAGATGTTGAATGAGTAGAACCAAGAAAACATTGTACACAACAGCAACAAGATTATGGGATGATCAACTGTGATGAACTTCATTCTTTTCAAAAATGAGGTGACTCAAGGCAGTTCCAATAGACATATGATGGAAAGAGTCATCAGTATTCAGAGAGAATACGATGAAGATAGAATGTGATCTAAGTATATTATTTTTTATTATTGTTATTTGCTTGTTTTATTTCATTCCTTGTTTTTTTTTTCCCTTTTGATCTAAATTTTCTTGAAAGCCTGAAGAATATGAAAATGTTTTGAAGAATTGCACATGCTTAATCTAGATTGGATTACTTTATCTTTATGGGAGGTAGTGAGGGGAAGGAGGAAGAAAACTCTGGAATGCAAAGATGAATGTTGAAAACTATCTTTGCATATATTTTGAAATATAAAAAATATTTTAATTCACTTTACTCAAAGACTTTGAACTGTAGGACAATAGTCTTCAAAATATGATCATAATTACATCATTTTTTCCATTTCCTTTCCTTTCACATGCTTATTAAAACAGAATTGCTTTGGCTAAGGTTTTTAATGATCTTTTAATTGCTAAAATCTTGGTATTTTCTCAGTTGTCATTACTCTTGATCTTTTTTTGCAACATTAGGCACTTTTGATCATCCCCTTCTCCTGGATTTGTGATACTGATGATCCCTTATGTTCTGTCTACTTTTTGACCACTCTTTAGGCTTTTTGTTTATTTTATAGATGATTGCATTGAGGTCAAGATAGGCTGAGTAACTTTACCAAGCTTTCCCAGAAAGTTGGTAGCAGCATTCAATTACTAATTTAAAACCTTCTCATTTACTATACTGCTCAATTAGTTGTATTTTTCTGTTACTTATGAATGAAGCAATCTCAAAGTTTGTTCCAAGATGCTTTTATTTTCTCTTAGGGATAGCATCAGCTCCCATGAATGGAATTAGCATATCAGTACAGAACCGCCCAGATCAATAAATCAAGCATTATTTATTTCCCAAAATCCAGGTCTACAACATCAATTAATCATTGAACACCTCTCTAACTGAATGTCCTCTAATTGTGTTATGCTCAGCATATCAAAAACACATCTTGCCATCTTCTGCACTGTATTTTTCTTTCTTTCTTTCTATTTTGATGAAAGTTCATTTCTCTACTTTCATTATTTGGTTATTCCAATTCACAGTCTCATTTTATACAAGTCTCTCTCTTACATCTGTCCTCCATTTAATCAAGTAATTGTAACTACATTGCATCTCTCAACTAGATGCTTTTCTCTTTATTGTCTTCACTGAGACCTTCATGGGCTCCCATATTAAACTGTTATGGTAATATCATCATCAATCTCTTAGTTTTTTTGGTCTCTTTTCTCTCCCCTGAATAATTGCTAAAATAATTATTTTAACATATAGATCTGATATTTTAATTCCTCTAGAAGCACTCTCAATGCTTCTTATGCTGCCTTTAATGACAAATACAAATTCCAACCTATCTTTTGAATATCATGTCATAAGACTTCTCTTTTATACATAATAACCAAACAGCACTATCTGACATTTCCTTTCTTTAGTACTCTCTCTCATACTTCCAGATCTTTGAAGAAGGAAATTGATAAATTATTAAAAAAAAATGCTATTTGAGGAAACATAAACATGTATATTGAAGTCTTCAAGTATAAGGGGCAATATATGAAAAGGAAGGCTACAGTCCTGCTATTGAACTTCTTGAAAAAGGAAGAAGAATAATTTACCGGTAGATAACAGTTACTATTATATTTATTTTTAACTGTGTGATAGAAGTAACCAAATTTCCTATGAAATTATGTCTTATTATTTTGACTCTTGCTATTAAGCAGCTCCATGAATTCTTTGTATATCCAAGGAGTATGTTTGAACTACCTTCTCATCAAGCTGCATATTCCCTATTTTTTCTAGTTTCATTCCAGAAGTCATTAGCCTTTTCAACATGCATATGGATAGTAATGACAGTTCTTTAAATATATTCAGTGGCTCACCATTGCCTATCAATAAAATTCAAACTTTACCTAAATTTTAGGTCAAAAAGTTGACCTTGTTCCACCTTCCAACTTTATCCCATATTTCTTACTTTTGTTCTTCTTCAACCAAATTGGACTATTTCCTGTCTATAAATCTCTAGCTACAAACAATTTATGATGTTTTTTGAGTCTAGAGGTCCTTTTCCCAAATAATACAACTACTTTTACTTTAAAACATTTCACATGTTAATTCTTACATGTTTTTTTCCTGAAACTCAATATTAATAACAAGCCTTCCTTTTATATTCCCTTCTCAGATAGTATATTTATTTATACCTATAATGAAATTAGCTTTGAATGTCACATTATATTTTATATTTTTGTATTGTATCCTGTTATTAAATTAAATTCTCCATGAGAGTAGGGGTTAATTTAATTTAAACTTTTCATCTTTCCCAGTATCTATCACAACACTTAATAATCATAAATTTTTTAATCAATACTTAAGTTCCACTTAATTCTTATAGAAATATATATATATATATATATATATATATATATATATATATATACAATTCTGCTTGCCTCCTGTTTTTATTTCTAGGGATCTCTCCAGCACCATGCTATACTTCTATTTGCTCATGCATGATATGAGGCAGACATTTCTGGACCTTGTAAGACACAGCATTACTTAATATACACCAACATTCTGCATGGACTTATTAAATGTTTAATGTATTCCTAAACCCTCATACTATTTCCATTTCAGTAATTCTGAATTCAGAGTTGTTGATGTACAAAATCATTTCCCACCTTAAACTGCCTCCTCTCTTATTCTCATCCATATCATCTTTATCTTCTTAATGCCCTATTCCACATATACTGGATGCTTTGTCACCCTGAATTTTTGTTTCACAATTAATCAATTTCCTTTTATCTTAAGATCCTTCTTTTCTCATTTAGTTTATCTTCTAGCATCAAGACAATGTTCCTGTTGCATCAAACTGCTTCCAAAAATTTATTTTTTAGAACTGGATACTCTATCTTACATGCATCCAACTCACCAATCATGATATATAATTCAAAATAGTATTTGTTCCCCAATGGCATAGATGCTCCCTCTACTATTTACACTTATCCTTTAAAGTTTTATGGTATTTAATTTCATCACAGAATCCTATCCCCCTATCAAACTGCAGAAAATTTTCTCTTCTATCTAAACAAATTCAATGCCTGTCTAATATTTTTTCTCTAAATGTCAACACTTGCCTTCACACCAGGAGTTTCATAGGATATATCTATAACCTTTCAAATACCCTAACTTCTTCAGTTTCTCTAGCTTTTTAATGTCTGCAACCTACTCCTCCATTTCAGTTTATACACAGATATTATCACCTTTGATCTTTCCATAATTGAAGTTAAACTATGAATCCCAGAAACTTATTCTGTGACTTTGGTAAATCACTTAATCTATATTTATTTCTGTATTTGCAATTGTAAAATATGGGCAATAATATCACTTATCTCAGAATGTTGTGAGGAGCAAATGAAATAATATGTTTAGCATAGTGCCTGGTATAAGTGCTTATATTCATGCTCATTTTTCATCATTATCATCATTCAATTTCCAGTGTTTTTTTAATATATTTTACTTATCTCTACACATTACATTCTATAATCTATCTATACAAATCTGTTTTCTATTTCTCCCACGGGATATTCCATTTCTTATCTTTCAGCCTTTCCCACTGGTTGTCCCATATATCATAAAATTTTCTCCTTCCTGTCTCACCGTTTAGAATTCTTGACTTCTTCCAAGTTTCAGCACAAATCACGAATTCTGAAGGAAAGTCTTCTTTCTCATCTCATTTCTCAAGATGCAAATGCCTTCTTCTCTGAAATTATTTTCCATTGTCACCTCTAATAACAAATAAGGAGTCATAGAGGTTTTAAAATCACTATTAACTTCAAAAACCAAACCAGAACTTTGTACTTTGAAACAAGGATTCTTACAAGGTGCTAACTCAGTGGAATTGATAAGACAATAGTTATTTAGTTTAGCATGGTGACTAAAAGTTCTCTAGTTCAGTACATATACTTAGTACTTAATATCGTTCCACAAGATTCACACCTATGATAATGTAATTAGAATAGAGCATATAAGCTGGGACAAACTCAGCCAGGGTCAGACTCAGAGAAGACAAGAAGACTGGAGGTGGGAGCTCAACCTCTCTGAGCCAAGGAGAGACAGATTCATTCCATCTTCATCAGCCTCATGGTGGCTGGCCTGTCTTCCTTCTTCCCCCACTGAGACCAAGGCCCATCTAAAGAGCCTCAAGAAAGCTAGCCAGACTCTAGGCAAGGAGGCAATAAAGAATTTGGACACATGGGTATTCTTGTGGTGATTACTCTACTGAAAAGAAGGCTGCTCCAGAGACCTCCAAAAAACTACCAAGAACACTAAGAGCAAATCCAGCCTCTGAATTTCTTTTGGGGTGACAGAACCCACAAATATTGGGAGTGTAACAAATTATCAGTAGAAGATAATTTTGAAGATCTCCAGAAAATGTCTGTTTCAATCAATCTTGGCCCTCAGAGGGATGAGGGCCAAGTGTAAGCAGGCCAAACACAGATGCCAAGTGCAGGCAGCACACAGTCTCAGGACAATGGGAGCTCTGTATGCCAGGGAATCTACTAGGAGGAATGTTCGGCAGTGTTGTCAATGCTTCCTTGGCTGCAAGCCAATAGATCAGCAGAGAAGTTATAAAACACCCCACACAAATACAAAAGGTAAATAGTGAACCCCCAATACCAGAATTTCATTGGATCTGGCCATGCCTACCTAGCATTAGAAGCCAGGCAGCATTGATCCAGTGCAGCCAATGCTGCTTATAAAGTAAGCTTGGACAATTTCTCACTTCTGTTTAAAAAAAAACTCACCTTAAAAAAATATGAGGAAAAAAGCAAAAAGAAGTCTGACCATAGACAGTTTGTTTTTATTTTTTTTATGGTGAAAGAGAAGAATGGATATGGATTTAAAAACCAAAGGTAACTAAAAGCAGATTGTCTCAGATGAAGCCCCAAAGAGTAATATAAATTGGTCCCCATCTCACACAGCTCTCTTGGAAGAAATTAAAAAGGATCTTAAAAGAGCAGTAGAAGAAAAATGGAAAAAGGAAATGAGAAATTTGCAAGAGGTTTTGGAAAAGGCACAGAAATAATCTGAAGAAAGCCTTACAAAATAGATTTAGTGAAATGGAAAAAAAATATACATTTTTATAAAATTTATTTGACTATTGGAAAATAAAAATGGAAAAAGAAAACAATTCCCTGAAAAGCAGAATTTGTGAAATGGAAGAAGATAAAAAAAACTCCATGAAAGAAAGAAGTTGTGAAATAGAAAAAAAAAAAGTCCATAGAACAAAACAACTCATTTAAAATTCAATCGGCCAAATACAAAAAAGAATTCAAAAAAGGTAAATGAAGAAAATAATTCACTAAAAATCAGAACTGAGCAAATGGAGATGAATGACTCAATGAGACATCAAGAATCAGTCAAGCAAAACCAAAAAAAAAATGAGAAAGTAAAGAAAATTTTAAAATACCATCTTGGGAAAACAACTGACATGGAAAATAGAAGAGATAATCTAAAGATTACTGGACTTCCAGAAAACTATGATGAAAAAAGAAAAAAAGAACCTGGATATTCAGGAAATCATAAAAAAAATCTGTCCTGATGTCCCAGAATCAGAAGCCATTGAAAGATTTCACCAAACATATCCTGGAAGAAACTTGAAAATGAAAAGTCCAAGGAATACTATGGCTAAATTTCAAAACTTTCAGACCAAGGGAAAAATATTACAAACAGCCAGAAAGAAACAATTGAAATACTGAGGAGTCACAATAAGGCTTATCCAGGACCTAATACCTTTCACCTCAAAAGATCAGAGGGTTTGGAATGTGATAGTCCAAAAGGCAAAGGAACATGGAATGCAGCTAAGAATAAACTACTCCAATAAACTGAACATTTTCTTTCAGTGAAGAAGATAGACATTCAGTGAAATAGGTGAATTTCATTTATTTGTAATGAAACAATCAGAATTGAAGAAAATTTTTCATCATCAAATGCAGAACTCAAGAGAATCATAAAAAGATAAAAAGGAAAGAATGCTGTCCTTTCTGTTGTGAGTATACCTTGAGAGTGCAGGTATAATTTGATTATACTGTTATAATATAAAAAAGAAACTAGAGATGGAAAGGGTATGTGATGGAAAAAATGGGAAAGTGGAAGTAAAATGAAGGAAATTACATCTTATGAAGAGCCTCACCCCCAAAAAAACACTATTATAATTGAGGGAAAGAAGGGAGGGGAATGAACATGGTGTGAATCTTACTTTCATTAGATTGGGCTCAAAGAGAGAATATTAGTTGTATTTGATTTCACAGAGAAATTTCTTTCATCTTACAGGAAAGTTGGAGGAGGAAAGGAAAAGGAAAGAGGAAAAGGGGAGGTTAATAGAAGAAAAAAGAGAAATAGTAGGAAGAAGGTATAAGAAAAGGGGTGGGACAATAAAGGGGTAGGGCTGCTTGAGGGAAGTTCGGGTCAGAAGAAAAATACTACAGAGTAGGGAAGGAGGGAAAGAAAAAAGAAAGGCATAATTTGCATTAAATAAGATGGCAGGAAATATAGAATTAGTCATTTTAATTGTGAATGTGAATGGACACTCCCATAAAATGAAATTAGATAGCAAACTGAAATAAAAGCTGGAATCAAACAATATGTTATTTACAAGAAACACATTTAAAGCAGTGTGATATACACAGAGTAAGTGTAAAAGGCTGTAACAGAATCTGTTATGATTCAAGAGAAGTAAAAATAGCAGAGATAGCCATCCTTATCTCAGATCAAGCAAAAGCAAAAACAGATCTAATTAAAAGAAATAAGGGAGGAAACTATATCTTGCTAAAGGGTACCATAGACAATGAAGCAATATCAATATTAAACATATATGAACCAAGTGGTATAACATGGAAATTCATAAAGGAGAGGTTAAGAGACCTGCAAGAAGAAATAGACAGCAAAACTATAATAGTGGGGGATCTCAATCTTGCTCTCTCAGAATTAGATAAATTGAACCCAAAATAAATAAAAAAGAAGTCAAGGAGGAATAAGAATATTAGAAAAATTAGATATAATGGACCTTTGGAGAAAATTGAATGTAGACAAAAAGTAGTACATTTTTTTTCTTTGCAGTTTGTGGTACCTATACAAAAACGGACCATATATTAGAGTGTAAGGAGCTCAAAATCAATTGCAGAAAAGCAAAAGAAAAGAAATGAATTTTTTTCCGATCATGATGCAATAAAAAATTACATTCAATAAAAGGCCAGGGAAAAATAGAGAAAAAATTAATTGGAAACTACATATTCTAATCTTTTTCCCTCCTAAGATAATTAGGGTTAAGTGGCTTGCTCATGGTCACATAGCCAGGAACTGTTCAGTCTGAGGCCACATTTGAACTCAGGTTCTTCTGACTTCAGGGCTAGTACTATATCCACTATATCAACTAAATATCCCTAAATAATCTAACCCTAAAGAATAATCTATTCCTAAAGAAACAGCAAATCATAGAAACAATAATTTTATCCAAAAGAATGACAATAGTAAAACAACAAACCAAAATTTGTGGGATGCAGTCCAAGTAGTATTAGGGGAAATGTTATATCTCTAGATGCTTACTTGCATAAAATAGAGAAAGAGAAGATTAATGAATTGGGGTTGCAACTAAAATAACTGGACAAAGAACAAATTAAACCCAACCAATTAAATACAAAACTTAAAATTCTAAAAATAAAAGGGAAGATTAATAAAATTGAAAGGAAAAAAATTGAATTAGTAAATAAAATTAAGACAGTTTTATGAAAAAAACAAAATAAACTTTTCATTAATTTAATTAGAAAAAGCAAAGTAGAAACTCAAATTATTAGTCTCAAAAATGAAAAGAGAGAATGTTCCACCAATGAAAAGGAAATTAGATCAATTAGGAGTCATTTGCACAATGTGATGGCCAATCAATTTGATAAGCTAAGTCTAATGGAGAAATACCTACAAAAATATAGATTGCCCTGATAAACAGAAGAGGGAATAAATTCTTTAAATAGTACATTTTAAAAAAGAAATAGAACTAGCTATTAATCAACTCCCTAAAAAAATATCCGTGGCCAAAAGGATTTAGATGTGCATTCTACCACGCATTTAAAGAAGAATTAACTGTGATACTATATAAACCATTTTTTAAAAATAGGAAAAGATGGATTCCTACCAAAACCAGGCAGCAGAAAAACAGAGAAAGAAAATTATAGATCAATTGCCCTAATAAATATTGATGCAAAAAATGTTCAATAAAATATTAGGAAAGCGATTACCGAAAATCATCTCCAGGATAACACATCATGACCAAATAGAATTTATGTCAGGAATGCAGGAATGAGTCAATAGTAGAAAAAATATGAGCATAATTGACTATATGAATAAGCAAACTAATAAAAACACATTATTATCTTAATAGATGCAGAAAAGGCATTTGATAAGTTCCAATACCCATTCCTATTAAACATATTAGAGATTGTAAGAATAAATGGACTTTTCCTTAAAATAATGAATAGAATTTATTTAAAATCACCAGCAAGTATGTAATGAGAATAAACCAGAGAAATTCGCAATAAAATCAGGGGTGAAACAAATTTGCCCCGTTGTTATCACTATTGCATAATGCATTATAAATGTTAGCTTTGGTAATAGGGGAAGAAAAAGAGATTAAAGGAATTAGAACAGGTAATGTAGAAACCAAAATATTACTCTTTGCAAATGATATGATGGTATACTTAGAGAACCAACTAAAAAAATTATTAGAAACAATACACAAGTTCAGCAAAGTTGCAGAATACAAAATAAATCTACATAAATCATAACTATGCTTATTTTTCCAACAAAGTCCAGCATCAAAAGATAGGAAAAATCCCATTTAAAGTAACTACCAATATTATAAAATATTTGGGAATTTAATTGCCAAGGGAAAGTTAGGAAATGTATGAACACAACTACAAAACACTTTTCACACAAATAAAGTCAGAGATAACCAATTGGAACAATATCAAGTGCTTTTGTAGATAT
This sequence comes from Sarcophilus harrisii, assembly GCF_902635505.1. Lineage (NCBI taxonomy): Eukaryota > Metazoa > Chordata > Mammalia > Dasyuromorphia > Dasyuridae > Sarcophilus > Sarcophilus harrisii. The sequence goes on from NC_045429.1 coordinate 153,428,157, forward strand.
CATCTTAAAGAACAGAAGGTCAAAAATTTCAAGAGAATTAATGAAAAAATGCAAATGAAGGTGGTCCAGCTCTACCAGACCTAAAACTATATTACAAAAACAAAAAACAAAAAAAAACAAAACTACCCAAGCATGGGCTCTGTCAATAAACAATTATAATAAAAATAAAAAAAAATAAAAAAAAAAAAACTTCTGAACTATGGCTGCTGCTGTGGCCACTTTTGCAGACATTGTATGTTAAGGGTCTACACAGGTATCTAATCTGTCATAATAAACTTCTCCTGCTAAACTCTATAAAAAATAAAAGAAAAGAAATAAGGTAAAAGTAACCTGAGAAGGAAATAAAAATTCAAGTGTTTAAAAATAAAGGGATTGAAATGCTACATAGTGTGTTTCACAGTTATTTCCCAGAGTTCCTTCACTGGGTGTAGCTGGTTCTATTCATTATTGAACATATTAAACTCATGGGGTTCATCTCATTGTTGAAGAGAGCCACATCCATCAGAATCAGAATTGATCATCATATACTATTGTTGTTTAAGTGTATAATGATCTCCTAGTCCTGCTCATTTCATTCAGCATAAGTTCATGTAAATCTCTTCAGGCCTTTCTGAAATCATCCTGTTGGTCATTTCTTACAGAACAATAATATTTCATAACATACCACAATTTATTCAGCCATTCACCATTTGCTGGGCATCCAGTTTCCAGTTTCTAGCCACTACAAAGAGGGCTGCCACAAACATTCTTGCACATGCAAGTCCCCTTCTTTAAGATCTCTTTGGGATATAAGCCCAGTAGTAACACTGCTGGATCAAAGGGTATGCACTGTTTGATAACTTTTTGAGTATAGTTCCAAATCGCTCTCTAGAATGGCTGGATGTGTTTACAATTCTATCAACAATGTATTAATGTCCCTGTTTTCCCACATCCCCTCCAACATTTAGCATTATTTTTTTTCCTGTCATCCTAGCCAATCTGACAGATGTGTAATGGTATCTCAGAATTGTCTTAATTTCTATTTCTCTGATTCATAGTGATTTGCAGCACCTTTTCATGCGGCTACACATGATTTCAATTGCTTTATCTGAAAATTGTCTATTCATATATTTAGACCATTTATCAATTGAAGACAGGCTTGAATTAGTATAAATATGAATCAATTTTGTATGTATTTTAGAAATTAGTTCTTTATCATCCTTTGGATGCGAAAATATTTTCCCAATTTGTTGCTTCCCTTCTAATCTGGTCTGCATTAGTTTTGTTTGTATAAAAACTTTAACTTAATCAATTAAAATTTTCTATTTCATGATAAATAAGAATATCTAGCTCTTCATTGGTTACAAATCCCTTCTTCCTCCACAAATCTGAGAAGTAAAATATTTTATTTTTTTAAAAAATGTTTATTATATCATTCTGTAGGTCTAGATAATGAAGCCATTTCGACCTTATCTTGCCATACTGTGTTAGGTGTCTATCTATGTCTAATTTCTGCCATACTAGTTTCCAATTTTCCCAGAAGTTTTGTCAAATACTGAGTTCTTATCCCAAAATCTGGGGTTTTCGGGTTTGTCAAATAGAAGATTACTATCGTCATTCATTATTTGGCCCTGTGAACCTAACCTATTCTACTGATGGATTACTCTATTTCTTAAGCAGTACTAAATGGTTTTGATTACCACTGCCTTATAATATAGTTTTAGTTCTGGTGGAGCTAGCCCACCTTCATTTGCTAAAATGAATTCCCTTAAAATTTTTAACAATTTGCTGTTTCACCCATTCATTCTTTGGAATGAGATTATTTAGCTTCCAATTTCTTTTTGGTCTGTTTTCCCTTGGCCTTGTATTAAATGTAATTTTTATTGCATCATGATCTTAAAAAAATCATTTACTATTTCTGCCTTTCTGCATTTGAATTTGAAGTCTTTGTCATAATATGTGGTCAATTTTTGTATAGGTTCCATGAACTGCTAAGAAGAAAGTGTATTCCTTTCTGTCTCCATTCAATTTTCTCCAAAGATCTATCATATCTAGTTTTCTAATATTCTATTTATCTCTTTAACTTCTTTCTTACTTATTTTGTGATTTGATTTATCTAGTTCTGAGAGAGCAAGTTTGAGATTATATATAGTTTTGCTGTCTATTTCTTCTTGCAAATCTCTTAAAGTTTTCTTTAAGAATTTAGATGCTATACCACTTGGTGCATATATCTTTAATATTGATATTACTTCATTATCTGTGATACCCTTTAGCAAAGTAAAGTTTCCTTCCTTTTCACTTTTAAATAGATCAATTTTTGCTTTTGCTTGCTCTGAGATCAGGATGGCTACCCCTGCTTTTTTTTTTATTTCACCTGAAGCATAATATATTTTACTCCAGTCTTTTACCTTTAATCTGCTTTAAATGTGTTTGTTGTAAACAATATATTGCAGGATTCTGGCTTTTAATCCAGTCTGCTATCCGCTTACATTTTATGAAAGAGTTCACTCCATTCATATTCACATTTAACACTACCAATACTGTATTTCCTGCCATTTTATTAACCCCAAATTATACATTTCTCTTTCCTTTCCCCCTTTTAATTTTACCCCAGTATTTTACTTATAAGTACTACTTACCTCAGGCAGTCCTCCCCCATTAGAGACATATGTTATACCTTTCCCCTACTATTTCTGTTTTCCCTTCTATTTAGCCTATCCTTTCACTTTCCTCCTTCCCCCTCCCATTTTTCTATAAGGTGAGAGCTGCTTCTTGGTGAAACCAAATATATATAATATTCTTTCTTTGAGCCAAATCTGATGAGGATAAGATTCATACAATATTCATCACCCTCTCTTTTTTCCCTCAATTATAATAGGTTTTCTTTGCCTCTTCATGAGATGTAATTTCCCTCATTTTACTTCCACTTTCTCATTTTTTTCTATTGTAATCCCATTTCCACCTCTAGTTTATTTTTATAACAGTAAAATCAGATTATACATGTATTCTCTATGTATCCCCCTAAAAAATAACACAGCTCTCAAGAATTTTTTTTCTTTTTTTCTTTGTATACTTCTATATTTATGGTCATTTTTTTATTTTGCTCTAGTTTTTTTATCAAAAAATAAATGGAATTCACCAGTTTCATTGAATGTCCTTCTTCTTCCCTGAAAGAAAATGCTTAGTTTAGCAGGGTACTTTATTTTTGTCTACATTCCAAGTTACTTTGCTTTTTAGAATATCACCTCCCAAGCCCTTCAGTCCTTTATAGTGGAAGGTGCCATGTCCTGAGTAATCCTTATTGTAGCTCCTTGGCATTTAAATTGTTTCTTTGTGGCTTCTTGTAACATTTTTTTTTTTTACTTTGTTTGATAGTTCTCAAATTTAGTCATTATATTCCTTGGGGTTTTGATTTTGGAGTCTCTTTCAGGAAGTATTTAGTGAATTCTTTCAATAGTCATTTTACCTTCTGATTCTATGATATGCAGGCAATTCTTTTTGATGATTTCCTGAAAGATAGTGTCTGGGTTCTTTTTCCATCATGTATTTCAGGGAGCACAATAATCTTTAGATTGTCTCTCCTAGATCTATTTTCCATGACAGTCATTTTCCCAATTGTATTTTACATTTTTTCAGATTTTTTTTCATTTTAAAAAAATTTTCTTGACTGATTTTTGTTGTCTCATTGAGTCATTCATTTCCATTTGTTCAGTTCTGAATTTTAATTAATTAATTTTTTATTTACTCTTTTAGTGTTTTTGTATTTGTCCAATTGAATTTTTAAATGAGTTGCTTTGTTCTATGGAATTTTTTTTTTCATCTCAAAAATTCTGTTTTTTAAGGAGTTATTTTCTTTTTCTGTTTCACAAATTCTGTTTTTCTTGGAGTTGCTTTCTTTTTCCATTTTATCAAATCTATCATTTAATGAGTAATATGCCTTTTCCTAACCTTTTTGCATAGTTTTCATTTCCTTTTCCCATTTTTCTTCTAGCTCTCTTTTAAGATCCTTTTAAATTTCTTCTAGGAGAGCCTTGTGTGATGGGGACCAGATTATATCACCCTTTGGGGTTTCATCTGGAGACAATCTGCTTTACTCTCATCAGGGTTTGAAATCTGTTCTTCTCGAACTTGAGATGCAGCCAAGAATAAACTACCCAGCTAAGCTGAGCATTTTCTTCCAGGGAAGAAGATGGACATTTAATGAAACAAATGAATTCCATTTGTGAAGAAAAAACCAGAACTAAACAAAAAATTTGATCTCCAAGAATAGAACTCAAGAGATGCAGAAAAGGTAAAAATAACTCTTGAGAATTGTATTTCTGTTGTGGATATACAAAAAGAATACATGTATAATTTGATTGTACTGATATAACATAAAAAAGGGAAGTAGATATGGAAAAGGGATGATGGCAGAATAAGGTGGGAAGGAGGGATAAAAAGAGGGAAACCACATCCCACAAAGAGGCTAAGGAAACTTATCATATCTGAGGGAATTTAGAGAGGGGGAGGAACATTGTGTGAATCTTACTCTCATCAGAGTTGGCTCAAAGAAAAAATAATTGACATTTGTTTTAGAGAAAATTCTCTCTCGCCTCATTAAAAACGGGGGAGAGGAAAAGGGAAAAGAAAAAGAGTAATAAGGGAAGGAAGGGGGAAAGACTCAAAGGGGGGGAGGGAGGGATTATAAAGAGGATAAGTATCGTGATACAAGAGGGGTACATAAGTTTAAAAGGGGGAAAGAGGGTTGGGGGAGGCAAGAATAAGTAAAGCACAATCTGGGGTTATTAGGATGGCAGGAAATACAGATTTAGTAATTCTAACCGTAAATGTGAATGGGATGAACTCCCCCATAAAGAGGAGGCAGATAGCAGACTGGATCAAAAGTCAGAACCCTACAATATGTTGTTTACAAGAAACACATTTAAAGCAGGGGGATACATATAGAGTAAAGGTAAAAGGCTGGAGCAAAATCTATTATGCTTCAGGTGAAGTCAAAAAAGCAGGGGTAGCCATCCTTATCTCAGATCAAGCAAAAGTAAAAATTGATCTAATTAAAAGAGATAAGGAAGGAAACTACATCCTGCTAAAGGGTAGCATAAACAACGAAGCAATATCAATATTAAACATATATGCACCAAGTGGTATGGCACTCAACTTCCTAAAGGAGAAGTTAAGAGAGTTGCAAGAAGAAATAGACAACAAAACTGTAATAGTAGGAGATCTCAACCTTGCACTCTCAGAATTAGACAAATCAAACCACAAAACAAATAAGAAAGAAATTAAAGAAGTAAATAGAATATTAGAAAAATTAGGTATGTTGGATCTTTGGAGAAAATTGAATGGAGATAGAAGGGAATATACTTTCTTCTCAGCAGTTCATGGAACCTATTCAAAAATTGACCATATATTAGGACATAAAGACCTCAAAATTAAATGCAAGAAAGCAGAAATAGTAAATGCTTTCTTTTCAGATCATGATGCAATAAAAACTACATTCAACAAAAAGTTAGGGGGAAATAGACCAAAAAGTAATTGGAAACTAAACAATCTCATCTTAAAGAATGATTGGGTGAAGCAGCAAATTATAGATACAATTAATAATTTCACTCAAGATAATGACAATGATGAGACATCATACCAAAATTTGTGGGATGCAGCCAAAGCGGTAATAAGAGGGAATTTTATATCCTTAGAGGCTTACTTGAATAAAACAGAGAAAGAAAAGATTAATGAATTGGGCTTGCAACTAAAAAAACTAAAAAAAGACCAAATTAAAAACCCCCAATCAAATACTAAATTGGAAATTCTAAAATTAAAAGGAGAAATTAAAAATATTGAAAGTAAAAAAACTATTGAACTAATTAATAAAACTAAGAGTTGGTTCTATGAAAAAGCCAATAAAATAGATAAGCCTTTGGTAAATCTGATTAGAAAAAGGAGGGAGGAAAATGAAATTAGTAGTCTTAAAAATGAAAAGGGAGAACTTTCCACCAATGAAGAGGAAATTAGAGAAATAATAAGGAGTTATTTTGCTCAACTTTATGCCAATAAATTTGATAACCTAAGTGAAATGGATGACTACCTCCAAAAATATAGACTTCCCAGACTAACAGAGGAGGAAGTAAATTGCTTGAATAGTCCCATTTCAGAAAAAGAAATAGAACAGGCAATTAAACAACTCCCTAAGAAAAAATCCCCAGGACCAGATGGATTTACATGTGAATTTTACCAAACATTTAAAGAACAATTGGCCCCAATGCTATATAAATTATTTGATAAAATAGGGAATGAAGGAGTCCTACCAAATTCCTTCTATGACACAGACATGGTACTGATACCTAAACCAGGTAGGCTGAAAACAGAGAAAGAAAATTATAGACCAATCTCCCTAATGAATATTGATGCTAAAATCTTAAATAAGATATTAGCAAAAAGACTACAGAAAATCATCTCCAAGATAATACACTATGATCAAGTAGGATTTATACCAGGAATGCAGGGCTGGTTCAATATTAGGAAAACTATCAATATAATTGGCCATGTTAATAACCAAATTAACAAAAACCATATGATCATCTCAATAGATGCAGAAAAAGCATTTGATAAAATCCAACATCCATTCCTATTAAAAACACTTGAGAGTATAGGAATAAATGGACTTTTCCTTAAAATAATCAGCAGCATCTATTTAAAACCATCAGTAAGCATCATATGTAATGGAGACAAACTGCAACCATTCCCAATAAGATCTGGAGTGAAACAAGGTTGCCCACTATCACCGTTACTATTTAATATTGTATTAGAAACGCTAGCTATAGCAATAAGAGCTGAGAAAGAGATTAAAGGAATAAGAATAGGCAATGAGGAAGCCAAATTATCACTCTTTGCCGATGACATGATGGTATACTTAGAGAACCCCAGAGATTCTGCTAAAAAGTTATTAGAAATAATCCACAACTTTAGCAAAGTTGCTGGTTATAAAATAAACCCACATAAGTCATCAGCATTCTTATATATCACTAACAAAATCCAACAGTCAGAGTTACAAAGAGAAATTCCATTTAAAGTAACTACTGATAATATAAAATATTTAGGAATCTATCTGCCAAGGGAAAATCAGAAACTTTATGAGCAAAATTACAGACCACTTTTCACACAAATTAAGTCTGATCTAACCAATTGGAAAAATATTAAATGCTCTTGGATAGGGCGAGCAAATATAATAAAGATGACAATATTACCTAAACTAATCTATTTATTTAGCGCTATACCAATCAGACTCCCAAAAAACTATTTTAATGACCTAGAAAAAATAACAACAAAGTTCATATGGAAAAACAAAAGGTCAAGAATTTCAAGGGAATTAATGAAAAAAAAATCAAATGAAGGTGGCTTAGCTGTACCAGATCTAAAATTATATTATAGAGCAGCAGTTACCAAAACTATTTGGTATTGGCTAAGGAATAGATTAGTTGATCAGTGGAATAGATTAGGTTCAAGGGATAAAACAGTCAACAAATATAGCAACCTAGTCTTTGACAAACCCAAAGATCCCAGCTTTTGGGATAAGAACTTACTGTTTGATAAAAATTGCTGGGAAAATTGGAAACTAATATGGCAGAAACTAGGCATTGATCCATACTTAACGCCGTACACCAAGATAAGGTCAAAATGGGTTCATGACCTAGGCATAAAGAATGAAATTATTAATAAATTAGAGGAACATAGGATAGTTTACCTCTCAGACCTGTGGAAGGGGAAGGTCTTTATGACCAAAGCAGAACTAGAGATCATTACTGATCACAAAATAGAAAATTTCGATTATACCAAACTGAAAAGTTTTTGTACAAACAAAACTAATGCAGACAAGATTAGAAGGGAAGCAATAAACTGGGAAAATATTTTTACAGTCAAAGGTTCTGATAAAGGCCTCATTTCCAAAATATATAGAGAATTAACTCTAATTTATAAAAAATCAAGCCATTCTCCAATTGAAAAATGGTCAAAGGATATGAACAGACAATTCTCAGATGAAGAAATTGAAACTATTTCTAGTCATATGAAAAGATGCTCCAAGTCATTATTAATCAGAGAAATGCAAATTAAGACAACTCTAAGATACCACTACACACCTGTCAGATTGGCTAAGATGACAGGAAAAATAATGATGATTGTTGAGGGATTGGGAAAACTGGGACATTGATGCATTGTTGGTGGAGTTGTGAATGAATCCAACCATTTTGGAGAGTAGTTTGGATCTATGCTCAAAAAGTTATCAAACTGTGCATACCCTTTGATCCAGCAGTGTTACTACTGGGATTATATCCCAAAGAGATTATAAAGAAGGAAAGGGACCTGTATGTGCACGAACGTTTGTGGCAGCCCTTTTGTAGTGGCTAGAAACTGGAAACTGAATGGATGTCCATCAGTTGGAGAATGGCTGAATAAATTGTGGTATATGAAAATTATGGAATATTACTGTTCTGTAAGAAATGACCAACAGGATGATTTCAGAAAGGCCTGGAGAGACTTACACGAACTGATGCTGAGTGAAATGAGCAGGACCAGGAGATCATTATATACTTCTACAAAATACTAGATGATGACCAGTTCTGATGGATCAGGCCATCCTCAGCAACGAGATCAACCAAATCATTTCTAATGGAGCAGTAATGAACTGAACTAGCTATACCCAGAAAAGAACTCTGGGAGATGACTAAAACCATTACATTGAATTCCCAATCCCTATAGTTATGCACACCTGCATTTTTGATTTCCTTCACAAGCTAATTGTACAATAATTCAGAGTCTGATTCTTTTTGTACAGCAAAATAATGTTTTGGTCATGTATACTTATTGTGTATCTAAGTTATATTTTAATATATTTTAACATCTACTGGTCATCCTGACATTTAGGGAGGGGGGGGGTAAGAGGTGAAAAATTGGAACAAGAGGTTTGGCAATTGTTAATGCTGTAAAGTAACCTATGTCTATATCCTGTAAATAAAAGGCTATTAAATAAAAAAAAAAAAAAAAAGAGAGTATAGGAATAAATGGACTTTTCCTTAAAATAATCAGCAGCATCTATTTAAAACCATCAGTAAGCATCATATGTAATGGAGACAAACTGCAACCATTCCCAATAAGATCTGGAGTGAAACAAGGTTGCCCACTATCACCGTTACTATTTAATATTGTATTAGAAACGCTAGCTATAGCAATAAGAGCTGAGAAAGAGATTAAAGGAATAAGAATAGGCAATGAGGAAGCCAAATTATCACTCTTTGCCGATGACATGATGGTATACTTAGAGAGCCCCAGAGATTCTGCTAAAAAGTTATTAGAAATAATCCACAACTTAGCAAAGTTGCTGGTTATAAAATAAACCCACATAAGTCATCAGCATTCTTATATATCACTAACAAAATCCAACAGTCAGAGTCACAAAGAGAAATTCTATTTAAAGTAACTACTGATAATATAAAATATTTAGGAATCTATCTGCCAAGGGAAAATCAGAAACTTTATGAGCAAAATTACAGACCACTTTTCACACAAATTAAGTCTGATCTAACCAATTGGAAAAATATTAAATTCTCTTGGATAGGGCGAGCAAATATAATAAAGGTGACAATATTACCTACACTAATCTATTTATTTAGCGCTATACCAATCAGACTCCCAAAAAACTATTTTAATGACCTAGAAAAAATAACAACATAGTTCATATGGAAAAACAAAAGGTCAAGAATTTCAAGGGAATTAATGAAAAAAAATCAAATGATGGTGGCTTAGCTGTACCAGATCTAAAATTATATTATAGAGCAGCAGTTACCAAAACTATTTGGTATTGGCTAAGGAATAGATTAGTTGATCAGTGGAATAGATTAGGTTCAAGGGATAAAACAGTCAACAAATATAGCAACCTAGTCTTTGACAAACCCAAAGATCCCAGCTTTTGGGATAAGAACTTACTGTTTGATAAAAATTGCTGGGAAAATTGGAAACTAATATGGCAGAAACTAGGCATTGATCCATACTTAACGCCGTACACCAAGATAAGGTCAAAATGGGTTCATGACCTAGGCATAAAGAATGAAATTATTAATAAATTAGAGGAACATAGGATAGTTTACCTCTCAGACCTGTGGAAGGGGAAGGTCTTTATGACCAAAGCAGAACTAGAGATCATTACTGATCACAAAATAGAAAATTTCGATTATACCAAACTGAAAAGTTTTTGTACAAACAAAACTAATGCAGACAAGATTAGAAGGGAAGCAATAAACTGGGAAAATATTTTTACAGTCAAAGGTTCTGATAAAGGCCTCATTTCCAAAATATATAGAGAATTAACTCTAATTTATAAAAAATCAAGCCATTCTCCAATTGAAAAATGGTCAAAGGATATGAACAGACAATTCTCAGATGAAGAAATTGAAACTATTTCTAGTCATATGAAAAGATGCTCCAAGTCATTATTAATCAGAGAAATGCAAATTAAGACAACTCTAAGATACCACTACACACCTGTCAGATTGGCTAAGATGACAGGAAAAAATAATGATGATTGTTGGAGGGGATGCGGGAAAACTGGGACATTGATGCATTGTTGGTGGAGTTGTGAACGAATCCAACCATTTTGGAGAGTAGTTTGGAACTATGCTCAAAAAGTTATCAAACTGTGCATACCCTTTGATCCAGCAGTGTTACTACTGGGATTATATCCCAAAGAGATTATAAAGAAGGGAAAGGGACCTGTATGTGCACGAATGTTTGTGGCAGCCCTTTTTGTAGTGGCTAGAAACTGGAAACTGAATGGATGTCCATCAGTTGGAGAATGGCTGAATAAATTGTGGTATATGAAAATTATGGAATATTACTGTTCTGTAAGAAATGACCAACAGGATGATTTCAGAAAGGCCTGGAGAGACTTACACGAACTGATGCTGAGTGAAATGAGCAGGACCAGGAGATCATTATATACTTCAACAACAATACTAGATGATGACCAGTTCTGATGGATCAGGCCATCCTCAGCAACGAGATCAACCAAATCATTTCTAATGGAGCAGTAATGACCTGAACTAGCTATGCCCAGAAAAAGAACTCTGGGAGATGACTAAAAACCATTACATTGAATTCCCAATCCCTATATTTATGCACACATGCATTTTTGATTTCCTTCACAAGCTAATTGTACAATAATTCAGAGTTTGATTCTTTTTGTACAGCAAAATAATGTTTTGGTCATGTATACTTATTGTATATCTAAGTTATATTTTAATATATTTAACATCTACTGGTCATCCTGCCATCTAGGGGAGGGGTTGGGGGCATAAGAGGTGAAAAATTGGAACAAGAGGTTTGGCAATTGTTAATGCTGTAAAGTTACCCATGTATATATCCTGTAAATAAAAGGCTATTAAAAAAAAAAAAAAAAAGAAAACAGAGCTTCATGTTTGAATTTGTTGGTACTTGCATAATCTTGGAGACCATCAGTTCTGTGATTTAGTTGTAATAGTGTTCATCCAGAGGGTGAATATAAAGCATTGTTATTAAAAGAAGCTCATTTGCTTTCTAAACCTTACCTCTGAAAAACAGGGTGTTTCCTAAGAGAAAAAAGAGGAATAAAAAAAAATGTCTTAAAAACCTAACATCATCTACACTTTAGATAGTTTATATTCTACTTAAATATCAGCAACACCATTAAAAAGTGTTTCTTGACATCAAATAATTACCTGATTTTTTTCCCTTTTCTTTTCTTCTGTTTTTTTTTGTGTTTATTTTGTTTTGTTTTTAGTGGCCTCCTTCTCTGTCCCCACTCTACCTCATTCTTCTTTGTGTCTTCAGCACTCAATATAGTGCCTTACAAATAATGAATGATTATTAAAAGCCTTTTCCCCTAATTGTTCTAAAAACTGTACTGAGAAAAAGAAAAATAAGGAGGATGAAAAGTAGAAATATACCTTCTATTTCCTCTAATCCTTTTTTTAAGGACAGAATTCACCAGGTACTTACTAAGATACAAAATTTGTGTCATGAACAGAGACAACAATTTAGTAGTTATGTTCAAAAACCAACCTCCTTAATCCTATCAGGATCCATCTTTAATTTCATTTTAGGTAGTTCTTCTACCTATCTCCATCTGTTATAATCTATTTTTGGTCCTAAGTACAATTTTACACTTAATTCATACTGAATTGCTGTTTTCCCAATTACCATTTGATTTTTCCTACTGTTGGAAGGGAAAATGAATCAAAGGCTTTAGGCTTGTGTTAATTGCCAGCAGAAAATGTGAGAAAGAAAGACAACATTCTGGTAAAAAATTTTGGGATTATGAAGATACTTCCTCATTTGGACAGGTTCCAAGCAACTACCAGTATCATAGAGAATACATTTCTTGGTACAAAAGGACCTAGGAGAGTCATACTTGTAAATCAGATTCAGAAACCAAACTATGTTCTGAAATACAGAGAAAAAACAATTAAAATACACATCATTTTTTTGCTGAATCGCTTTGAGTCCTAATTACTAGCCACCACTGACTTCTCTGAAGTTATAGGTTTGTTGTATTAAATATGTGTGTCAACTGTCCATGAAATTAGCCAGTAATCTATGTGCACCAGTAAAACTGAAGTCTAAAAGTGTAGGTTAGCTAAAAACATTAATTTTCTCAGTAATTTTTTTTTAATGTGCAGACACACATGTTTTTGTTGAATCTAATTGACAATCTAACAGACATTGATTTTAGCTTTCTCCTATTGCCCTAATTTGTGCCTAGACATTATTATAGATAGAAAAAAGAAAATATTAAAAATTCTTCCAGGATACTTTTAAAAAATTAATATCTTTTTATTTACAAGTTATATGCATGGGTAATTTTACATTGATAATTTATCATTGACGATTCCCAGACCTTTTGTTCCAATTTTTCCCCTCCTTCTCCTCAACCCCTCCTCTAGACGGCAGGATGACCAATATATGTTAAATATATAAGAGTATAAATTAAATACAAAAAAAGTATACATGTCCAAACCAATATTTTGCTGTATAAAAAGAATCGGATTCCAAAATACTGTACAATTAGCCTGTGTAGGAAATGAAAAATGCAGGCAGGCAAAAACATAGGGATTGGGAATTTGATGTAATGGGTCTTAGTCATCTCCCAGAGTTCTTTTGCTGGGTGTAGCTGGTTCAGTTCATTATTGCTCCATTGGAACTGATTTGGTTCATCTCATTACTGAGGATGGCCAGGTCCATCAATATTTATCATCATATAGTATTGTTGTTGTAGTATATAATGATCTCTTGGTCCTGCTCATTTCACTCAGCATCACCTCATGTAAGTCTCTCCAGGCCTTTCTGAAATCATCCAGTGGGTCATTTCTTACTGAAAAATAAAATTCCATATTATTCATATACCACAATTTATTCAGCCATTCTCTGATTGATGGCCATCTACTCAGTTTCCAGTTTTTGGCCATTACAAAGGGGGCTGCCATAAACATTTGTGCACATGCAGGTCTCTTTCCCTTCTTTAGTATCTCTTTGGGGTATAAGCCCAGTAGAAACACTGCTGGATCAAAGGGTATGCACAGTTTGATAACTTTTTGAGCATAGTTCCAAATTGCTCTCTAGAATGCTAAATATATTCACAATTCCACCAACAATGTAATTGTGTCCCTGGTTTCCCACATCACCTCCAGTATTCCGCATCATCTTTCCCTGTCATGGTAGCCAGTCTGTCAGGTGTGTAGTGGTATCTCAGAGTTGTCTTAATTTGCATTTCTCTAATTAATAGTGACTTGGACCATGCTTTCATATGACTAGAAATAGTTTCAATTTCTTCATCTGAGAATTATCAGTTCATATCCTTTGACCATTTATCAGTTGGAGAATGGCTTGATTTTTTTATAAATGAGAGTCAATTCTTTATATATTTTGTATATGAGGCCTTTATCAGAACCTTTGACTGCAAAAATGTTTTTCCAGTTTATTGCTTCCCTTCTAATCTTGTCTACATTAGTTTTGTTTCTGCAAAAGCTTTTCAATTTGATATAATCAAAATTTTCTATTTTGTGATCAGTAATGATCTCTACTTCTTCTTTGGTCATAAATTCCTTCCTCTTCCACAGGTCTGAAAGGTAAACTATCCTGTGTTCCTCTAATTTATTTGTAATCTCATTCTTTATGCCTAGCTCATAAACCCATTTTGACCTTATTTGATGTAAGATGTTAAGTGGGTCAGGGCCTAGTTTCTAGGCCATTCTAGTTTCCAATTTTCCTAGAAATTTTTGTCAAACAATGAGTTTTTATCCCAAAAGCTGGAGTGTTTGGGTTTGCCAAACACTAGAGTATTAATGTTATTGACTGTTTTATCCTCTGAACCTAACCTATTCCACTGATCAACTAATCTATTTCTTAACCAATACCAAAGGGTTTTGGTGACCACTGCTCTATAATATAATTTTAGATCTGGTACAGCTAGGTCACCTACATTTGACTTTTTTTTTCATTAATTGCCCTGAAATTCTTGACCTTTTGTTTTTCCATATGAACTTTGTTGTTATTTTTTCGAGGTCATTGAAATAGTTTTTTTGGGTGTCTGATTTGTATAGCCCTAAATAAATTGATTAGTTCAGGTAGTATGGTCATCTTTATTATATTTGCTCACCCTATCCAAGAGCAGTTAATATTTTTACAATTGGTTATATCAGACTTTATTTGTGTGGAAAGTGTTTTATAGTTTTGCTCATAAAATTTCTGATTTTCTCTTGGCAGATACATTCCTAATTATTTTATATTATCAGTAGTTATTTTAAATGGAATTTGACTTTGTAACTCTGACTGTTGAGTTTTGTATGTGACATATAAGAATGCTGATGAATTATGTGGGTTCATTTTGTATCCTGCAACTTTGATAAAGGTGTGGATTATTTCTAATAACTTTTTAGAAGAATCTCTGGGGTTCTTTAAGTATACCATCATATCATCAGCAAAGAGTGATAATTTGGTTTCCTCATTGCCCACTCTGACTCCTTCAATCTCTTTCTCAACTCATTGCTTAAATGCTAGCTTAAAAGCTGGCATTTCTAATACAATATTGAATAGTAACAGACATAGTAGGTAACTTTGTTTCACATCTGATCTTATTGGGAATGGTTGCAGGTAGTCCCCATTACATATGATATTTACTGATGTTTTTAAATAGATGCTACAAATTACTTTAAGGAAAGGTCTATTCATTCCTACATTCTCAAGTGTTTTTAATAGGAATGGATGTGGATTTTATCAAATGCTTTTTCTGCACCTTTTGAGATGATCACATGGTTTTTGTTAATTTGGTTATTAATATGGCCAATTATACTGATAGTTTTCCTAATATTGAACCAGCCCTGCATTCTTGGTATAAATCCTACTTGATCATGGTGAATAATCCTGGGGATGATTTTCTGTAGTCTTTTTGCTAATATCTTAATTAAAATTTTAGCATCAATATTCATTAGGGAGATTGGTCTATAATTTTTTTTCTCTGTTTTTAACCTACCTGGTTTAGATATCAATACGATGTCTGTGTCATAACAGGAATTTGGTATGACTCCTTCATTCCCTATTTTTTCAAATAGTTTATATAGCATTGGGACTAATTGTTCTTTAAATGTTTGGTAGAATTCACATGTAAATCCATCTAGTCCTGGGGATTTTTTTTAGGGAGTTGATTAATAGCTTCTATTTCTTTTTCTGAAATGGAACTATTCAAGCAATTAACGTCCTCCTCTGTTAATCTGGGAAGCCTATATTTTTGAGATGATCATCCATTTCACATAAGTTATCAAATTTATTGGCATAAAGTTGGGCAAAGTAACTCCTTATTATCTTTCTAATTTCCTCTACATTGGTGGAAAGTTCTCCCTTTTCATTTTAAGACTACTAATTTGATTTTCCTCTCTCCTTTTTCTAATCAGATTTAACAAAGATTTATCTATTTTATTGGTTTTTTCAGCAAACCAATTCTTAGTTTTATTTATTAGTTAAATAGTTTTTTTTTACTTTCAATATTATTGATTTCTCCTTTTAATTTTAGAATTTCAAATTTAGTATTTGATTGGGGGTTTTTAATTTGGTCTTTTTCTAGCTTTTTTAGTTGCAGACCCAATTCATTGATCTTCTCTTTCTCTATTTTATTTATCCCACAAATTTTGGTGTGATGTCTCATCATTTTCATTATCCTGAGTGAAATTATTAATTGGGTCTATAATTTGCTGTTTCACCCAATTATTCTTTAAGATGAGATTATTTAGTTTCCAATAACTTTTTGGTCTATTTACCCCTAACTTTTTGTTGAATGTAGTTTTTATTGCATTGTGATTGGAAAAGAAATTGTTTACTATTTCTGTCTTCCTGCATTTAATTTTGAGGTCTTTATGTCCTAATATGTGGTCAATTTTTGTATAGGTTCCATGAGCTGCTGAGAAGAAAGTATATTCCTTTCTGTCTCCATTCAGTTTTCTCCAAAGATTTATCATATTCAATTTTTCTAATATTCTATTTACTTCTTTAAATTCTTTCTTATTTGTTTAGTGGTTTGATTTTTCTAATTCTGGGAGTGCAAGTTTGAGATCTGCCACTATCATAGTTTTGCTGCCCCTTTCTTCTTGCTTTTCTCTTAATTTCTCTTTTAGGAAGTCAGATGCTATACTATTTGGTGCATACATGTTTAGTATTGATATTGCTTCATTGTCTATGCTACCCTTTAGCAAGATATAGTTTCCTTCCTTATCTCTTTGAATTAGACTAATTTTTGCTTTTGCTTGTTCTGAGATAAGGATGGCTGCACATGCTTTTTTGACTTCACCTGAAGCATAATAGATTCTGCTCCAGCCTTTTACCTTTTCTCTCTATGTATCTCCCTGCTTTAAATGTGTTTCCTATAAACAACATATTGTAGAGTTCTGACTTTTGATCCTGTGTGCTATCCACCTCTGCTTTATGAGAGAGTTCATCCCATTCACATTTATGGTTAAAATGACTAATTCTGTATTTCCTGCCATCTTATTATCCCCAGATTATGCTTTTCTTTTACTTGCCCCCCCAACCCTCTTTCCTAGTATTAAACTTATATTTCCCACTTGTATCACATCCCTTACCCTCTTTACAATCCCTCCCTCCTCCCTTTGAGTCCCTTCCCTTTTCTTGTACCCTTCCCTTATTATTATTTTTTTCCTTTTCCCTTTTCCTCTCCCCCTTTTTAATGAGGTAAGAGAAGATTTTCTGTAAAACAAGTATGTCAATTATTTTCTCTTTGAGCCAACTCTGATGAGAGTAAAATTCACACAATGTTCTTCCCACTCTCTGAATTCCTTCAGATATGATGTTTCATTTGCCTCTTTGTGGGATGTAGTTTGCCTCTTTTTATCCTCCCTTTCCCCATTTTCTGATATTATCCCTTTTCCATTTCTACTTCCCTTTTTTATATCAGTAAAATCAAATTATACATGTAGTCTTTTTGTATATCCACAACAGAAATACAATTCTCAAGAGTTCCTTTTACCTTTTCTGCTTCTTTTGAATTGTATGGTTGGAGATCATTTTTTTTTATTTAGTTTTTTTTTTCCTTAGAAAAAAATGGAATTCATTTGTTCAACAAATCCATTAAATGTCTATCTTCCTCCCTGGAAGAAAATGCTCAGCTTAGCTGGGTAGTTTATTCTTGGCTGCATTCCAAGTTCTTTTGCCTTTCAGAATATTAGATTCCAGGCCCTTCCCTCCTTTAATGTAGAGGGAGCCAGATCTTGGGTGATCTTTATTGTGGCACCTCAGTATTTGAATTGTTTTTTTCTGGCTGCTTGTAATATTTTTTCCTTAATCTGATAGTTCTTAAATTTGGCCAGAATATTCCTTGGAGTTTTTATTTTAGGATCTTTTTCACAAGGTGCTTGATGAATTCATTCAATGCCTATTTTACCTTCTGATTCTATTACCTCTGGACAATTCTCTTTGATGATTTCTTGTAAAATTGTATCTAGGCTCTTTTTTTTCATCATAGTTTTCAGAAAGTCCAATAATCCTCAGATTATCTCTTCTAGATCTATTTTTCCAGGTCTGTCATTTTTCAAGTAGATATTTCATGTTTGTTTTTTTTTCCCATTTATCATTTTTTTAGTTTGCTTGACTGATTCTTGCTGTCTCAATGAATCATTTGTTTCTATTTGTTCAGTTCTGATTTTTAATGGGTTATTTTTTTCATTAACTTTTTTTTTACTTCTTTATATATATATATATAGATATATATATAGATATAGATATTCAATTAAGTTTTTAAATGAGTTGTTTTGCTCTATGGAATTTTTTTTTCCATTTCACTAATTTATTTTTTTAGTGAATTATTTTTTTCCAGTTCACAAATCCTACTTTCTTGTGAATTCTTTGTCTTTTCCAGTTCATAAATCCTACTTTCTAGTGAATTCTTTATATTTTCCAATTCATAATTCTTACTTTCCTGATTTTCTTTTTTTACTTTTTTCCAATTCACAAATTCTGTTTCCCTGAACTTCCTGGGAATTTTTTACCTTTTCCAATTCCTATTTTAGCAAGTTGTTACTTTCTTGCACTGTTTCTCTTTCCTTTCCCCATTTTTTTCCAACTCTTTTTGAGACTTTTAATAGTCTCTTCTAGGAGAGGGTTATATAAAAAGGGCCAGGTAGCATTCCCCTTTGGGGTATTGTCTCAAGACCATTTGCTATTAGTCTCCTCAGGGTTGTAAATCTGCTCTTTTTCTGTATAGAAGCTATCAATTGTCCTTTTGATTTTTTTTACTCATTTTTAAAGCCTTGACTCTTCAGTTCAAGGGGATTATAAGCTTCCTCTGCAAAGCAGGGAAAGATGTAAGCAGGCTTCAGGCAACTAGGTATGGGAGTGCTCTGGGTAAAAGTCACCCCACCTCCAACTCAAAGTGATTCTGCTTGGCTGAGCTAAGGAAGTGCCCAGCTGAGAACCCCACTGTGAGGTTTAGTGACTGTTCTAAGGCTAGAGACTAAGCAGTGAAAGTGTCACTACTCCAGGCCAAAGCCCACCTTGTGGCTGTGGGTATTAGCAGCTCACCACCAAATAGTCTTGTTCAAACCAGAAGTATCTTTGCCCCAAAGCAAATCAAGCTGTGAATGTCTATTATCCCAGACTGAGCCCCCAGCTATGCAGATTAGAGGCTGCCCCAGGCTGTGTCCCCCTTCCTTGCAATTTCACAACTGCCCCAAGGAAAAGCCCTGTACTGGGGGTTGGGGCTGCAAGGTTGTGTTGTGATCTGTGCTATCACTTCCAGTTGGTTTTGGACATGTAAAGCCAGATCCTGTTAGGATCTGGCATTTTTTTAGAGTGGCTTTGAATTCTCTGTTGATCTACTGTTTTGTAAACAGGGCAGAGAAATCAGTCTTTGCCAGTGTAGTCTGTGTAATTTTCTAACCACAGAGACCACTCCAGCTGGGTCTGCACAATATGCTTGCCTCTAGTTCTCTCCCTGCTTGCTCTGAACTTCTCCCTGTCCCCTCAGGATAAACCTTTTCTGACGAAATTCCAGATTATCTTCAGCTGGTGAGTTGTTGTACTTCAAGTCTTCGTGGGTTTTACCAGTTAATCATCATTTTTGAGGCTGAATTAAATGTTGGTCGTGAGGGTATCAGAGAGCCTAGAAAGTCATGTGTGCCTTCTCTACCATCTTGGCTCCACCCCCTCTTCCAAGATACTTAAAGAAGACAGGGATGTATAATGATTGTGTATGGAGGTCACTGAAGGTAATCTACCATTTGAGAGTTCTTCAGAATGAACCTTCTTCATTTATATTTCAGTACTTCCTTCCTGAGGAAAGAAAATAAAATATCAGAGTGGATGAGGAGTAAAGGAAATTTCTCAATGAGCTGAACTGTCCAGGTTATTGAGCTTTTAAAAAGAACTATTTAAATAGACTCTAAAAGAGAGATCTTCCCATTTCAATAATAATAATAATAAGTTGGCAAAAAGCCACACCAACAGTTTAAAAGTCTTGTAAAATTGTTCTGAGAAAGAATTAGTTTTAAGAGTTTTAGAGGGCTAATTCAAAACAGTGAAGTAAACTTTTGGAGTGGAATCTCTTAAGGTATGTTCCCAAGGCAACTAAAGGCCTGGAAAACCTCTTGGAGCTATCTATAAACACCACAGCCTATAATGAGTGGCCTGAAGCACTAGGAAGGAAAAATATAACATCTATGAAGAGAAATGAAATCACCTGATAGATCCTGACAACTCTTTCCAAGAGACTATTTGCTTCACAGATTAATTCTGAAGAACAAGAAGTGTAAATTAGAAAAGAAAACATGGATATTTAGCACTATTTTGCTTGAGTAACTATTTGTAATGAAAGCCCAGGAGTGTTTAGTCAGTGGAGAAGAAAAGAGAAGGAAAAATAAGAACATAATCTCTATATGAAATAGGAAGAATAAATGAAAGGTAGGGAAGTCACTAGTGAGGTGTATTAGAAAAAAAAAAAGAACAATTAGGGAGTGAGAAATGATAGCAAGAGGAAAAACAAGTGGGAATCATTGAGGAACTATTCTAGTGTCATATAGAATACATGTGGAGAAGAAGAAAATAGAATTCTAATTGTCTTGTTAGTCTCAAAGAATGAAAGTAACATATTGAATGTATGCTATCCCAAACCATTTTTAGTCTCTTGGATAAGACCACTCCCTGATGGTAAGTAAAACTAGTAATCTAATAAAACTAATACTACATATATCCATACAAGGTATCTGTACCTAGTTAACAAGAAGACAAAACCAAAAAGGGAATTTTGTCAAGGATCCTTTGCATGAACAACTCAGAAGACTGTAAAATTCATTCAGCTGCATTACATCTGAATAATACACAGTGTGAAGCAATGAACCATATTGGACAATTCTACCATGCTCCAAGCATACTGACTTATACCTTATGTCAACACTGGCATAGTCAGCCTCAGCTCTGACTTTTTCAGTGTTACTAGAGTAGAAACACTACCTTTCCTAAATGATGGTTTTCCCTTCACCAGTTATCAATAAATAATAGCCCAGTACAGTTCTGGAAATATAATGATAAAAATATTGTGTCTACTATAGCCAAAGCTAATGGGAAAGATAGCTCAATTTCTTATTCCCCTATGGTTCTACTTACTATTTCTGTAATTTTATAAAATGAACATTCAGGGGTGGATCAAAGATGGCAGAGAGAAGCCAGAAATCTTTTTGAGTTCTTCCCAGCTTCCCTCAGAATAAATTCATAGTCAAGCATCTGGACAGATTTTGGAATGACAGAACTCACAAGCCTTTTGAGTGTGAAAATTTTCAAGCTTAAATATCATGGGATGACTTCAGGAAAGGCCTATATGAATAGATAATACAGTCCAGCCCAGGCACAGTTCAGGCAAATCCAGTGCAGAAAATCTAGCTGGAGCTTCTTAGACAAAGTACAGCAATGTTAGCTACTCTGGTCTGGCTCAGAGTGCCAGTGGATCAGCAGCTATCTGTGAGAATGCCAACAAAACCAAAAAAAGGTAAATTGTCAGTCTCTGAATATCACCATAATAGGTAGAAAGGCCAACCCAGAACAGTGGGAAAGCATGCATCACCTGAAGGCAGCTGAAAATCAGTGGGAGACTCCTATCTCCCTCGGGAAAAAAATACAAATAAATAAATAATTAAAGACTTAGAATATACCTATCCTGTTCCCTAGGAACAGAAGTCAACTTTCAAAAATTAGCAAAAAAGCAAAAAGAGTCTTGAACATAGGAAGGTACTATGGAGAAAGGGAAAATCAGAACATAAATCCAGAAGAGGATGCAATGGCAACATACATACATATGAAGCCTCAAAGATCTCAAGCCCAAAAGGCTCTCTGGAAAAAAGAGAAAATGGAGTTTAAAAGAGAGATAAAAAGAAAATGGAGAAAAGAAATGAGAGCTATGCAAAAGAATTTTGAACAGTTGGTGGGGGGAAACCAACAGCTTGGATAAAGAACTCCTAAAAAATAATTTAGCTAAATGGTATGTGTGTGTGTGTGTGTGTGTGTGTGTGTGTGTACTGAAAAAAAAAACCAACTCTTTAAAAATTAGAATTATACTGAAATATACTGAAGATAACAACTTCTTTAAATGCACAATTGGTCAAATACAAAAGGAGATAAAAAGGCTAACTGGAGTAAATAGCTCACAAAAATTAGAATGGACAAAAACAAGTGAATGATTCAGTGAGAGATTTAGAACCAAAACAAAACAAAAAGAAAAAAATGTAAAATATCTCATTGGGAAAACAACTGACATAGAAAATAGATACAAGAGAGAAAATTTAACAATTATTGGAGAATCTAAGAATTCCTGAAAACAAGAATGAAAAAAAAAAGATTCTGAACATTATCTTTCAAGAACTCATCAAGGAAAATTGCCCTGTTATTTTAAAAGCAGAGGGTAAAATAGTCATTGAAATAATCTATCGATCACGTCCTAAAAGAAACTCCAAAATGACAACTTCAAGCAATCTTGTAGCTAAATTCAAGAATTAGCAAATCAAGAAGAAAATACAGCAAGCAGCCAAAAAGGAACAATTTACATATCAAAGATCCATATGATTACCCAGGATTTAGCAGTTTCCACATTAAAGAATCAAAGAGTTTGGAATATGAAATTCTGGAGGGCACAGAATTGTGAACTACAACCAAGAATCAACTGCCTAGCAAAAGTATACATTATCTTTCAGGAGAAAAAATGGACATTCAATTAAATAAGGGTTTTCAATCATTTCTGATGAAAAGAGCAGAGCTGAATGAAAATGTGATCTTCAAATACAAGACTCAAGAGAAGCATAAAGAGAATTTTTTAAAAGTGAAAATCCTTATCTAGATAGGAAAAGGATACTTGTAGTTCTTGAGTACTGTATCTTTTTCAGAGCAGTTAAAAGAAATATACATTGACAAAAAATATATGTTAACTTTAATAATATAAAAACAATATGATAATATAAATAAATATGATAATATAAAACAATAGAAGTGAAAAAGAGATTGTACTGGAAGAAGAAAAGCAAGAAAAATGGGGTAAATTATGTCACAGGAAGAGCAACAAATAACCTATTTTAGTAGAAGGAACGAGGGGAAGGTGATGACCATTGTCTAAATCTCAGTCTCATTAGATATGGCTTAAAAAGGAAATAACATAGACACTTAGTTTGGTGTAGGACATGTGTCTAATCCTATATGAAAATTGGAGGGGAAAGGGGAAAAGACAAAAGGATAATAATTGAATAGAGGGCAGAAGTGGAAGAAGAAAGAGTTGAGAAAGGATAGTTTGATAAAAGGAAGGGCAGATTGAAAGAGGTGAAAGTCAGAAGTAAAACACTGATGAGGAGGAAAGGGTGAAAAAAGAGAAAAATATAAATAGAAAAAAATAGGATGGCAGGAAATAGTAATCTTAACAGTGAATATGAATAAAGGGAACTCTATCATATAATGGATACAAATAACAGAGTAGAATAAAAGCCAGAATTGAGCATCATGTTCTTCATAAAAATTTCTTCTGAAACAAGAGAGAGATATACAGAATAAAGGTAAAAGGATGGAGAAGAATCTATTGTGCTTCAGCTGAAGTCAAAAAAAAAAAAAAAAAAAAAAAGGCTGGGATATATTTTCCTGATCTTAGAACTAACAGAAGAGGAAAAAAAATAATAGATTTAATTAAGAGATAAGAAGTAAATTTCATCTTGCTAAAAGGTACCATAGATATTGAAATAATATAAATACTAAGCATATATACAATAAGTGGTATAGCATCCAAATTCTTAGAGAAGTTAAGTGAGTTAAAGAAGAAATAGACATAAAAACTTCAGTAGTGAGGGATCTATCTCCATATCACTCTCTCAGAACAAGATAAATATAACCATCAAATAAACAAGAAAAGAAGTTAAGGATATGAATAGAATTTTAGAAGTAATATATAATAGACTTTTGGAAAAAATTGAATGGGGATAAAAAGGAATATATATTTTCTCAGTGACACATGGCACCTGAACAAAAATGGACCATGCATTAGGGTATAATCACCTCAAAATCAAATACAGAAAGATGGAAATAATAAATGCATTCTTTTCAGATCATGTTGGAATAAAAATCACATGTAATCAAGGGCAACTGGAAAAATAGACAAAATATTATTTGGAAGCGAAATAACCGAATTCTAAAGAATACTTGGGTGAAAAGACAAATTATAGAAACAATCAATAATTTCATCCAAGAAGACAATAACGAGACAACATACCAAAAATTATGGGATGCTGCCAAAGCTGTTCTTAGGGGAATGTTAATTTAGCCTGATTCTTATCTGAATAAAACAGAGGAAAAAGAAGATCAGTGACTTGAGCATGCAAATTAAAAAGCTAGAAAAAAATAACAAATTAAAAACTGCAAATTACAAATTCTAAAAATCAAAGGAGAGTAATAAAAATAAGAAAAATATTGAGCTGAAAAATAAAGCAATATATAAATAGCAATATATAAATATAAATATAAAATATAAATAAAGCAATAAATAAAGTTGGTTTTATGAAAAAAAGCACAATAAAATAGATAAAATTTTGGTTAATTTGATCAGCAAAAGCAAAAAAGAGAACCAAGTTATCAATATCAAAAATGAAAAGGGTGAACTTAATACCAATGAAGAGGATATTAAAGCCATAATTAAGAACTGTTTTACCCAATTTTATGCCAATAAATCTGACAGTCTAAGTGAAATGAATGAGGTGGATGCCCATGGGTTGGAGAACAGATGAATAAATTATGTCATATGAATGTTATGAAAATATTGTTCTATAAAAAATAATCAGCAGTATGATTTCAGAGAGACCTGAAGAGTGTTACATGAACTGATGCTAAGTGAAATGAGCAAAACTAGGAGATCATTGTACATGACAATAACAAGATTATACAATGATCAATTTTGATGGATGTATCTCTATTGAACAATGAGATGATTCAGAACAATTCCAATGATCTTATAATGAAGAGAGCCATCTATACTCAGAGAGAGGTTTCTGGGAACTATGTGTGGTTCACAACATAATGTTTTCACTCTTTTTGTTGTTATTTGCTTGCATTTTTTTTTCTCATTTTTCACTGTTTGATTAGATTTTTTGTGTGCAGCAAGATAATTGTATAGATATGCATGCATATATTGGATTTCACATATATTTTTACTATTTTTAACATATAGTGGATTACTTACCATCCAAATGAGGGAATGGGAAAGAGGGAGGAATTGAAACAACAAATTTTTCAAGGTTCAATGTTGAAAAATTCTCCATGCATATATTTTGAAAATTAAAAAAAATACTTTAATAAAAAAAGAAAGAAAGAGTCTCCAGGGCCAGATGCATTTACAAGCTACATTTAAAGTACAATTAATTCCAATACTGCATAAACTATTTTGAAAAAAAAATAGGTTAAAAAAAGAATCCTGCTAATTTCCTTTTATATCATAAATATGGCGCTGATACCTAAGATGGGAATAATGAAAACAGATAATGAAAATTAAAAAAAAAATCTCCTAATGAATTTTAAAGCAAAAATCTTAAATAGAATATTGGCAAAAATATTACAGCAATTTTTCACCAGAATAATAAAATCTGACTAAATTGAATTTATAACAAAATCACAAGGCTGATTCAAAATCAGGAAAACTATGAGACTAATTGATGATATTTAGAACAAAATTAACAGAAATTATATCATTATCTCTATAGACAGAAACAAATATCAACAAAATATAACATTTATTCCTACTAAAAAATATTAAAGAGTACAGGAGTAAATGGAATTTTCCTTAAAACAATAAGTAGCATCTATCTAAAAACCATGAGCAAGCATTTTATGCAGTTAGAAAGATTTCCAATAAGATCAGAGGCAAAACAATGTTGTCTCTTTTCACCACTACTTTTCAATATTGTACTAGAAATGTTATAAGAAAAAGAATAAGAAATTGAAGGAATTATAGTAGGTTATTAGGAAAAGAATAGTATCTCTTTTTGCAGATGATATGATGGTATATTCAGAGAATCCTAGACAATCAACTAAAAAACCCACAGAAAAAAATTCACAGCTTTAGCAAAATTATATAATACAAAATAAACACACATAAACCACCAGCATTTCTATATGTTACTAACAAAGCCCAGCAGGAAGTAATGGAAATAAAAATTCAATTTAAAATAAAATAAATATTATTTGAGGTCTATGTGGCAAGAAAGTCCAGGACCTATATAAATACAATTAAAAAAAAACACACACAACTTCACACACACAAAAAATTAGACCTAAAAAATTGGAAAAATATAAATTGCTCACATGTAGACTGAAGTAATATAATAAAAATAAAAATAAATCTACCCCAATTAATCAACTTATTCAGTGCTGTACCAATCAAAATGCCAAGAAATTACTTTCCAGAGTTAGAAAAAATTACAAAATTCTTCTGGAAGAAAAAAAAAATGTCAAGAATTTCAAGGGAATTTATGAAAAAAAAATGCAAACTAAAGCAGGCTAGCTGTACCAGACCTAAATATATATTATAAAACAGTGGTCATCAAAACAATTTGGTACTGTGTAAGAAACAGAGTAGTAGATCAGTGGAATACTTTAGGTTCACAATACACAATAATCAATAACTATAGTGATCTAGTGTTTGACAAACCCAAAGATTTCATTCAATATTTCACAAAATAGTGATAAAACTCACTATTTGACAAAAAAAAATACTAGGATTGTTAGACAAATGGACAGGTTGATATTATATATGTAGGCTAAGGATAATAAAAGGTTTATATGTAAACAAATGATTTCTGTTGAGGGAGTGTTTATAATACATTTTAATTGAAAATCAAAAGTATAACTTTTTTATTAAATATCTGAGCATGACTTATGCTTTTGATCTGATGGAGGCAACTTTGAAATAGTATGGTATGTGATTTGTATTTGCATATTACTTTACTGTGATCTCTAACCTTATTTGCAATCAGTACATTTATGAAAGCTTCCTATGACTAAGCTACATGAAAATTAATTGATTTATCATGAATGGTTTTAGTTGTACCCCTAAATTCCTTTAATTTGTAGGTTTTGTGGGATGGAGGTAGAATATAATATTTAAAAACGTGAGGATCCCCCACAGCATTGCTTGTGACGTGAATGTTATTCCAAGTTGGGGCTACATAGTTAGAGATATGGTAGTTATGTCATAAGACAAGGCCTCTGATTGCAGAGGAATTTTAAGAGAAAGGGAACATTAAAAGAATAGAATGACTAGAGCACAAAGATGAACAAATATTAAGAGGAATAAAAGATGAAAACAATTAGAAGGAAGAATAATGTAGAGAAATACTGTGTAGACACCTTCAGAGGAATCAAATGACAATGGAAGTGAGGCAAATGAATTCCTTTCTCCAAAATGTTTCTTTCTTTCTTTTTTTTTTTTTTATTCATTAACAATTGCCAAACCTCTTGTTCTAATTTTTCACTTCTTACCCCCCCCCCCCCTCCCCTAGATGGCAGGATGACCAGTAGATGTTAAATATATTAAAATATAACTTAGATACACAATAAGTATACATGACCAAAACATTATTTTGCTGTACAAAAAGAATCAGACTCTGAAATATTGTACAATTAGCTTGTGAAGGAAATCAAAAATGCATGTGTGTATAAATATAGGGATTGGGAATTTAATGTAATGGTTTTTAGTCATCTCCCAGAGATCTTTTTCTGGGCATAGCTAGTTCAGTTCATTACTGTTCCATTAGAAATGATTTGGTTGATCTCGTTGCTGAGGATGGCCTGATCCATCAGAACTGGTCATCATCTAGTATTGTTGTAGAAGTATATAATGATCTCCTGGTCCTGCTCATTTCACTCAGCATCAGTTCGTGTAAGTCTCTCCAGGCCTTTCTGAAATCATCCTGTTGGTCATTTCTTACAGAACAGTAATATTCCATAATTTTCATATACCACAATTTATTCAGCCATTCTCCAACTGATGGACATCCATTCAGTTTCCAGTTTCTAGCCACTACAAAAAGGGTTGCCACAAACATTCGTGCACATATAGGTCCCTTTCCCTTCTTTATAATCTCTTTGGGATATAATCCCAGTAGTAACACTGCTGGATCAAAGGGTATGCACAGTTTGATAACTTTTTGAGCATAGTTCCAAACTACTCTCCAAAAATGGTTGGATTCGTTCACAACTCCACCAATAATGCATCAATGTCCCAGTTTTCCCGCATCCCCTCCAACAATCATCATTATTTTTTCCTGTCATCTTAGCCAATCTGACAGGTGTGTAGTGGTATCTTAGAGTTGTCTTAATTTGCATTTCTCTGATTAATAATGACTTGGAGCATCTTTTCATATGACTAGAAATAGTTTCAATTTCTTCATCTGAGAATTGTCTGTTCATATCCTTTGACCATTTTTCAATTGGAGAATGGCTTGATATTTTATAAATTAGAGTTAATTCTCTATATAGTTTGGAAATGAGGCCTTTATCAGAACCTTTGACTGTAAAAATATTTTCCCAGTTTATTGCCTCCCTTCTAGTCTTGTCTGCATTAGTTTTGTTTGTACAAAAACTTTTCAGTTTGGTATAATCGAAATTTTCTATTTTGTGATCAGTAATGATCTCTAGTTCTGCTTTGGTAAAGACCTTCCCCTTCCACAGGTCTGAGAGGTAAACTATCCTATGTTCCTCTAATTTATTAATAATTTCATTCTTTATGCCTAGGTCATGAACCCATTTTGACCTTATCTTGGTGTACGGCGTTAAGTATGGATCAATGCCTAGTTTCTGCCATGTTAGTTTCCAATTTTCCCAGCAATTTTTATCAAACAGTAAGTTCTTATCCCAAAATCTGGGATCTTTGGGCTTGTCAAAGACTAGATTGCTATATTTGTTGACTGTTTTGTCCCTTGAACCTAATCTATTCCACTGATCAACTAATCTATTCCTTAGCCAATACCAAATAGTTTTGGTAACTGCTGCTCTATAATATAATTTTAGATCTGGTACAGCTAAGCCACCATCATTTGATTTTTTTTTTCATCAATTCCCTTTAAATTCTTGACCTTTTGTTTTTCCATATGAACTTTGTTGTTATTTTTTCTAGGTCATTAAAATAGTTTTTTGGGAGTCTGATTGGTATAGCGCTAAATAAATAGATTAGTTTAGGTAATATTGTCATCTTTATTATATTTGCTCGCCCTATCCAAGAGCATTTAATATTTTTCCAATTGGTTAGATAAGACTTAATTTGTGTGAAAAGTGGTCTGTAATTTTGCTCATAAAGTTTCTGATTTTCCCTTGGCAGATAGATTCCTAAATATTTTATATTATCAGTAGTTACTTTAAATGGAATTTCTCTTTGTAACTCTGACTGTTGGATTTTGTTAGTGATATATAAGAATGCTGATGACTTATGTGGGTTTATTTTATAACCAGTAACTTTGCTAAAGTTGTGGATTATTTCTAATAACTTTTTAGAAGAATCTCTGGGGTTCTCTAAGTATACCATCATGTCATCGGCAAAGAGTGATAATTTGGCTTCCTCATTGCCTATTCTTATTCCTTTAATCTTTTCTCAGCTCTTATTGCTATAGCTAGCGTTTCTAATACAATATTAAATAGTAACGGTGATAGTGGGCAACCTTGTTTCACTCCAGATCTTATTGGGAATGATTGCAGTTTGTCTCCATTACATATGATGCTTACTGATGGTTTTAAATAGATGCTGCTGATTATTTTAAGGAAAAGTCCATTTATTCCTGTACTCTCAAGTGTTTTTAATAGGAATGGATGTTGGATTTTATCAAATGCTTTTTCTGCATCTATTGAGATGATCATATGGTTTTTGTTAATTTGGTTATTAACATGGCCAATTATATTGATAGTTTTCCTAATATTGAACCAGCCCTGCATTCCTGGTATAAATCCTACTTGATCATAGTGTATTATCTTGGAGATGATTTTCTGTAGTCTTTTTGCTAATATCTTATTTATGATTTTAGCATCAATATTCATTAGGGAGATTGGTCTATAATTTTCTTTCTCTGTTTTCAGCCTACCTGGTTTAGGTATCAGTACCATCTCCAAAATGTTTCAACAGATTTCTTTACCACTCAGTGAGACCAAAATGACAAGATAAGCTATGGCACAAGACACGGTAACTTAGACTTTTCTTGTATTAGTGACCTAGATCTTTTGAGAAGCAGTTGTATTTCCCATTTAATTCCTTGAGGGAATTATTTTAAATTATTCATATTATATCATATCATCATATCTGTCATATATTATATTATAGTTTATTAATTATACTATATTATTTCCTGTGGATTTCTTAGATTATACTCCCCTGTATATGGAATTGAGAATGATTTCATTGTTTATTTTCTCTTTATTATTTACCTTTTTGCTACATTTCATTAAATGCTTTACTATTTGCTTTAAAGTTTCTGCTTGTCTGTTAACAAAGAATATATGGAATGGAGACAGTAAAGAAGTATCATTATATATTATACAAAGTCTAAGTAATGCTCACAGTTAAGATTTGAGTGGCATACACATTATTGACTATTCCACAGCCAAATAACACTGAGTGTTTATTAAGACTAAAATAATTACCTTTTTTTTAACAGATGAAATCATAGAAAAATATCTTGAAGTTTACTACATATGTCATATTTCAAAGTCTTTCTGTTATTTAATTCCCTGCTCAATGGCAACAGTAATGAAATAACAATTCACAATTTCATAGCGCTTTAAAGATTTTTAAAAAAATACTTTCTTCATAATTATGTGCAAAGGGCAAATTAAACTATACATACCTTTGGATCCAGTAGTATTACTAACAGGTCTGTGTCCTGTAGAGATCATGAAAAAGGGGAGAGACCCACTTATGCTAAAATATTTATAGCAGCAATTTTTGTGGTGGCAAAGTACTGGGTATTGAAGGGATGACCATCAATTGGGGAAAGGCTGAATAAGATATGGTACATGAATGTAATGGAACTCTGTTGTACTATGATGAGTAGAATAAGTCTGGAAAGACTTATATGAAATGATGCTGAGTGAAGGGAGCAGAACCAGGAGAGTATTATACATAATACCAACAACATTGTACAATGATCAACTATGAAAGACTTAGCTCTTCTCAGCAATACAGTAATCCAAGACAATTTCAAAAGACTCATGATGGAAAATGCTATACATATCTGGGGGTGGGGCGGAACTATGGAGTCTGAATGCAGATCAAGGTATACTGGAATCATTTATCCCATTTTTTTTGGTTTTCCCTCATATGTTTATTTTTTTTTATTACATGACTAATGTGGAAATGTATTTAACGTGATAACACATGTATAACCTATATCAAGTTATACATATATCAGATTGCTTGTCTTCATAGAGAGGCAGGAAGTCAGGTAAAGGGAGAAAAAATTAGGACTCAAGATCTTATAAAAAGGAATGCTGAAAATTATCTTTATATTTAAGTAATTGCACTAAATAAAATACTATTTACAAATTATATATATGTATATATTATATACTTTTCTCACAAAAAATGTCATAAGATGTTATTGTTACAAATTTACAGGTGAATATAGTGAGTAACTTTCTATTATTAATAAAATTGCACTGAATTTTATAATTTTACATTCTTTCCAATCTATTTTTATTTTACTCTCACAACATAGATTTAGAGCTGGTAGGGAAATCATTATTATACTAATATTATGATGATGAAAGAGAAGCATAGGGAGGCTAACTATTGTCTTCACTGATAAAAATAATCATGGATTTGGCTCTAGAAATCATCATAGAGGTTATTCTACAAATGTGATGACTTAGAGTCAATAAGTGTAGTAGGACTTAAAGAAAGAAGATTTGCATTTGGAAAAATAAGAAAATACTTCCAAGAGCAAATCAGCCCTTGAAGAATGGAATGAATTTGAATAGGCAAAAGAATGTTGTTCAGGAGAAAAAAAGGATATGAGCATGAGAAAGAAATGAACAAAATCATGTAAGGTGAAAGGAGAAAAGGGAGAAAGTAAATATATTAGATTTATTGAAGGTTTATTTTGTGGAGTATCATGTCAAAAGTTTAGATTTCTAAGAATGATGGGAATCTTATGCAGCTTTGGATATTGAATTATAGATCAAGGAGTTTGGGCTTGGTTAAATAGATAATAGGGAGCTATTGTAAGTAGTCCCTTTAACAATACAGTCTATTAGTAACAACTGAGGATTATTAGCATACTTGAATATAATATCCTTGAAAAAATGTCTATCTCTCATCAAACTTTGAACAGATATGTATTTTATATATTAGAATCCTTACATTTATATATTAGAATATTTATATATTAGAAACATATTATGTTTCATATTGTTCCTTGAAATGGCCTATCAAATATTTTAATGTTCTTGGACCTATGCTTATGACAGGCCATACTTGACTCCCAATTCTTTCTTCTACTTTGAAATTAACTGAGGCAAAAGAACCCATATTTTTGGGGGAAGGATAATGTCCTAACTTTCCCTTGTGAGTTTACTCCTGGTCCCCATTCTACCAAAAGAACAACTAATTCACCATCAACTAATACACATAAATTTAACACGCTCTGACTGTTCCAGGCTCTGCCCAGCTAGCTGTGACACCCCTTCACTGGCATTGCCTGATGTCTGAAATTCTCATTACTGACAACAGGCTTCTATATTTTATCATTTTTTCATAAGCTGCCTATTAAAAAACAAAACATAATTCCCAAAGGTAAAGACATACTATTTTCTTCCTATTCAAGAGTGGAGTTGTCACTTAATACAAAGCGAGATTATTTTGAAAACAGAAACCCTTATATTAAAAAAAAAGGTTATGTTTGAGTGAAATATCCTCAATGGTGGGTCTCTTGGCCAACCTGAGAACTGTCTGATTATTTTAGTAACCTTATTTGGAAGGCAGCTATTTGCTAAATGAGAAACAGTGAAAGGAAACATAAGGAAATCCATAAGCAAAAATAGGAAGAAATCCAAAACACATTTGACATAAAAAATAATTTTATGTCTTTCCAGCCAAAATTGAGAAAATAAACCAAAAACAATAAAATTGTTTCTAATGTCTAAAGGTCTGGACAATTTTATTTTATTTTATTTTATTTTTCCTCTTTGGATAAAGTATTATAGAAATATTTAGAGGGAAACTGAACCTGGCCAAATTTAGGCACAAAAGATAAATGAATCAGAATTGATGATGCAACACAGTAAAAATCTTTAGGAAATGTTAGCTAAATGTGAATCAAAATTGATTCTATCAAAAGTGGATAAAGAAGATGAGAAGCAAAGTAGTCACCTTAAGTTTGAGCTCATGGCACCACATTAGGGAAGAGTTACCTGAGATTGACAGGACAGTTGAAGAAATAGTAGAAAAAATTGAAAGAAAGTAACAATGAAATTTCAGAAAAGGAAGATAAGAAAGAAGAATGATTGACTATATCCATAAAAGCATAGAAATTTTTAAAAAAATGATAAGAAGCAAGATATGTAATTTTTTCTTTCAGAACTTATGGTCTTAATGAAAATGGCTATTATGAAGGAGAAAGTATAATAAAAATGACTGGTAAAGAATAAGGAAGAAAGTTAGCAAAGAAAATCTTGAATTAAACAGATATATTATTTTAATATCTTGACAGAAATTATTTGAAAACATACGAAGCAAAAAGAAATGGACAAGAAAAAAATGAAGTATACAATGGTCATAAAGGTGCCAGTTCATTAGCAAGGTGAGATGGGATATGAAAAGCAAGGAGCAAAAATTAAGATAATATCTGGAAAATAACAAGTTGGACTTTATTGTGATTCAGTTTTACACAGTCAAAAATTTTAATTGAATATTTCAGATTTTTCGTTGCTTGAAAATATGTAGATCATTGATATTTACATGTTCAAATCTGTCATTTTAAGAGAAAACTCACATCAATAAGATGGAGTTCTTTAAGAAAATATTGGGACCCATTTTCTATGGATATTCTGAAACTTTTGCTAAATTAAGAATGACAAGGTCCCTAATGCCAAGGAGACAAGTCTGTATGGAAGAGGTAAATGTATGCCAGCAGCCTTAGGGCTCTTGGAAAGGTGGTTTTATAGAAAGAGAACAGAAATAGAGCATTTCACATAAAAGAGTTGATTGAATGCAGATGTCTTCCCACTCCATACTACTGTCTATATGTCTGCATCTTGTCCAGGTCTCCTTACTTTCTGAGATCAGATTCAATTTTGCACTTTTTTGGTCTTCTTCCCTAGGATCTTTTTTTAGACCACTCCACACCTTTTCTATTTTTCAGTTTCCTTTCAAATGATGAAGTTGCAAATACATTCCTTTCATCTTTGCCTCAACATTCTCCTACTTTAATAAAAATTTATTTTGTCAACTTTTAACATCTACTCTCCATTTACCATTTTTCTTACAAAACAAAACAAAAAACAGAAACAGCCTACATACTATATATAACTATATATAGAATTAAACTATTCTTACACATCCATAAACAAATTACATTCAGCCTAAACTGCATATTTTACCTCCAAACATGTATGGTTAAAAAACACAATAGACAGATTTCATGCTTATCTTCCAAAACTGCTTTGCCAATATTTCTATGACATTTTCAATATGTGTGCTTGTTTTATGTTCATTTTTTACCAATAGAATTTTATCTGTCTTTTTAAATCTACCATTCTTGCAATTTCATTGTTCCATTTAAACTTCAATTCTCTGATCTAAATTTAATTAGTGGTATTTAGATTAAAACAAATCAGAATACTGAGCATGTGGTTTATTTTTAATTTCAGGTGATAAAAAAGATGGTTCTGATTGGACAATATGCTTTACCATCACTGGAATGCTCATGCTGAATTTCAATGTGTTCCTATTTTTTCTTTGATAAAAAATGCTTTTGAATTCAAATTTAAAATAATAAACATCTCTGAGGTATTACCTCACACATTTTAAATTGAAAAATATGACAGGAAAGAAAATGCTACATGTTGGATGGGATTTGGGAAAGCTGGAAAACTAATGAATTGTTGATGAAAAAGTGAACTGATCCAACTATTCTGGAGAACAATTTGGGACTATGCCCAAAGGGTTATAAAAGTTTTCCAGCCTTGTGCTCCAGCCATATGACCAATAGGTCTATATATGAAAGAGTTCATAAAAGGGGGGAAAGCATATGCACAAAAATGTTAATAGCATTTCTAAGTTGTGGTATACAAATGTAATAAAATACTATTGTGCTATAAGAAATGATGAACAGGTGGATTTCAAAAAAAAAACTGGAAAGACTTACATTAAACTGATTCTGAATGAAGTAAACAGAGCTGGACAAATACTGTGCTCAGTAACAACAGCATCGTATTATGATCAACTATGATATACTTAGCTTTTCTTAGCAATACTGTCATCCAAAATACTTCCAAAAAACTTTGATGGAAAATTATATCCACATCCAGAAAAATAGCTATGGAGATTGAATGCAGACTGAAGAATGCTGTTTTCATTTTTTTAAAAAAAGTTTGCTTCTCATGTTCTTCTTTTTTCTTTTTGTTATGATACTTCTTTCAAAACCTGATAAATAAGGAAATGTTTAACATGATTGTATGTAAATGGCCTATTTTATATTGCTTGATGTCTTAGGGATGAACAATGAAAGAAAGATAGAAGATAAATTTGGAAGTCAAAATCATAAAAATAATGTTAAAAAGGTTCTTTGCACATAATTAGAAAAAAATCCTATTCAATCAAAAAAAATGCCTTTTCAACTTTTAAATTTCAGTTA
The DNA here is from genome assembly GCF_902635505.1 of Sarcophilus harrisii. Classification (NCBI taxonomy): domain Eukaryota; kingdom Metazoa; phylum Chordata; class Mammalia; order Dasyuromorphia; family Dasyuridae; genus Sarcophilus; species Sarcophilus harrisii. The sequence continues at coordinate 153,464,063 of NC_045429.1, forward strand.
TAATTTACCACAGGTTCAACTTATGTTTCTGCTGCCTGTTTCAAAATCCAAATAGTGCCAGTTTACTTTGTGCAAGTATAATAAATCAACACCCTAAGAAAATACCTCTTTACAAAGCATGTCTTCATTTGTAATTCATTTGATAAAGAACTAATATGATGATTGGTAAATGAGAAATGCCAGACTATTTGTTTCATTGAATCATATGAATAGTCTTCTAAACCAGAAGAAAAAGGAAAGACCAACAGAAAAACATAAGCTCTTAATCCTGAAAAGGTCTTCCTTTCACTAACATTCTGTATAACACATTCTTCTTCTTTAGGGCAGTCACTGTGTCTTCAATCAGTCAATTAATATTTATTAGGCATATACTATGTGCTAAGTAATATATGAGGGTTTTAAAATACAAAAAATAATCCTTGCTTCCATGGTTCTGGGATATACAAGACATAAGATAAAAATTAAAATAGCTATATTATATATCTATATTTATATCTATATATCTATATCTATATCTATATCTATATATGACAATTGGTAAAGTAGGAGCATCCTCTTGATGACTGGTATAATAGTTACTTAATAAATACTCATTTCCTTCTTTTCTTTAAGAGGAAGAAGTGTGAGAGGGTAAGGGAAGGAAATTAAAGCCAGATTAGCCTTAGAGTCAGAAATGGAAGAAGGGCTATCATTTAAAAGGGAGGAATTAAGTAAATTATTTTATGATAGCATTATTTAAGAGAAATATCCCTTAGGTGATATGGAAAGACATGTTGCAGTGAAATTTTGTAGGTTTTTACATAATAAAGAGATAAAACCTTTGTATTTTATAATGGAAGCAATAGGGAGCCGATAGATATTTAGGATCAAAGTAATCATAATATTACAATCAATATAAAATATCATATGAACATCTTTGTGAATGAATTGAAGAAGGGAAAGATTGAATGCAGGGCAACTAGTGAAGACTTCATTGTGATAGTTGAAGTAGGAAGTGATAGGGGCCTGAAGTAGGATGATTTTGTGAGGGGAGAGAAGACTGACAAAAGGGTTTCAGTGCAGAGACATAATTGACATTCTTTGGAAAACAATAATTAATTGGATCTGAAAAATGAGTGACAGTATTTCTTGGGGTGGAGCCAATATGGCAAAGTTAAGCCAGATCAAGATGGACTGGAAAAATTTCAAGAAAGGCTAGTCTCATTGGAGTTAAAGGAGTGCTCAACCCAGCTCAGACAGATTACAATAAATCAATAACTGAGATCCTATATACTGATTCAGTAGCAGAGCAGACTCATTGGGCATCCTCCAACTCTAGCTCAGAAGGCAAATTCTGGGAAATCAGGCTGTTTCTTGCAAAGATCAGGTAAAACTACCCCCTTTTGCAAGCAAAACACCAAACACAAAGGGACCTCGTGCTTAAAGCCAAGGCTCAGAATTGCACAGGGAGCTTGGGACAGCACACCCTTTATCTCAGGAACAGAGCTCAATCATAGTAAACAAATACAAAAAGAGAGAAAGAAAATGAGCAAAAAAAGAAAAGAATTTTAATCATAGAAAGCTACTATGACAAGGGAAAAAACTCCAAGAAGGAAATCTCAAAGAATGATATGAATTGGTATCAAGCTCAGAGTCACTTCTTAAAAGTACTCATGTTGTACTTCAGTTTCCCTAATTGCCCTGCCTCAGTTTCCATACATTGTTCTGCCTCAGTTTCTTAACTGTTTTGCCTCAATCCCCCTGGTTGCAACCCCTCCCCCCCTTTCCTGTAATTAGTGCTATAGCTGGCCATTCTGACATTCCAAAAGATAAAATGCCAGATGTCCTATCTCAGATACCTAATTGGTATCCTCTATTTCTATTTCTCCAGACTTCCTGGTTCTAGTTGCAAACCTCCCAATTTATAAGAATTTATGAACCCCAAGCTATCAGAACTGGATTGATGGTCCCTTCTTGGAAATTCTCACTCACCAGAGTTTGGACTCCATCCCCTGCCTTTGTTTTAGAGACCTGATCTTAGAGCCATATATATAAAAACCACTGGAATTTCACATTCGATGTTGCTGTTGCTGCTGAATGCTTTGAGACATGAGCCCTGGGACTATAATGGATCCTTTGATCCCAGAAAATCTCTCCCTCTCAGAAATCCAAATAAAATATTAAAACTCTTTAATCTCTTATCTTGCTTCAGTTTTTTTGGCATTATACTCATAAATGATTTTAAAAGTCAAATAAGAAAGGTAGAAGAAAAAAATGTGAAAAGAAATGAGATATATGCAAGAAACAGTTAAGCTGGAAAAAGAAAGGGAAAAAATGGCTGAAGAAAACAATTTCTTTAAAAATGCAATTGGTCAAATGCAAAAAAACAAAAAAATACACCGAAGAAACTGATTCCATAAAAATAAAATAGAACAAATGCAAAAAAAAAAAAATCCCTGAAAAAACACTACCTTAAAAATAGAATTAATCAATTGGAAAAAGAGACCCAAAATTTATCTGAAGAAAATCACATTAAAAATTAGGACAGGGCCAATGGAAGTTGATGATACTTTGGTACATCAATAATCAATCAAAAAAAAAAAAAGAAGAAGAAGAAGGAAAACGGTAAGTAAATGTAAAATATCTCACTGGAAAAAAAAAAAAAAAACAGTCAACCGGGAAAATAGATCTAGGAAAGACAATTTAAGAAATTTTGCTCTAGAGTACTGGGGGTGAGGGGCGGGGGTGGTGGAGCCAAGATGGCGTAGAAGGCACACGTGACTTTCTAAGCTCCTCTCATTCCAATCATAACCAACTATTTAATTCAGCCTCAAAAATATCTCTTCACTGCTTAAATTCATGACGATCAGAAGCATAAAATTTACCAGCTGAAGTCAATCTGGAAGATCACCAGGAAAGACTTGTCCTGAGGCACCAGGAACAGACTAGCATAGGCAGCAAGAGACTAGTGTCCTGAGCACACCAGGGATGGGGGTGATATCTGTGGCTAGAGAAATAATAGAGACAAATCTGCTATAGGCTAACTGCTCTTCCTTGATTACAAAGCAGTGAACTGGCAGAGAAATTAAAGCCTAAAACAGAGGGTACTCTAAAAAAACACCAGAACCTAACAAGATCTGGCTGTAACTACTGAAACCTGGAAGTGACTCGGGCAGACTGTAACAGAGACCTGCAGCCACATCCTGCAGTTCAGGGCTTTTGCAGGGGCAGTTACAAACCCACATGGCAGGGGGGCAAAGCATGGGCAGCCTCTAATCAGCACAGTGTGGGGCTCAGCCTGGAGCAAGAGAACTTCCCCAGTAGGACTGTGCTTCTCCAGGCAGAGATACTTCCTGTCCCTGCAAATCCATTAATTTCTCAACTGCTAATACCCACATCCCCAGGGTGGGATTTAGCTTGGGGTAGTGAAACTCTCACAGCTCAGCGTCTACCTCCAGGGCAGTTGTTATCTCACACAGCAGGGGTTCTTTACAGGGTACTTTCCAGCTCTGCTCTGCAGGCCTGAGTTACTTCCAGGTGGGGAACTCTTTCCCAGAGCACTCCAGTACCTCCCTGCTTTTTGCAGCCAGCTAACAAGACAGCTACCCCTCCATACACTTCACTGCTCTGCAGAGGAAAGTGGTAACCTCCTGGCCTTGAAGGCAGACCCTATAGGCTTTAGCAAAATGAGTAAAAAAATCAAAAGGATGATTAATAGTTTCTATTCAGAAAGAGAACAGCTTTTCAATCCTGAAGAGATTAATAGCAGACAGTCTCCAGACAATTGTTGGTTCCCAATACAAAAGGCTGTCCTAGAAGAGACTATTAAAAACCTTAAAAGGGAACGAGAAGAAAAATGGGGAAAGGAAAGAGAAGCTACGCAAGAGAGTACACAAATGACATATAACTCACTAAAAGAAAAAATTGATAAAGTGGAAAAAGAAAACAACTTCCTGAAATGTGAACTGGAAAAGGTAAAAAACACCCAAGAAGTGCAGGGAAACAGAACTTGTGAATTGGAAAAAGAAAATAACTCACTAAAAAAATTTAATGAAATGGAAAAAAAAATTCCATAAATCAAAACAACTCATTTAAAAACTCAATTAGATGACAAATGGTCAAAGGATATGAATAGACAATTTTCAGATGATGAAATTGAAATTATTACCGCTCATATGAAAGGGTTCCAAATCATTATTAATTAAAGAAATGTAAATCAAGACAATTCTGAGATACCACTACACACATGTCAGATTGTCTAAGATGACAGGAAAAAATAATGATGATTGTTGGAGGGGATGTGGGAAAACTGGGAAACTGATACATTGTTGGTGGAGTTGTGAACAAATCCAACCATTCTGGAGAGCAATCTGGAATTATGCCCAAAAAGTTATCAAACTGTGCATACCCTTTGATCCAGCAGTGTTTCTACTGGGGTTATATCCCAAGGAGATACTAAAGAAGGGAAAGGGACCTGTATGTGCCAAAATGTTTCTGGCAGCCCTGTTTGTAGTGGCTAGAAACTGGAAAATAAATGGATGCCCATCAATTGGAGAACGGTTAGGTAAATTGTGGTATATGAATGTTATGGAATATTATTGTTCTGTAAGAAATTACCAGCAGGATGAATACAGAGAGGCTTGGAAAGATTTACATGAACTGATGCTAAGTGAAATGAGCAGAACCAGGAGATCATTATATACATCAACAACGATACTGTATGAAGATGTAATCTGATGGAAGTGGATTTATTTGACAAAGAGACTTAACTCAGCTTCAATTAATCAGTGGTGGACAGAAGCAACTATATCCAAAAAAAAAAAAAAAAACAAAACACTGGGAAATGAATGTAAACTGTTTGCATTCTTGTTTTTCTCCCCGGGTTATTTTTAACTTCTGAATCCAATTCTCCTTGTGCAACAAGAAAACTGTTTTGTTCTGCATGCATACATTGTATCTAGGATATACTATGACATATTCAACATATATAGAACTGCTTGCCATCTAGGGGAGGGGGTGGAGGGTGGGAGGGAAAAATTGAAACAGAAGTGAGTGCAAGGGATAATGTTGTAAAAAATTACCATGGCATGGGTTCTGTCAATAAAAAGTTATAAAAAAAAGAAAAAGAAAAAAAAAAGAACTGAGTATTAAAAATAATATCGAGTTTAATATAATTGACCATGTATAATCTTTACCTGATTACTTGCCATCTTGGGGAAAGACACTGGAGGAAGAGAGTGAAAATTTTTGGAACTCAAAATTTTATAAAATTTTAATGTTAAAATTTCTCTTAACATGTACTTGGGAAAAATAAAATACCATTAAAAAAAACTCAATTGGACATATACAAAAAGAAGTAAAAAAAAAACTAATGAAGAAAATAACTCATTAAAAATCAGAACTGAACAAATAGATATGACTGATTCATTGAGATAGGAAGAACCAGTCAACCAAAACTAAAAAAAATGAAAGATTGGCAAAATATGTCAAATATTTACTTGGAAAAACAACAGACCTGGAAAATAGATCTAAGAGAGATAACCTGAGCATCATCGGACTACACAAAAATTATAATGAAAAAAAGAGCCTAGATACGATTTTAAAGGAAATTATCAAAGAGAACTGCCCAGAAGTAATAGAACCAGAAGGTAAAATAGGTATTGAAAGAGTCCATTGAACACCTTATGAAAAAGACCCTAAAATAAAGACTCAGAGGAATATTGTGGCCAATATTCAGAATTTTCAGACTAAAGAAAAACTTTACAAGCAGCCAGAAAAAAACAGTTCAAATACCAATGTGCCACAATAAGGGTCACACAAGATCTGGTTTCCTCCACATTAAAGGATCGAAGGGCCTGGAATTTGATATTATGAAAGGCAAAAAACCTTGGAATGCAGCCAAGAATAAACTACCCAGCTAAGCTAAGCATTTTTTTTTCCATGAAAGATGAACATTTAATGAAACAGAGGAATTCCATCTGTTTCTAAGGAAAAAACAGATTTAAACAAAAAATTTGATCTCCAACAGCAGGACTCAAGAGAAGTAGAAAAAGGTAAAAGGAACTCTTGATAACTGTATTTCTGTTGTGGATATACATAAAAACCACATATATAATTTTATTTTACTGATATAGCCTAAAAAAGGGAAGTAGAAATAGAAAGGGAATAGTGTCAAAAAAGGGAAAAGGGGAGATAAAAAGAGGGAAATTACATGTGATGAGGAGGCAAAGGAAACCTATCATATCTGAGGGAACTTAGAGAGGGGGAGGAACATTGTGTGAATCTTACTCTTATCAGAGTTGGCTCAAAGAAGAAATAATTGACATATTTGTTTTATGGAGAATCTTATTCTCACCTCATTAAAAAGTGGGAGAGGAAAAGGGAAAAGGGAACCGTCTAATAAGGGAAGGGTACAAGAAAGGTGAAGGAATTCAAAGGGAGGAAGGAGGGATACTAAAGAGGGAGAATTGGGTGATGCAAGTGGGACCAATAAGTTTAATACTAGGAAAGGATGGCAAGAAAAAGAAAAGCATAATCTGGGGATATTAGGATGACAGGAAATACAGAATTGGTAATTTTAACCTTAAATGTTTATGGGATGAACTCTCCCATAAAGAGGAGGAAAATAGCAGACTGGATCAAAAGTCAGAACCCTATAAGATTTTGCTTACAGGAAACACATTTAAAACAGGGAGATACATACAGAGTAAAGGTAAAAGAATGGAGGAGAATCTATTATGCTTCAGGAGAAGTAAAAAAAGCAGGGGTAGCCATTCTTATCTCAGGTCAAGCATAAGCAAAAATAAAATTAAAAGAGATAAGGAAGAAAACTATGTCTTGCTAAAGGGTACTATAGACAATGAAGCAATATCAGTATTAAACATATATGCACTGAGTGGTATAGCATCTAACTTCCTAAAGGAGAAGTTAAGAGAGTTGTGAGAAGAAATAGACAGAAAACCTATAATAGCGGGAGATCTCAATCTTGGACTCTCAGAATTAGACAAATCAAATCACAAAACAAATAAGAAAGAAATTAAAGAGGTAAATAGAATATTAGAAAAATTAGCTATGATAGATCTCTGGAGAAAACTGAATGGTGGCAGAAAGGAGTATACTTTCTTCTCAGCAGTTCATGGAACCTATACAAAAATTAACCATATATTAGGACATAAAGACCTCAAAATTAAATGCAGGAAGGCAGAAATAGTAAACACTTTCTTTTCTAATCACAATGCAATAAAAACTACATTCAACAAAAAGTTAGGGGTAAATAGACCAAAAAGTAATTGGAAACTAAATAATCTCATCTTAAAGAATAATTGGGTGAAACAGCAAATTATAGACGCAATTAATAATTTCACTCAAGATAATGACAGCAGTGAGACATCATACCAAAAATTGTGGGATGCAGCCAAAGCTGTAATAAGGGGAAATTTTATATCCTTAGAGGCATACTTGAATAAAATAGAGGAAGAGAAGGTCAATGAATTGGGCTCGCAACTTAAAAGGCTAGAAAAAGACCAAATTAAAAACTCCCAATCAATTACTAAACTTGAAATTCTAAAATTAAAAGGAGAAATTAATAATAATGAAAGTAAAAAACCTATTGAACTAATAAATAAAACTAAGAGTGGGTTTCATGAAAAAAACAATAAAATTGATAAACCTGTGGTAAATCTGATTAGAAAAAGGAGAGAGGAAAATCAAATTAGTAGTCTTAAAAATGAAAAGGAGAACTTTCCATCAATGAAGAGGAAATTAAATAAATAATAAGGGGTCACTTTGCCCAACTTTATGCCAATAAATTTGATAACCTAAGAGAAATGGGTGACTAGTCTTAAAAATGAAAAGGAGAACTTTCCACCAATGAAGAGGAAATTAAATAAATAATAAGGGGTCACTTTGCCCAACTTTATGCCAATAAATTTGATAACCTAAGAGAAATGGGTGACTACCTCCAAAAATATAGGCTTCCCAGAGTATCAGAGGAGGAAGTAAATTGCTTAAATAGTCCCATTTCAGAAAAAGAAATAGAACAAGTTATTAATCAACTCCCTAAAAAAAGATCCCCAGGACCAGATGGATTTGCCTGTAAATTCTACCAAACATTCAAAGAACAATTAGTCCCAATGATTTATAACCTATTTGAAAAAATACGGAATGAAGGAGTCTTACCAAATTCCTTTTATGACATAGACATGATACTGATACCTAAACCAGGTAGGTTGAAAACAGAGAAAGAAAATTATAGACCAATCTCCCTAATGAATATTGATGCTAAAATCTTCAATAAGATATTAGTAAAAAGACTACATAAAATCATCCCCAGGATAATACACCGCGATTAAGTAGGATTTATATGAGCAATGCAGGGCTGGTTCAATATTAGGAAAACTATCTGTATAATTGGCCATATTAAGTAACAAAAGCCATATGATCATCTCAATAGATGCAGAAAAAGCATTTGATAAAGTCCAACATCCATTCCTATTAAAAATACTTAAGAGTATGGGAATAAATGGACTTTTCCTTAAAATAATCAGTAGCATCTATTTAAAACCAGCAGTAAACATCATATGTAATGGAGACAAACTGCAACCATTCCTAATAAGATCTGGAGTGAAACAAGGTTGCCCACTATCACAATTACTATTTAATATTGTATTAGAAATGCTAGGTTTGGCAATAAGAGTTGAGAAAGAGATTAAAGGAGTTACAAAGAGAAATTCCATTTAAAGTAACTACTGATAGTATAAAATATTTAGGAATCTATCTGGCAAGGGAAAATCGGAAACTTTATGAGCAAAACTACAAAACATTTTCCACGCAAATTAAATGTGATCTGAACACCTGGAAAAATATTAAATGCTCTTGGATTGGGTGAGCAAATATAATAAAGATGACAATACTACCTAAACTAATCTATTTATTTAGCACTATACCAATCAGACTCCCAAAAATCTATTTTGATGACCTAGAAAAAATAACAACAAAGTTCATATGGAAAAACAAAAGGTCAAGAATTTCAAGGGAATTAATGAAAAAAAAAATCAAATGAAGGTGGCCTAACTGTACCAGATCTAAAATTATATTATAAAGTAGTGATTACTAAAACCATCTGGTATTGGCTAAGAATTGGCTAACTAGTTGATCAATGGAATAGGTTAGGTTCAAAGGACATAACCGCCAATAACTTTAATTATCTATTGTTTGACAAATTCAAAGACACCAGTTTTAGGGATAAGAACTCACTATTTGACAAAAATTGCTGGGAAAATTGGAAATTAGTATGGCAGAAACTAGTCATTGACCCACACTTAACACCATACACCAAGATAAGGTCAAAATGGGTTCATGATCTAGTAATGAAGAATGAGATTATAAATTAATTGGAAGAGCATAGGATAGTTTACCTCTCAGATCTGTGGAAGAGGAAGGAATTTATGACCAAAGAACTAGAGATCACTGTTGACTATACAATAGAAAATTTTGATTATATCAAATTGAAAATTTTTTGTACAAACAAAACTAATACAGACAAGATTAGAAGTGAAACAGTAAACTGGAAAAACATTTTTACTGTAAAAGTTTCTGATAAAGTCCTCATTTCCAAAATATATAGAAAATTGACTCTAATTTATAAGAAATCAAGCCATTCTCCAATTGATAAATGGTCAAAGGATATGAACAGACAATTTTCTGATGAAGAAATTAAAAGTATTTCTAGCAATATGAAAAGATGCTCCAAGTCATTATTAATCAGAGAAATGCAAATTAAGATAACTCTGAGATACTACTACACACCTGTCAGATTGGCTAGAATGACAGGGAAAGATAATGCAGAATGTTGGAGGGGATGTGGGAAAAGAGGGACACTGATACATTGGTGGTGGAATTGTGAACGCATCCAACCATTCTGGAAAGCAACTTGGAACTATGCCCAAAAAGTTATCAAACTGTGCTGGGCTTATACCCCAAAGAGATACTAAAGAAGGGAAAGAGAACTGCATGTTCCAAAATGTTTGTGGCAGCCCTGTTTATAGTGGCTAGAAGCTGGAAAATGAATGGATGCCCATCAATTGGAGAATGTTTGAATAAATTGTGGCATATGAATGTTATGGAATACTATTGTTCTGTAAGAAATGATCAGCAAGATGAATACAGAGAGGATTGGAAAGACTTACATGAACTGATGCTGAGTGAAATGAGCAGAACCAGGAGATCATTATATACCTTAACAATGATACTATATGAGGATGTATTCTGATGGAAATGGATTTCTTCGACAAAGAGAAGATCTAACTCAGTTTCTATTGATCAAGGATGGACAGAAATAGCTACACCCAAAGAAAGAACACTAGGAAATGAATGCAAACTTCTTGCATTTTTGATTTTCTTCCTGGATTATTTATACCATTTGAATACCATTCTCCCTGAGCAACAAGAGAACTGTTTGGTTCTGTACACATATATTGTATCTAAGATATACTGTAACCTCTTTAACATGTGTAGTACTGCTTGCCATTTGGGGCAAGCATTTTGAATCCTATTCTCCCTGAGCAACAAGAGAACTGTTTGGTTCTGTACACATATATTGTATCTAAGATATACTGTAACCTCTTTAACATGTATAGGACTGCTTGCCATTTGGGGCATTTAACATGTATAGGACTGCTTGCCATTTGGGGCAGGGGGTAGAGGGAGGGAAAGGAAAAATCGGAATAGAAGTGAGTGCAAGGGATAATGTTGTAAAATATTACCCTGGCATGGGTTCTGGCAATAAAAAGTTATTTAAAAAAAGAATTATTGCTCTAACTCAAGGCCATAATCAAAAAAACAAAACAAAACAAAACAAAAACCAACCAAACAAACAAACAAACAAAAAAACCTAGATAGCATTATTCAAGAGATCATCAAGGAAAACTGCCCTGATATACTAGAAATAGAGGGGGGAGAGCCATTGAAAGGATCATCGATCAATTCTAAAAAAGAGATCCAACAAAGAAAATCCCAAGCAACATTGATGCAAAACTCCAAAAATATAACATCATGGAAAAAATGCTGCAAAATGCCAAGCAAAACAATTTAAGTATCATTGAGCAATAGTCAAGATTACCCAAGGTTTGGCAGCATCTATAATAAAGGATCAGAGGGCCTGGAATACCATACTGTGGAAGACAAAGGACCTGGAATTACAACCAAGAATTCACCACCCAGCAAGTATAAGCACCATCTTTCAGGTGAGATGGAACTGTGCCAATTTATAAGAATATACATCACTCTCCAATTGATAAATAGTCAAAGAATACGAACAGACAATTTTCAGATGACAAAATTTCAGATAACAAAATTAAATTCATATAGCCATATGAAATAATTCTCTAAGTCATTATTGAATAGAGAAATCCAAATTAAAACAACTCTATGATACCATGTCATGCCTCTCAGATTGGCTAAGATGACAGGAAAAGGTTATGATAAATATTGGAGGGGTTGCGGGGAAACTGGAACACTAATGCATTATTGGTGCAGTTATGAACTGATCCAACTATTCTGAAGAGCAATTTGGAATTCTGCCCAAAGGGTTATAAAATTGTGTATATGCTTTGTCCCAGAAGTACCACTATGAGTCTGTATCCTAAGTAAACCATAAAGAAGGGGAAAGAACCCACATGTTCAAAAATGTTTGTAGTCTCTCTTTTTGTGGTGGAAAAAATTGGAAAATGAGTAGATATCCATCAATTGGGGAAGGGATGAATAATATTTGGTACATGAAAAGTAATGGAATATAATGTTCTATAAACAAGCTGATTTTTGAAAAGGCCTGGAAAAATTAACATGAGCTTATGCTAAGTGAAACAAGCAGAACCAGGAATAAATACATTGTAAATAGTAACAGCAAGAGTGTTCCATGATCAAATATGAAAGACTTAGCTCTTCTCAACATTTCAGTAATCCTAGGCAATCCCAATAAATTTTGGATAGAAAATATCATCTGCATTCCAAAGATTGAATCAACACATTCTCTATTCACTTTTTTCTGATTTTTTTTCTTCTCTCATAGTTTTTCACTTTTGTTCTGATTTCTCTCTCCCAACATGTTCATAAAGAAATGCGTTTTCAAAAATTAAAATACTTGTAAATAATAAAATAAAATGAATATATGTAAAAAAGCTGTTACCCAATGAAATAGTTAAGGGCAATTCCAAAGATCCTGTGATGAAGAGAGTCATCTACACCGAGAGAGAGGACTATAGGAATTGAATGTGGTTCACAACATAGCATTTTGACTCTTTTTGATGTCTTTTGTTTGCATTTTGTTTTCTTTCTCATTTTTTTTCTTTTTGGTCTGATCTTTCTTGTGCAGTAAAATAATTGTAGAAATATGTACAGAATAATTGCACATGTTTAACATATATCAAATAACTTGCTATCTAGCAATGGGAAGGAAATGAAGAGAAATGGGAGAAAATTTGGAACATAAGGTTTTGCAAGGGTCAATATTGAAAAATTATCAATGCATATGTTTTGAAAATAACAAGCTTAAATAAAATAAAAAATCCTGTAATTGTATTCAAACTAAGTCCATCAAGAAGTTTGTATTAATTGATTGCAATTTTGTTTTTTATTAGTTTTGTTCTTACAATTTTTTAACTTAATATAATCAAAATTATCTATTTTGTGATCGATAATGATCTCCAGTTCTTCTTTGGTCTCATATTCTTCATTCTCCACAGATTTGAGAGGTAAACTATCCTATGTTCTTATTTCTTTATAATATCCTTCTTTATGTCTAGATCATGAACCCATTTTGACCTTATCTTGGTATACAGTGTTAGGTGTGGGTCAATGCCTAGTTTCTGCCATATTAGTTTCCAATTTACCCAACAGTTTTTGTCAGATAGTGAATTCTCATCCCAAAAGTTGGGGTCTTCGGGTTGTCAAACACTAGACTGTAATTACTGATATGTTGTCCTGTGAACCTAACTATTCCACTGATCAACTATTCTATTTCTTAGCCAGTACCAAATGGCTTTGAAAACTGCTGCTTAAAAATATAGTTTTATATGTGGGCCTAGGCTACCTTCATTTACATTTTTTTTCACCAATTCCCTTGATATTCTTGACCTTTTGTTCTTCCAAATGAATTTTGTTGTAATTTTTTTTCTAGTTCAGTAAAATAGTTTCTTGGGAGTTTGATTTGTATAGCATTATATAAATAGATTAGTTTAGGTAAAATTGTCATCTTTATTATATTTTCCCGACCTATGCAAGACCACTTGTTATTTTTCCAATTGTTTAGACCTGAGTTTATTTGTGTGGAAAGTGTTTTGTAGTTTTGCTCATATAGTTCCTGACTTTTCCTTGGCAGATAGAGTCCCGAATTTTTTTATACTATTGGCAATTATTTTGAAGGGAATTTCTCTTTGTATCTCTCATTGGATTTTGTTAGTGATGTACAAAAATGCTAATGATTTATGTGGATGTATTTTGAATCCTGAATCATTGCTAAAGTTGTGTATTATTTCTAATAGCTTTTTAGTAGAATCTATGGGGTTCTCTAAGTATGCCATCATATCAAAGAGTGATAATTTAGTTTTCTCATTATCTACTATAATTCCTTTAATCTCTTTCTTCTCCTCTGCAATTTTGTTTCAACCCAACTGAATTAATAATTATAATTTTATTTTTAAAAAGACTGTGGGATCAACTAGGTAGTGCAGTGGATAGAGCTCCAGTCATGAAGTCAGGAGAATCTGAGTTCAAATCTAGCCTTAGACACTTAACACTTCCCAGCTGTATGACTTTTGGCAAGTCACTTAACCCCAATTGCCTTAGGGAAAAAAAAAAAAGACTGTTATCATCAAAACAACTATTAATGCATCTGAATACTTCCCTTGTTTCTTTCCTACATATAATGAAAATATACTATTATAGAAATGTTTAATATGGTTTACATTTCATATGTATTTATTAACATCCTTGTATTGTCAATTATTAATCCTCTTAGAATGAAGTTGCACTATGTTTGTGCTTTTGCTATTTTTTCTTTCCTTATACATTAATACAGCTCCCCTGTAGACTTTTGTAAATGAGTTGGTATTATAAATTGATATTACCCTTGGCTGTCATCTTATAGTGCATGGAAAAAGGATCAAACTTTGCTGACTAAAAGAGGTTTTTTTTTTTTTTTTTTTTTTTTTTTTGGACTCTTTCCGTTTGCCTTCTTTATTTTGGTTAAACTTTAGAAAAAAAATAGTGATAAGTGAACTAAGTCAGTAGATTTAACTTTAATTATTTCCAAGTTTTCATAATTCATTGCTCATTTGTCCAGGCTTAAGCTGAAAGGTGAAATGCTATTATGCATTACCTTCTTCATATTTTAGTCTTTATTGTGTTTTAATTAGATGTTTACTTTGACCTTTACTCTATGACAACTAAGAATAGACAACTGATCCTCATAGATCCTATATCAAGGACAGTTTGTTTTTGAAAATACATGATTGGCCATGTCATTTCTCTACTCCAAATCTTCAGTGATTTCCTATTACCCCTGGCAAGGATAAAATATACTTTGACATTTAGAACCACTCAATCTGGCCCTACCTACATTTGTAATTTTAGTAGACATTACACAGTTTCACATGATCTATAATTAGGACAAACTAACCTTCTAATTCTTGAAACTCTGTCTCCAGGATCTATGCCTTTTTATTGGTTGTTCTCCATGACCTAGAAGTATTCTGTCATTACTTCTGATCTACTTTCCTTTAAGATACAGCTCAGGGACTACTTTCTAAATCAAGAATTCTTTATCTTGTTTGTGTCATATTCCCCTCTGGCATTTTAGTACTATCTATAGAACCATTCTCACAATTATATTTTGAACCATATAAAATATATAGGATAATAAAAAAATCAATTTTATTAAAAATACATTTGTCACTATTAAAAAAGTCACAGTTTTCTTTTTTTTAATTAAATAGAGAAGGTATATCTACCAAAGCAGATACAAGGCAATTTTGCCTGAGAAGGTAATAATGGAAAGGGGGACATGAAAAAAAAAATGAATCTAGATCAGGGTACTTTTACCCCTGAAAGAAGATTTCTATGTTTTCCCTTTGCTTCAATCTCTCTTTCTTCTTGTCCTTTTACTTATAGGTTCTCTATTTCCCAAGAGAATACAGAAGTTATTTCATTGCACTGTCAATCTTTTAATCAGGGTACATTATATACTTCCCTCTCTTTTTCTTCTTCTTTCCCCTTTTATATGTCTTCCTACTTTACATTTAAGTATCAGGGGGAAAGTTACTCCTTTGTGGGCAGATTATTATGAAATTTAGTGCATGAAATTTCAGTACTGTTTTTAAATCACCACTTCTGTTTCACTTCTATTTTCATCCTTGTCTCCATGTACAATTTAAAAAGAAAAAAAATGATGCTTTTCATATTCACTAATTTATTATTATTTTACCTCGTTGTAGTATTCTTTTGCCTTTCTAGTATTTCTAGTTTTCAATGTGTTCAAAAAGGAAGAAATTAATTTTTAAAGTCTCTTTCTTGCCAAGAATATTTCAATTTTCTCCTTTTTATTAAAGAGACATCTTTTTTCATTAATGGTTAAGCTCAAGATTATGGAGTATGCAAATTTGGATTGTGCTTTGAATACCTTTGCTCTTTGGAAAACATTTAATCCCCTTTATCAGTTCCTGTTAGTTATGGAATATTCTTATAACATTTGAATTATTTTTCTTTTCTATTTGAAAATATTTCACCTGGTTGTGCTTAGTATTTGCTGTTTATTATTGATTTAACTACATATACAATTTACATATATCCATATATTTTGGAATTTATACTTTTCTTAGAATTTATCCATGGATTATTTCAATTGGCACTTTGCTTTCTGTGTTCAAAAGCACTAGATACTTTTCTTGTATTATTTCTTGCATTATGGTATTCAACTTTTTGAATTGGTATTTTGTTCCTAGACTAAATCATTTCATTCAGCCTTTTCTTTAGTTTTATATATTTTTTATTCCCAATCATTTATTCTCATTTCTATTTCTTTAGTGAAGTTTCCCTCTATGGCTTCAACTTTCCCTTTTCTGACAATTATTTCTGCTGTGCAGGTTATAAATTATCCTTACATAATTCTTATTTCTCTTTTGAACCATTTAAAGACATCTTGTTGTGGTTCAATGCTCTCTAGGGAATCCACAGTCTTTTCTTTTCTCTCATCAGAGCATGAATTAATTTTCCCTTATTTTGTAATATTTCTTCATAGATGTCTGGGCCTATTTAGTTGATCTAGAGATTATATTCCCTTCCATTATTAAGTATTTTCTTGATGGTGGATCTGCTTATACTCAAGGTTACTATGTCCCATTCCTTCTGAGATCTTTGATAATTTCAATCTTTTTTTTCTTATATTCCTCTTTTGCTCATTTTCTGTCACCAACTTTCATGGTTATTTCCCTAGAGGCTGAATCTCAATGCTTTCTCAGGCTCCTCTGATATTGGTAATTCATGTCTCACCAGTCTTAGTCTATATCCAAATGACCTCTGAGATGATAAATTTGACCCCAGCTAGATGCTCTTTCCCTTAGATATAATGGAATTCCATGAAGCCACACTTATGCATATATACTCTCATGTCCTCCCCCAATTCCCACTGTTTCTCAGCTGAAATCTGTAATCTAAAAGAGAACTTCCATACCATTCTTCTCTTCAAGAAGACCTTCTGCCTTTTCTTCAGCATTGATGGTAGTTTAAAGTAGCAAAGTTGAATTGTAATATGAATTGAGCTGTTATCCCATGTGTCTGCTTGTATAGTACCTGTGTGTCCTTATGGAAGGTTAATGAAGTTCAGTGTAAGCCTTTAAGGGATTAGATTGCTTTCTTTGGTACTGTATTGTTATTTCATTAGGGCTTTTAATGGCTTAGACCATAGAAGTGGCTGAAATGAATTTTTTGTATAATTCATATTTTGCATAAATTGCAGAGGTTCAACTATCTTAGATGACGTCTAGTCCTTCTTTCTTGATTAATTCCTGGAAGTGTAAAGACTTCTCATAGTCAGAAGACTGTCCATATGAATTTCACAAATATAAATATATGCTTAATACACCAAATAAAAAGAAGTGAGTGATATGTAAGAAGATAAAAAGATGTCAAAAGGGGCCAGATTGTAAATGAGATATCATGGTGGAACTTTAGGGGAAGTGGCATTAAACTATATTTCAAGCTATCTGATAGAAAAATTTGTCATGTCCAACCAATTCTTTTAACCTTGGATTAGTCTCAACATATTCCATCTTCACACTTATAAATGAGCTGCTGAACAAAGATGGAGAAAATTACACAATGGTTCAAATTAGATCTCCTATAAAGTAACGTTATACAATCTCAACTAGGCCCTCATTGCATCTAAGCAATATTGCTATATTTTCCTCCTCAATGCACTATTCTACTCTCTTCTGTGGTTCTTTCAGACCATTTCAACTATCCCCAAAACTTCCATGCATTCCCTTCCCTCCATCTATTCAATGGAAAATCTTGTCTCATATTTTACTGGAAAAATTTAAGCCATTTTCCTTGAGTTCCATTTTTTGCCCTCTTTCTCATCTCATTATCACTCAAATGCTTTCTGTCTCTGGGTTATCCTTATTTCTTTCCTTGCATGAAGAAGTGGCTTTACTTCTTCCTCTACTCTACCAATTGAACAAGTGACCTCATTCTTTCTTGTCTTTCCTGATAGATTTTTCCTTTCTATAACGCCAGTCTTTTGCTTATTTTCAATATTTCTATGACAATGGGTCATTTCCTATAAACATATGCATATCTCCCCCTTCCTGAAAAAAATATTTTCCTTCATCCTTCTATCCCCTCTATTTTCCTATATCTCTTATGTCATTTCCAATTAATAAATGCTCAAAGAAAATGAACAGGAAGTTTTCAGATGAAGAAATTTAACCTATACATAGCCTATCAACACTAAAAGAAATCTCTTATGTAATATCTCTTTTTATTGACTGTCCAACTGCTTGCTTTGACTCTCACTAAAACAGTTATGCCAGAACTTAACTTTTTACTTCATCCAATTTCTAGAAACTTGGTTCAGTTTTAGTTTATCAGAGGGGACCAGAGATGAATAGTATCAGGGATTTTTATATCAGTGTTAAGTAATCCCTGGATATCTGAATCTAGTAATTGAACTCCAGTTTTAGAGCTACTAAAGATGTTAGAAATTAGGAGAAAATGAAGAATGCTTCTTTAATAGTGGTTTGAAGCAAATTTCAGTTAATTCTTGGGCTGTGATTTATTTTGAAATCCAAGGAATTCTCAAGAATAGGTTTACATTTCATATCTTGATATTACAAAGTTGACATGCTCTTAAACTCTGATGCTGGGAGTTTGGGCTTCTGATTGATGAGAATTCAGTTTATCTTGCCTGGATGGATCTACATTCATAATGCTCGTTTATAACATCTCCAAGCTGCCAAATTCCCGTGTTGCATTTCTTATCTCTGATCAACAACTCCAATTCTGATTTGTAAGCATTTTACTTGATCTGGTCTGAATCTAGATTCTTTATGTTATTTCCTATCCATTTTCATATCATGTCAATATTCCTGATATTTGTTTCTAAGAATCTCTTCTTTGTCTATCATTCTTTTTTATGGGTTGTCTTCCCCTACTAGAATGTAAGCAATTTGAAGGTAAAGATTACTCTGCTTGCTTGTATTTATATTCCCTGAATTGAGTACTTCTTAAAACTTATTTTTTTTTCCTTTCAGTTATATGTACCTATTTATGTTCCTTAAAAATTTCAGGATTAAGAAAGCCCTAATTTTGCTCAGAACAACTGGCACCTTGATAAACTTGAAGGGACTTCACATACTCATCCAATGAATATCTGAAGCCAATATGTTTTTTTTTCATCTTCTTCTTGATGTCAGATTCATGGTTTCTTGGAATTCAGTTTATAGATGATTAAAGAATACACTGGTCAAGATTTGAGTGATTATAATAGGTAACATGACTAGACAGATCATTAAACTGATGTGAGTCATTTATGTTATTTATGAACAGATGTAGACATACTACTAAAATATAACATTTCCTTTAGATTTGGTTTTTTTTTTTCATTTTGCTCCTTCCCTACTTGATTTATTTATTAAAGCAGAGAACAAAGGAATAAGAGACATTTATTCCTCAACAAATACATGACATGTTTACTTAGATCTCTCTTCCACATAAATATTTAATTTGAGACCTCATGTGTCAGCTCTGCCTTAGTTAGATGTCTCATTCTATGGCATTCTGAAGCATTTGTTGCTTTCTAACCAGAGCAGAGGCAGTTAATAATGTCCATAATCCTCCATCAACATGACTTAAATTCCAAGTTGTTTGCTTGTGTAATAATCATGCTGGAGAAGGGGAAAAAAGTGATAATTAAGATTCTGAAGTAGAAAAGGGTAATGCACTGTCCTCTCCCTCAGTAGGGAAGTTCATTAGTAGTGGAATCATGTCATTTGCCCATCTGTTCATAATTGCATTCACCACAGGAACTAAGTGAAGGAAGTGACATCACACAGTCCTTATAAGTACAAGCCTATAAATCACATGTATGTTGCTATTTGCATGGATGCTTGCTAGAAAAATAATTGAGCCTTTTTTTCCACTTTCATTTTGGTAGATGACCTCATTAATCTGTGTGTGTGTGTGTCTGTGTGTGTGCTCAAGACTAGATGATCTATCTCTAAGAAATCTCAGAGGGAAATAAGATGCTGCTGCTTCTGTGTACTATCAAGGCCATATTGTGGGGGTAATTATCTTGCAACTGGTTGAAGACACACCTCTTGTTTGCATGTCCTAAACATCGGGTGCTTAGCAGCTGCTGTAATATCAATGGGCAATTGAAGCAGGCCCTCATTAGATTAGTGCTGAGCTTATTGCTTGTGCCAGTCTCATTATTATTGGTGGCTAAACTGGCAGATTGTCAGGATGCCTCATGGTGAGATGAGCTTTTGCAGCTCTTTGTTTGTAGTTATTATAAACAATGAAGTGAAAGCAATCCCTTGGGCATAGTCATGTCTAAGATTTTTTTTTTTAAGCAGCAATCAGCTTTCAGGAGCAACCCTGGTAAACAACTCTTATTTTAAGAAGCAATATTAATTAAAGCATGAAGCGTGTTTCAGAAAGAGAACTTGTTAATTATTTAACATCACCTGCTCTGATCAAGTCCACCAGTTGAAAGTTATTTCATTTTTTTTTGTCTAAATTGTGCCCTACCTGTCATATGAACCAATAAAATGATGGGCTTGCAACTGCAGAAAACCTGTTTTTCATTTTAAACAATGTGCAAATATGAGACATTACATCATATACTGAAATATAAAACAGATTCCACAAAATGCTGGGTGAAACACTGCAATGCACAGTGTTTAGAACCAGTTCATTGGACAGGCTGCAGTTATTAATGCATCCAAAACATGATTCTGAAACAGCAAATTGCATGTCAAGTGGGTAATTAAAAAGAGGGGAATGGAATTATAATTATGATGCCCACCTGGGTAATTGAAAATATGGTATTATACTGATGAATTGATATAAATAAATGAAGAATAAATGAATGAATGGAGAAAATGGATAGATAAATGAGTCTACATATATATATTTGTCTTGTAGCCAGAAACATATCTGAGATTTGTCAAAGTACACATGAAATAAAAAGAAATAACATTAAACTGAGTCCTGAATCATCTAAAATGCTACTCTAATACAACTGTATTTGCTTTTGGAGATTTTGAATCATAAGTATGTTTGGCTCAAATTTCCATCCCTGCAAAATAACAGGAGCTTGAAGAGAACCAGCAAGTTAGAATGTATACATACATAAAAACAAAAATATTAATATGTAGATGTGTATATAAAATAAAACATATAGATAATTTGCACATACAATTGTATGAATATATACATATATCCTACATGTGTATATAATAAAATATTATACATTACATACAAATGCATAATATACAATTGGCATGTATTCATATATATTCGTGCCTGTATTTGTCTTGCGGCCAAAAAGGTACTGAGAATGTGAATATGTAGATATATGTATATAAAATAAAACACATAGATACTTTTCACATTTAATTGTACAAATATCTACATAAATACTGCACGGGTATATAATGAAAATATTATATATTACATACAAATGCATAATAAAAATTGACATGGATGTCATATATATGTTTGTGTATGTGTGTGTGTATTTGTCTTGCAGCCAAAAACATATTGAGATTTGCCAAAATACGCATGAAATAATAATAGCATTAAATTCAATCCTAAATCATCTAAAATATTACTCTAATACAACTGTATTTGCTTTTGGAGCTTTTAAATCATAAGTTTGTTTAGCTCAAATTTCCATCCCTGGATAATAATAGGAGCTTGCAGAGAAACAGAACGTTATATAGAATGTGTATATACATAAAAGTATGAATATGTAAATATGTATATATAAAATAAAAACACAGACTATGCATATGTAACTGTACACATGTAAACATATATACTGCCTGTGCATATAAAAGAAATATCATACATGACATAAAATGTAAAATATACACTGGACATGTATTCATATACATCTATCTATCTATCTATATGTATTTCTATATCTATTTAGACATATAAGCTATATGGCAAATAAATTACTTACAACTCTTTCCCTTAGAGAATCATGGATTGTCAGAACTGAAATGACATTTAAAGATCACTTATCAGTACCTCTATTTTAGAGAAGAAAAATTAAGTGATAACCACATAATATATGTTAAGTAAGAAAGCAACAAGTTTTAGAATTATTCTCAGATAAAAAAATGCATATCCCCTCAAATATGCCTTCATTATTTCTGTTTAAGAAACAAACCCATTTATAATCATGAATTTTAAACCACCATATCTTCTTTTGAAAATTGCAATATTATTATTTTAAAGAAATTTATTTTAGTAATTTTGTTATATATATTCACATTTTGGGTGAAAATAGGAAAAAATTGTATGAAATTTAACCACTCATTTCTAACAATACTTTTTTCTTTATTTAATAGCCTTTTATTTACAGGTTATATGTATGGGTAACTTTACATCATTAACAATTGCCAAACCTCTTGTTCCAATTTTTCACCTCTTACCCTCCAACCCCTCCCCCAGATGGCAGGATGACCAGTGGATGTTAAATATATTAAAATATAAATTAGATACACAATAAATAAACATGACCAAACTGTTATTTTGCTGTACAAAAAGAATCAGACTCTGAAATATTGTACAATTAGCTTGTGAAGGAAATCCAAAATGCAGGTGGGCAAAAATATAGGGATTGGGAATTCAATGTAATGGTTTTAAGTCATCTCGCAGAGTTCTTTCTCTGGGCGTAACTGGTTCAGTTTATTACTGCTCCGTTGGAAATGATTTGGTTGATCTCATTGCTGAGGATGGCCAGGTCCATCGGAACTGGTCATCATCTAGTATTGTTCTTGAAGTATATAATGATCTCTTGGTCCTGCTCATTTCACTCAGCATCAGTTCGTGTAAGTCTCTCCAGGCCTTTCTGAAATCATCTTGTTGGTCATTTTTTAGAAAAAATACCATAAATTCTCCCAATTTTTGTTCTCCCAACTATGGGGCATCCACCAGTTTCCAGTTTCTAGCCACTACAAAGAGGACTGCCACAAACATTCATGCACATACGGTCCCTTTCCTTCTTTATTTCTCTTTGGAATATAAACGGTAAAACACTTCTGGATTAAAGGTATGCAAGTTTGATAACCGAAGTTCCAAACTACTCTGCAGAATGTTTGGATTCGTTCACAACTCCATCAAAAATGCATCATTCTCCCAGTTTTCCCACATCCCCTTCAACAATATCATTACTTTTTTCCTGTCATCTTAGCCAATGTGACAGGTGGGTAGTGGTATCTTAGAGTTGTCTTAATTTGCATTTCTCTCATTAATAATGACGGGCATCTTTTCATATAATAGAAATAATTTCTTTCTTCATCTGAGTTGTCTGTTCTTCCTTTGACCATTTTTCAATTGGAAAATGGTTGATTTTATAAATTGAGTTATTTTTTCTATATATTTTGAAAATGGGCCTTTATCAGAACCTTTGACTGTAAAAATATTTTTTCCCCAGTTTATTTTCCCTTCTAATCTTGTATTTAAGGTTTTAAAAAACTTTCGTTTGTTACTGAAATTTTCTATTTTTGTGATCAGTAATGATCTCTAGTTCTTCTTCGGTCATAAATTCCTTCCCCTTCAACAGGTCTGAGAGGTAAACTATCCTGTGTTCCTCTAATTTATTAATAATTTCATTCTTTATGCCTAGGTCATGAACCCATTTTGACCTTATCTTGGTGTATGGTGTTAAGTATGGATCAATGCCTAGTTTCTGCCATATAAGTTTCCAATTTTCCCAGCAATTTTTGTCAAACAGTAAGTTCTTATCCCCAAAGCTGGGGTCTTTGGGTTTGTCAAAGACTAGGTTGCTACAGTTGTTGACTGTTTTGTCCCTTGAACCTAACCTATTCCACTGATCACCTAATCTATTCCTTAGCCAATACCAATGGTTTTGGTAACTGCAAGTCTATAATATAATTTTAGATCTGGTATAGCTAAGCCACCTTAATTTGATTTTTTTTTCATTAATTCTCTTGAAATTCTTGACCTTTTGTTTTTCCATATGAACTTTGTTGTTATTTTTTCTAGGTCATTAAAATAGTTTTTTTTTTATTTAATAGCCTTTTATTTACAGGATATATGCATGGGTAACTTTAGAGCATTAACAATTGCCAAACCTCTTGTTCCAATTTTTTACCTCTTACACTCCCACCCATTAAAATAGTTTTTTGGCAGTCTCATGGGAATAGCGCTAACGAAATAGATGAATTTAGGTAATATGGTCATCTTTATTATATTTGCTCGTCCAATCCAAGAGCATTTAATATTTTTCCATTTGGTTAGATCAGACTTAATTTGTGTGAAAAGTGGCCTATAATTTTGCTCATAAAATTTCTGATTTTCCCTTGGCAGATAGATTCCTAAACATTTTATATTATCAGTAGTTATTTTAAATGGAATTTCTCTTTGTAACTCTGACTGTTGGACTTTGTTAGGAATTGAATGGTGACTTATGTGAGTTTATTTTATAACCCTTACTTTGCTGGGGTTGTGGAATTTCAACAACTTTAAATAGAATCTCTGGGGTTTCTAAGGTATACCATCATATCTTCAGCAAAGGTGATAATTTGGTTTCTCATTGCCTATTCTTATTCCTTTAATCTCTTTCTCAGCTCTTATTGCCAAAGCTAGCGTTTCTAATACAATATTAAATAGTAATGGTGAAAGTGGGCAAACTTGTTTCACTCTAGATCTTATTGAGAATGGTTGTAATTTGTCTCCATTACATATGATGCTTACTGATGGTTTTAAATAGATGCTGCTGATTATTTTAAGTAAAAATCAATTAAATCCTTTACTCTCAAGTGTTTTTAATAGGATTGGATGTTGGATTTTGTCAAATGCTTTTTCGGCATCTATTGAGATATTCATGTGGTTTTTGTTAATTTGGTTATTAATATGGCCAATTATATTAATAGTTTTCCTAATATTCAACCAGCCATGCATTCCTGGTATAAATCCTACTTGATCATAGTGTATTATCCTGGGGATGATTTTCTTAATCTTTTGCTAATATCTTATTTAAGATGTTAGCATCAATTTTCATTAGGGGAGATTTGTCTATAATTTTCTTTCTGTATTTAACCTACCTGGTTTGGTATCATACCATTTGTGTCATGAAGGAATTTTGGACCCTTCATTCCCTATTTTATCAAATAACTTATATAGCATTAGGGCCAATTTTTCTTTAAATGTTTGGTAGAATTCACATGTAAATGCATCTGGTCCTGGGGATTTTTTCTTAGGGAGTTGTTTAATTGCCTGTTCTATGTCTTTTTTCTGAAATGGGACTATTCAAGCAATTTACTTCCTCCTTTGTTAGTCTGGGAAGTCTATATTTTTGGAGGTAGTCATCCATTTCACTTAGGTTATCAAATTTATTGGCATAAAGTTGAGCAAAATAACTCCTTATTATTTCTCTAATATCGTCTTCATTGGTGGAAAGTTCTCCCTTTTCATTATTAAGACTATTAATTTCATTTTCCTCCCTCCTTTTTCTAATCAGATTTACCAAAGGCTTATCTATTTTATTGGCTTTTTCATAGAACCAACTCTTAGTTTTATTAATTAGTTCAATAGTTTTTTTTACTTTCCATATTTTTATTTTCTCCTTTAATTTTAGAATTTCCAATTTAGTATTTGATTGGGGGTTTTAATTTGGTCTTTTTTTAGTTTTTTTAGTTGCAAGTCCAATTCATTAATCTTTTCTTTCTCTGTTTTATTCAAGTAAGCCTCTAAGGATATAAAATTCCCTCTTATTACCACTTTGGCTGCATCCCACCAATTTTGGTATGACGTCTCATCATTGTCATTATCTTGAGGAAATTATTAATTTTATCTATAATTTTCTTCATCCAATCATTCTTTAAGATGAGATTGTTTTTAGTTTCCAATTACTTTTAGTTCTATTTCTAACTTTTTGTAATGTGGTTTTATTGCATCATGATCTGAGGAAAAGCATTTACTATTTCTGCTTTCTTTGCATTTACTTTTGGGTCTTTATGTCCTAATATATGGTCAGTTTTTGAATAGGTTCCATGAACTGCTGAGAAGAAAGTATATTACTTTCTATCTCCATTCAATTTTCTCCAAAGATCTAACATGCCTAATTTTCTAATATTCTATTTACTTCTTTAATTTCTTTCTTATTTGTTATTTGGTTTGATTTGTCTAATTCTGAGAGTGCAAGGTTGAGTTCTCCCACTATTATAATTTTGTCATCTATTTCTTCTTGCAACTCTCTTAACTTCTCCTTTAGGAAGTTGGATGCCATACCACTTGGTGCATATATGTATAATGTTGATATTACTTCGTTGTTTATGCTACCCTTTAGCAGGATGTAGTTTCCTTCCTTATCTCTTTTAATTAGATCAATTTTTGCTTTTGCTTGATCTGAAATAAGGATGGCTACCCCTAGCTTTTTGACTTCACCTGAGCATAATAGATTTCTGGCCAGCTTTTACCGTTACTCTATCTGTATCTCCCTGCTTTAAATGTGTTTCTTGTAACCAACATATTGTAGGGTTCTGACTTTTGATCCAGTCTGCTATCTGCCTCCTCTTTTATGGGGAGTTCATCCCATTCAATTTATGGTTAGGAATTACTCATTCTATATCTCCTGCCATCCTAATAACCCCAGATTATGCTTTACTTTTTCTTGCCTCCCCCAACCCTCTTTCCCCTTTTTGAACTTATGTGCCCCACTTGTGTCACAATGCTTGCCCTCTTTGAATCCTCCCTCCCCCTTTGGAATCTTTTCCCCTTCCTTCCCTTACTACATTTTTTCTTTTCCTTTTCCTCTCCCTTTTTAATGGGGTGGAGAGGAATTTTCTCTAAAACAAATGTCAATTATTTTTTCTTTGAGCCAACTCTGATGAGAGTAAGATTAACACAATGTTCCTCCCCCTCTCTAAATTCCCTCAGATATGATAAGTTTCTTATGCCTCTTCGTGGGATGTGGTTTCCCTCTTTTTATCCCTACTTCCCACCTTATTCTGCTTTCATCCCTTTTCCATATCTACTTCCCTTTTTTATGTTATATCAGTAAAATCAAATTATATATGTATTCTTTTGTATATCCACAACAGAAATACAATTCTCAAGGGTTATTTTACTTTTCTTCATCTCTTGAGTTCTATGGTTGGAATCAAATTTTTGTTTTAGTTCTGGTTTTTTCCTTAGAAACAAATGGAATTCATTTGTTTCATTAAATGTCCATCTTCTTCCCTGGAAGAAAATGCTCAGCTTAGCTGAGTAGTTTATTCTTGGCTGCATCCCAAGTTCTTTTGCCTTTTGGAATATCAGATTCCAGGCCCTTTTGGCCTTTAATGTGGAGGCAGCCAGATCTTGGATTGAACCTTACGGTGGCACCTTGGTATTTAAATTGTTTTTTTTTTTTTTGGCTGCTTGTAAATTTTTTTTCTTAATCTGATAGTTCTGAAATTTGGCTACAATATTCCTTGGGATTTTTATTTTAGAGTCTCTTTCAGAAGATGTTCGATGAATTCTTTCAATGCCTATTTTACCTTCTGATTCTATTACATTTGGGCAGTTCTCTTTGATGATTTCTTGTAAAATAGTATCTAGGCTGTTTTTTTCATCATAGTTTTTGGAAAGTCCAATAATCGTCACATTATCTCTCCTAGATCTATTTTCTAAGTCTGTCATTTTTGCAAGTAGATAATTCATATTTTTTTCCAGTTTGTCATTTTTTTTTGTTTTTGCTTGACTGATTCTTGCTGTCTCAATGAATCATTAATTTCTATTTGTTCAGTTCTAATTTTTATTTTTTTTTTTAATTTAATAGCCTTTTATTTACAGGATATATACATGGGTAACTTTACAGCATTAACAATTGCCAAACCTCTTGTTCCAATTTTTCACCTCTTACCCGCCCACCCCCTCCCCTAAATGGCAGGATGACCAGTAGATGTTAAATATATTAAATATAACTTAGATACACAATAAGTATACATGACCAAAACTTATTTTACTGTACAAAAGAATCAGACTCTGATTATTGTACAAATTGCTTGTGAAGGAAATCAAAAATGCAGGTGTGCATAAATATAGGGATTGAATTCAATGTAATGGTTTTAGTCATCTCCCAGAGTTCTTTTTCTGGGTATAGCTGGTTCAGTCATTACTCTCCATTGGAAATGATTGGTTGATCTTGTTGCTGAGGATGGCCTGATCCATGAACTGGTCATCATCTAGTATTAGTTGAAGTAAAATGATCTCCTGGTCCTGCTCATTTCACTCAGCATCAGTTCGTGTAAGTCCTCCAGGTTTCTGAAATCATCCTGTTTCATTTTACAGACGAATATTCCATTTTCATATACAATTTATTAGCCTTCTCAATGTGGGACATCCTTCAGTTTCCAGTTTCTAACCTACAAAAGGGCGCCCAACATTCGTGCACTAGGGTCCTTTCCCTTTCTATAATCTCTTTGGGATATAAGCCCAGTAGTAACCTGCTGGATCAAAGGGTACACAGTTTGATAACTTTTGAGCATAGTTCCAAACTCTCTCCAAATGGTTGGATTGTTCACAACTCCACCAACAATGAATCAATGTCCCAGTTTTCCCATCCCTCCAACAATCATCATTATTTTTCCTGTCATCTAGCCAATCTGACAGGTGTGGTGGTATCTTGAGTTGTCTTAATTTGCATTTCTCTGATTAATAATGACTTGGAGCATCTTTTCATATGACAAATAGTTTCAATTTCTTCATCCTGAGAATTGTCTGTTCATATCCTTTGACCTTTTTCAATTGGAAGGCTTGATTTTTTTATAAATTAGAGTTAATTCTCTATATATTTTAAATGAGGCCTTTATCAGAACCTTTGACTGTAAAATATTTTCCCAGTTTATTACTTCCCTTCTAATCTTGTCTGCATTAGGTTTGTTTGTACAAAAACTTTTCAGTTTGGTATAATCAAAATTTTCTATTTTGTGATCAGTAATGATCTCTAGTTCTGCTTTGGTCATAAGACCTTCCCTTCCACAGGTCTGAGATGTAAAACTATCCTATGTTCCTCTAATTTATTAATGATTTTCATTCTTTTTTGCCTAGGTCATGAACCCATTTTGACCTTATCTTGGTGTACGGTGTTAAGTATGGATCAATGCCTAGTTTCTGCCATATTAGTTTCCAATTTTCCCAGCAATTTTTATCAAACAGTAAGTTTTATCCCAAAAGCTGGGATCTTTGGGTTTTCAAAGAACTAGGTTCTATATTTGTTGACTGTTTTATCCCTGAACCTACTCCTATTCCACTGATCAACTAATCTATTCCTTAGCCAATACCAAATAGTTTTGGTCTGCTCTCTAAATATAATTTTAGATCTGGTACAGCTAAGCCACCATCATTTGATTTTTTTTCATTAATTCCCTTGAAATTCTTGACCTTTTGTTTTCCATATGAACTTTGTTGTTATTTTTTCTGGTCATTAAAATAGTTTTTGAGTCTGATTGGTATAGGCGCTAAATAAATAGATTAGTTTAGGTAATATTGTCATCTTTATTATATTTGCTCGCCCTATCCAAGAGCATTTAATATTTTTCAATTGGTTAGATCAGACTTAATTTGTGTGAAAAGTGGTCTTAATTTTGCTCATAAAGTTTCTGATTTTCCTTGGCAGATAGATTCCTAAATATTTTATAATTATCAGTAGTTACTTTAAATAATTTCTCTTTGTAACTCTGACTGTTTGGATTTGTTAGTGATATATAAGAATGCTTTGATGACTTATGTGGGTTATTTTATAACCAGCAACTTTGCTAAGTTGTGGATTATTCTAATAACTTTTGGAGAATCTCTGGTCTCTAAGTATACCATCATGTCATCGGCAAAGAGTGATAATTTGGCTTCCTCATTGCCTATTCTTATTCCTTTAATCTCTTTCTCAGCTCTTATTGCTATAGCTAGCATTTCTAATACAATATTAAATAGTAACGGTGATAGTGGGCAACCTTGTTTCACTCCAGATCTTGGGATTTTTATTTTAGGGTCTCTTTCAGAAGGTGTTCGATGAATTCTTTCAATGCCTATTTTACCTTCTGATTCTATTACATTTGGGCAGTTATCTTTGATGATTTCTTGTAAAATAGTATCTAGTCTCTTATTTTCATTATAATTTTTGGAAAGTCCAATAATCCTCAGATTATCTCTGCTAGATCTCTTTTCCAAGTCTGTTGTTTTTGCAAGTAGATAATTCATGGTTTTTTCCAGTTTGTCATTTTTTTGTTTTTGCTTGATTGATTCTTCCTGTCTCAATGAATCATTATTTTCTATTTGTTCAGTTCTAATATTTAAAGAATTATTTTTTTTTTCATTAGCTTCTTTTACTTCTTTCTGTATATGTCCAATTGAGTTTTTTAATGTATTATTTTGGTCTGTAGAATTTTTTTCCATTTCACTAATTTTTTTTTAGTCAATTATTTTCTTTTTCCAATTCACAGATCCTACTTTCTTGCAAGTTCTTTGTCTTTTCCAATTCACAAATCCTACTTTCTAGTGAATTCTTTATTTTTTCCAATTCACAATTCTTACTTTCCTGAGATTTTTTACTTTTTCCAATTCACAAATTTTGTTTCCCTGCACTTCCTGGGAATTTTTTTTCCAATTCTTATTTCAGGAAGTTGTTGTTCTCTCATAAGGCTTCTCTTTCCTTTCGCCATTTATCTTCCAATTCTCTTTTCAGCCTTTTAATGTTCTCTTCTATGAGAGCATCATGTAAAAGGGGACAGGTGACATTTCCCTTTGTTGAATTGTCTGGTGCCTGTTTGCTATTAGTCTCTTCAGGTTTGCTGACTCTAACAATTCTTGTAAAGAAGTATGATTATATTGAAAGCAATAAATGGGAGGGGAAAGAACATGAAGTTTTCAAGTCAAAAAATTCTAGATTTGAAAATAGAAAAATCGCTAATGATGATTTGTGCAAAATCAAGATTCTTTTATACTATATGCATTTATATAGTTAATGATAATCTTGAGATACACATATATATTATATTGTGTATTATATCATATATATACATTTATGTGTGTATATATATATATATATATATGTCAATCATATTAATGCCCTTTCAAAGAATAAAAGGATAATTTAAATTGTAACAAGAACGTTTGCATTTGAGATTGAAGTTCTGGTATTCTGGGATGGCTTGTGAGGAATTACAAAAATAAACTTGTGTTGCCATTAAAGTAGGTTTGAAAAATTGAATTAATAGATCTAATGTCACTGATACAGTGTACATGACTTTTGCAAAAAGGGTTTTATTAATATATTGCTTTACAAGGTAAATGGGATCGAACAGTGTTGCCAAACACAAATGGCAATGGATGGCTGCTAGCTGCATAGTGTCATAAAAAATCACTAATTACCATAATCTGTGTTGTATTGTAGTTTTTCTTTTGTTAAATTTTTTCCAATTATATTTTAATCTCTTTCAGGTTGCACAAGGGAGTTTTGCAGGCTACTTGTACAGTCAGGAACAGAAGATTATAGTTATCAAGTGAATGCAGAATGTCTTAAATAGCTAGATTCCAGACAAAATGTATAACAAATGGATGTTAACCTGTAATAATATTTCTAGTAAAATGCTTCAGTGATAGATAAATACTTCAATTAATTCATAGCTTAAGAAATTTCCAGATGACAAAAAAGTTGGCAGAGATATCATACACATTGGTTAAGGATCCACGATTTCAATAAGCTAGAATTTTAGGCTGACCAATTAATAAATTAAAAATCTAATTACCATGTTACCAATCTTATTGAAGAAATGTAGAAACCACGATAAAATAGTCCTTGTATTCAAAGCTCTTATAATCCAGCCAGGGAAGATATGTGCCCATGTGCTTGTAGACATATACACACACATAAACAGTATTAACTTTGTAGTTACTTAAGTTAATTATTTTGATTAAACTTTGTATTTAGTTGTACATTTATTTTCACATGTATGCATATATTTGCATCCATTCATGTATATATACATGTAAACTGTATACATTTATATGTATGTGTATATACTCTTCTATATTAAGGGGAAATTAAGAAGTATATTTAAAATCAGGTTTCACTAATATGGCAGAAACTAGGTATTGACCGACACTTAACACTGTACACCAAGATAAGGTCAAAATGGGTTCATGACTTAAACATAAAAATGAGATTATAAATAAATTATAGGAACACAGGATAGTTTACATCACAGACCTGTGGAATAGGAAGGAATTTTTTGACCAAACAAAACTAATGCAGACAAGATTAGAAGGGAAGCAATAAACTGGGAAAATATTTTTACAATCAAAAGTTCAGATAAAGGATTCATTTCCAAAATATATAGAAAATTGACTCTAATTTATAATAAATCAAACCATTCTCCAATTGATAAATGATCAAATGATATGAATAGATAATTCTCAGATGAAGAAATTGAAATTATTTCTAGCCATATGAAAAGATGCTCCAAGTCATTATTAATCAGAGAAATTCAAATTAAGACAACTCTGAGGTACCACTACACACCTGTAAAATTGGCTAGAATGACAGGGAAAGATAATGCGCAATGTTGGAGGGGATGTGGGAAAATCAGGACACTAATACATTGTTGGTGGAATTGTGAATACATCCAGTCATTCTGGAGAGCAATTTGGAACTATGCTCAAATAGTTATCAAACTGTGCATACTCTTTGATTCAGCTGTGGTACTACTGGGCTTATACCCCAAAGAGATCATAAAGAAGGGAAAGGGACCTTTATGTTCCAAAATATTTTTGGTGGCTCTGTTTGTAGTGGCTAGAAACTGGAAAATGAATGGATGCCCATCAATTGGAGAAGGCTGAATAAATTGTGGTATATGAATATTATGGAATATTATTGTTCTGTAAGAAATGAACAACAGGACGATTTCAGAAAGGCCTGGAGAGACTTACATGAACTTATGCTGAGTGAAACGATCAGGGCCAGGAGATCATTATATACTTCAACAACAATACAATATGATGATCAGTACTGATGCATGTGGGCCTCTTCATCAATGAGATGAACCAAATCAGTTCCAATGGAGAAGTAATGAACTGAACCAGCTACACCCAGTGAAAGAACTCTGCGAGATGACTAAGAACCATTACATTGAATTCCCAATTCCTATATGTTTGCCTTCCTACATTTTGGATTTTCTTCACAGGCTAATTGTGCAATATTTCAGAGTCCGATTATTTTTGTACAGCAAAGTAATAGTTTGGTCATGTATACTTATTGTGTATCTAATGTATATTTTAATATATTTAACATTTACTGATAATCCTGCTGTCTAGGGGAGGAGGTGAGTGGAAGGCAGGGGAAAATTGGAACAAAAGGTGCGGCAATTGTCAATGCTATAAAATTACCCATACATATAACTTGTAAATTAAAAGCTATTAAAAATTAAAAAAAAATAAAATCAGATTTCAAATTTTTAAAGAAAAATTAGTTTTAAATTAATAGGATATTTTAGGAAAGAGTAAATTACAATTTTTGTAAAAGCTTTAGGTTTTTGTAGTCTAAAAGATGAATATGGATGGCACAATCTGGTAGTCCACAAATCTGGATTTCTGTCTGTTTATTTGCTTTTTCGTTTGTTTGTTTGTATTTTTGTTATTGTTGTTGTTGTTGTTTTTTTTTTTTTTTTGGTTTGGGGGTCTGGTCATTTGTGTTTTTGCTGATATGTTTTTTATATTAATGTCTACTAAGAATTAACATCTAGGTGACATCCCTGTCCCTTTATTGTTGTCATTCTTAGGATAGTTATTTTGTTCCATGTTGGAATGGGTAAATTCTCTATGGCAATTTTTGTCATACTACAAAAATAAAAACAAAAACAAAATTAAAAAAAAATAGTTGTGGTATTACTGCATTACATTTATATTACATTACATTACATAATGGTGGTGCTAAATCGGGGTAGCAGAGTGCTTACTAAAAATGAGAATGTTTATTCATTTTATGTGAGAAATAATCATGATCATTATCATTGCTAATTTTGTTATTACTGGAGATTTATTTTCAAAATCTATTTTCCAAGTACAATTTATAATTTGCAATTATTGTATAATAGAAGAAGATTGCTTTTCTCTTCATAAGATTCTCTCAATGACCACCATCATTAATAGAGCTTAAACATGAAATTTTCTGTACAACTCCCCCAGTTTTCATATTGTTGTGTATAGCAGTTATATTCAGACACCTGAAAATTTAAGTCCATTTTGTGCAAAGAAACAATTACTAAGGAATGAAACCAGTTAAACATTTTACCCTAATCTGGTTTGGTTGCAGTATTGAAAAGATATATACTTATGTGAGCAATCCCCCTCTAACACCTCTACTAATGAGTATACAAAGATAATCCAGATAGATTTGACAAACAATTGAAGACATCAAGAAAATTGTAATTGTTGATAGCTTTGGGGAACAGACAAGGAAATGAGTGGGTGACCACTCAAGAATAAAAGACTAGAGTAATTCACTATTCAGTAATGGGAAAATTGAAATCAGTATTTCTTTTCTTTATATGTTTTAGACAAGAAACATGTAACCCTGAGGACTCCTGTGAACCAAAGGGTCAAAATATTAATGAATTGCCATCATGATAAACTGTTAGGATTCACTGAAGTGAAAAGAGCAATTTAAAATTTACTAGAGAGATAAATTAATTATCTGATAAGCATGGCTAATATAACAGGAGATCCATACAAAAATTAAGCTAAATCTAAAGTTTGACAGGGCACATCAGGAAGAATGTCCCCCTCAGGGACAAGTTTAAACTAAGGACAAGAGATGAACATACCTCTAACACAGGACAGTCAATCACAGCTAACTGTGAGATAAATATGCTGAGCAAGATGCTTTGCTAAATTTAAAATTATTTCACAAGTTCACTGTAAAAATTGTTGCCTGATAAATGGAAATCCCATTTCTTAAGGTAAGTAAATGACTAAATGAACCAAGAAGCCAATCACAAGTATAATCATATTTTTTCAGTATTGCTAGGTAAATGATAACACTATTTCTATGTTGAGAAACTAAGCCTGCACAGTCAGAAGTTAAAATAATTGTAGCCTATGTAAGCAAAGTTCTTAGATCATTCCCATTTGATATTTCTGTAAGAGATTTACTTTTAGCATTTAAGGGAATGACAAGATGCAGAATAAGATAAATTATCTATTACATTTCACTTTGGCCATTTATGAAGTTTTATATATTAATGAAAGTACAACGATTTTGCCAATTCAAATTTTTGTTTTTGGTGACTGCGAGCCTAGGAAAAATCTGCCCAATTACATCTATATTTACAGACATAAATATGCACAAAATGGAGAATGAAATACTTATCTGCATGTACTAGAGCAAATAGATAATTTCCCTTGTATACTCAAAGGAGCTGATAATTTTTTCTTCGTTTGTGCTTAAACTCTGTGTGCCTTGGTTCCTTTTGCCAAATTAGGTGATATAATTTATAAGGTATTTCAGAGAAGGGAGACAAGTATTAGTAATTATAGTATACTTTACAAAATTTCATTTTTTTTCATAATTATAAATTTTTATTGACAGAACTCATGCCTGGGTTTACATTTATTTCCAAGAGTTCTTTCTTTGGGTGTAGCTGTTTCTGTCCATCATTGATCAATTGAAACTGAGTTAGATCTCTTTGTTGAATAAATCCACTTCCTTCAGAATACATGTTCATACAGTACTGCTGTTGAAGTATATAATGATCTCGTGGTTCTGCTCATTTCAGTTAGCATCTGTTCATGTAAGTCTCTCCAAGCTTCTCTGTATTCATCCTGCTGGTCATTTCTTACAACACAATAATATTCCATAACATGCATACACCAATATTTACCCAACCATTCTCCAATTGATGGACATCCATTCATTTTCCAGTTTCTAGCCACTACAAACAGAGCCACCAAAAATATTTTGGCACATACAGGTCCCTTTCCCTTCTTTATGATCCCTTTGGGGTATGAGCCCAGTAGTACCATAGCTGGATCAAAGAGTATGCACAGTTTGATAACTTTTTCAGCATAGTTCCGAATTGCTTTCCAGGATGTTTGAATGTATTCATAATTCCATCAACAATGTATTAGTGTCCTGATTTTCCCACATCCCCTCCAACATTGCGCATTATCTTTCCCTGTCATTCTAGCCAATTTTACAGGTGTGTAGTGGTATCTCAGAGTTTTCTTAATTTGAATTTCTCTGATTAATAATAACTTGGAGCATCTGTTCATATGGCTAGAAATATGTTCAATTTCTTCAACAGAGAATTCTTCATCTGTTTATATCCTTTGATCATTTATCAATTGGAAAATGGCTTGATTTCTTATAAATTAGAGCCAATTCTCTATATATTTTGGAAATGAGACCCTTATCAGAACCTTTGACTGTAAAAATGTTTTTGTTTATTGCTTCCCTTCTAATTTTGTCTGCATTAGTTTTGTTTGTACAAAAACTTTTCAATTTGATATAATCAAAATTTTCTATTGCATACTCAACAGTGATTTCTAGTTCTACTTTGGTCATAAATTCCTTACTCTTCCATAGGTCTGAGAGGTAAACTATCCTATGCTCTTCCTATTTATTTGTATTCTTATTCTTTATCCCTAGGTCATGAACCCATTTTGACCTTATCTTGGTGTAGGGTGTTAAGTATGGGTCAATGCTTACTTTCTGCCATACTAATTTCCAATTTTCCCAGCAATTGTTGTCAAATACTGAGTTCTCATCCCCAAAACTGGGGACTTTCGGTTTGTCAAACACTATATTATTAAAGTTATTGGCTGTTTTGTCCTTTGAACCTAACCTATTCTACTGATCAACTAATCTAAATGCTTAGCCAATATCAAATGATTTTGGTAACCGTTGATTTATAATATAATTTTAGAGCTGGTACAGCTAGGCCACCTTCATTTGATTTTTTTTTATTAATTCCCTTAAAATTTTTGATGTTTTGTTTTTCCATATGAACTTTGTTGTTATTTTTTCTAGGTCATTAATATAGGTTTTGGGGAGTCTGATTGGTATAGCACTAAATAAATGATTAGTTTAGGTAGTAGTGCCATCTTTATTATATTTGCTCTCCCGATCCAAAAGCATTTAATATTTTTTCAGTTTCTTAGATCAGATGTAATTTGTGTTGGAAGTGTTTTGTAGTTTTACTCATAAATTTTCTGATTTTCACTTGGCAGATAGATTCCTAAATATTTTATACCATCAGTATTTATTTTTAAATAGAATTTCTCTTTGTAACTCTAACTGTTGGATTTTGTTTGTGATATATAAGAATGCAGATTTATTTTGCATCCTACAACTTTGCTAAAGGTGTGTGTTATTTCTAATAACTTTTTAGTAGACTCTCTGGGGTTCTCAAAGTATAACTTCATATCATCAGCAAAGATTGATAATCTGGTTTCTTCATTGCTTACTCTAATTCCTTTAATCCCTTTCTCAACTCTTATTGTCAGAGCTAGCATTTCTAATACAATATTAAATAGTAGCAGTTATAGTGGCCAACCTTATTTCACTCCTGGTCTTACTGGGAATGGTTGCAGTTTGTCTCCATTACATATGTTGCTTACTGATGGTTTTAAATAGATGCTACTGATTATTTTAAGGAAAGGTCCATTTATTCCTATATTCTCAAGTGTTTCTAATAGGAATGGATGTTGGATTTTATCAAATGGTTTTTTGGTATCTTTTGAGATGATCACATGTTTTTTGTTAATTTGGTTAATAATATGGCCAATTATACTAACAGTTTTTTTGAATATTAAACCAGCCCTGAATTCCTGGTATAAATCCTACTTAATCTTGGTGTATTAGCCTGGGGATGATTTTCTGTAGTCTTTTTGCTAATATATTATTTAAGATTTTAGCATCAATATTCATTGGAGAGATTGGTCTATAATTTTCTTTCTCTGTTTTCAACCTACTTGGTTTAGGTATGAGTACCATGTCTGTGTCATAAAAGAAATTTGGTGGGACTCCTTAATTCCCTATTTTTTTATTATAACTTTTTTATTGACAGAGCTCATACCTGGGTAATTTTTTTTACAACATTATTCCTTGCACTCACTTCTGTTCTGATTTTTTTCCTCTCTCTCCCTTCACTCCCTCACTCAGATGGCAAACAGTCCTATACAAGTCAAATATGTCACAGTATATCCTAGATACAATATATGTGTGCAGAACTGAACAGTTCACTTGTTGCACAAGAAGAATTAGATTCAGAAGGTAAAAATAACCTGGGAAGAAAGACAGAAATGAAAGTAGTTTACATTCATTTCTCAGTATTCTTTCTTTGGCTGTAGCTGCTTCTGTCCATCCTTGATCAGTTGAAACTGAGTTAGATCTTTTTGTCAAAGAAATCCACTCCCATCAGAATACTTCCTCATACAGTATCATTGTTGAGGTATATAATGATCTCCTGGTTCTGCTCATTTCACTTAGCATCAGTTCATGTAAGTCTCGCCAATCCTCTCTTTATTCATCCTGCTGGTTATTTCTTACAGAACAATAATATGCCATAACATTCATATACCACAATTTACTACTCAACCATTTTCTAATTGATGGGCATCCATTAATTTTCCAGGTTCTAGCAACTACAAATAGGGCTGCCACAAACATTTTGGTACATACAGGTCCCTTTCCCTTCTTTAGTATCTCTTTGGGGCATTAGCCCAATACAAATGCTGCTGGATCAAAGGGTATGTACAGTTTAATAACTTTTTGAGCATCGTTCCAAATTGTTCTCCAGGATGGCTCATTCCCTATTTTTTCAAATAGTTTATATACCATTGGGGCTAATTGATCTTTAAATGTTTGGTAGATTCCACAAGTAAATCCGTCTGGTCCTGGGGATTTTTTTTTTTAGGGAGTAGATTAATAGCTTGTTCTATTTCTTTTCCTGAAATGGGACTATTTAAGCAATTCACTTCCTCCTCTGTTAATCTGGGAAGCCTACATTTTTGGAGGTAGTCATCCATTTCACTTAAGTTATCAAATTTATTGGCATAAAATTGGGCAAAGTGACCCCTTATTATTTCTTTAATTTCCTGTTCATTGGTGGAAAGTTCCCCCTTTTCATTTTTAAGACTAACAATTTGATTTTCCTCTTTCCTTTTTTTAATTAGATTTACCAAAGGTTTATCAATTTTATTTATTTCTTTCATAAAACTAACTCTTAGTTTTATTTATTAGTTCAATAGTTTTTGTTTTTTACTTTCAATATTATTAATTCCTCCTTTTAACTTTAGAATTTCAAGTTAAATAATTGATTGGGATTTTTAATTTGGTCTTTTTGTAGCTTTTTAAGTTGAAATCCCAATTCATTGATCTTATCTTTCTCTATTTTATTCAAGTAACCCTCTAAGGATATAAATTTCTGCCTTATTACTGCTTTGGCTGCATCCTACAAATTTTGGTATGATGTCTCACCGTTGTCATTATCTTGAGTGAGATTATTAATTGTGTCTATAATTCGCTGTTTCACCCAATAATTCTTTAAGATGAGAATATTTAGTTTCCAATTATGTTTTGGTCTATTTCCCCTAACTTTTTGTTGACTGTAGTTTTTATTGCATTGTGATCTGAAAAGAAAGTATTTACTATTTCTGCCTTCCTGCATTTAAACTTAAGGTCTTTATGTCCTAATATATGGTCATTTTTTTGTATAGGTTCCATGAACTGCTGAGAAGATAGTATACTCCTTTCTGTCACCATTCAGTTTTCTCCAAAGATCTGTCATACATAATTTTTCTAATATTCTATTTACCTCTTTAATTTCTTTCTTATTCATTTTGTGGTTTGATTTATCTAATTCTGAGAGTGCAATATTGAGATCTCCCACTATTATAGTTTTGCTGTCTGTTTCTTCTTGCAACTCTCTTAACTTCTCCTTTAGGAAATTAGATGCTATACCACTTGATGCATATATGTTTACTATTGATATTGCTTCATTGTCTATAGTACCCTTTAGCAAGATTTAATTTCCTTATCTCTTTTAATTAGATCAATTTTTGCAATTGCTTGATCTGAGATAAAGATGACTACTCCTGCTTTTTTGACTTTACCTAAAGCATAATAGATTCTGCTCTAGCCTTTTACCTTTACTCTGTATGTATCTCCTTGTTTTAAATGTGTTTCCTGTAAACAACATTTTGTAGGGTTCTGAGTTTTGATCCAGTCTGTTATCTGCCTCCACTTTATGGGAGAGTCCATCCCATTCACATTTATGGCTAAAATTACTAAATCTGTAATTTCTGCCATCCTAATATCCCCAGATTATGCTTTTCTTTTTCTTGCCCCCCCTTACCACCTTCCCTAGTATTAAACTTATGGCTCTAACTTGCGTCACCCAGCTATCCCTCTTGAGTATCCCTCCCTCTTCCCTTTGAATCCCTTCCCCTTTCTTGTCCCCTTCTCTTATTACTCCTTTCCCTTTTCCCTTTTCCTCTCCCACCTTTTAATGAGATGAACTAAGATTCTCTGTAAAACAAATATGTTAATTATGCCCTCTTTGAGCCAACTCTGATGAGAGTAAGATTTGCAAAATGTTCCTCCCCCTCTCTAAGTTCCCTCACATATGATAGGTTTCCTTTGCCTCATCATGGGATGTAGCTTCCTTCTTTTTCTCTCCTCTAAAATCAAATTATACATGTGGTTTTTATATGTACACACAACAGAAATACAGTTCTCAAGAGTTCCTTTTACCATTTTCTACTTCTTTTGAGTCCTATGGTTGGAGATCAAATTTTTTGTTTAAATATGTGGAATTCCTCTGTTTCATTAAATCCATCTTCTTCCAAGGGAAAAAAATGCTCAGCTTAGCTGGGTAGTTTATTCTTGGTTGCATTCCAAGTTCTTTTGCCTTTTGGAATATCAGATTCCTGGCCCTTCAATTTAATGTGGAGGCAGCCAGATCTTGGGTGATCCTTATTGTGGCACTTTGGTATTTGAATTTTTTTTTTCTGGCTGCTTGTAATATTTTTTCTTTATTCTGAAAATTCTGAAATTTTAACATAATATTCCTTGAAGTTTTTATTTTAGGGTCTTTTTCAGAAGGTGTTTGATGAATTCTTTCAACTCCTATTTTACTTTCTGGTTCTATTACTTCTGGGCAGTTCTCTTTGATCATTTGCTTTAAAATAGTATCTAGGCTCTTTGTTCATAATAATTTTTGGGTAATCCAATGATCCTCAGGTTATCTCTCCTAGATCTATTTTCCAGGTCTGTTGTTTTTCCAAGTAAATATTTGACACTTTTTCCCAATATTTTACTTTTTTCTTTTGCTTGATTGATTCTTGATGTCACAATGAATCAGGCATTTCTATTTGTTCAGTTTGGATTTTTAGTGAGTTATTTTCTTCATTAGCTTTTTTTACTTCTTTTTTTATATGTCCAAATGAGTTTTTAAATGAGTTGTTTTGCTCTATGGAATTTTTTTTCAATTTCACTCATTTTTTAGTGAGTTATTTTCTTTTTCCAATTCACAAATTCTGTTTCCCTACACTTGTTGGGAGGTTTTTTTTTTTTACCTTTTCCTATTCACATTTCAGGAAGTTGTTGCTCTTTTGCATAGCTTCTCTTTCCTTTCCCCATTTTTCTTCCAGTTCTCTTTTAAGATTTTTAATAGTCTCTTCTAGGAGAGCCTTTTGTGTTGGGGACCAACAATTGTCTGGAGAGTGTCTGGTATCAGTCTCCTCGGGGTTGAAAAGCTGCTCTCTTTCTGTATAGAAATTATCAATAGTCCTTTTGATTTTTTTTACTCATTTTTAAAGCCTGTAGGGTCTGCCTTCAGGGCCAGGAGGTTCCTCTGAAAATCAGTGATAGATATATGGGGGTAGCTATCCTGCTAACCGGCTACAAAGAGCAGCAAGGTACTAGAATGCTCTGGGAAAGAGTTCCCCACCTGGAAGTTTGGAAAAGTGCCCTGTAAAGAGCCCTGTTGTGTGTGTTAACCACTGCCCTGGGGCTAGAGCCTGAGCAGTGAATGTTTCACTACCCCAAGCCAAAGCCCGCCCTGGGGCTGTGGGTTTTAGTGGCTGAGCAGCAAATAGCCCTTCAGGGATGAAGTGTCTCTGCCCCAGGAAGCACAGTTGTGCTGGGGAACTTCTATTGCCCCAGGCCAAGCCCCTCATTGTGCAGATTAGAGGCTGCCCTGGGCTCTGCCTCACTGCTGTGCAGATTTGTAACTGCCCTCTCAAAGCCCTGTACTGCAGAATGTGGCTGCAGGGCTGTGTTATAGGTCTGTCTGAGTCACTTCCGGTTTTGGGTGGTTAGAGTCAGATCTTGTTAGGTTCTGGTGTTTTTTAGATAGTACCCTCTGTTTTAGGTTTTAATTTCTCTGCCAGAATCAAGGTAGAGAAGTTAGTGTATAGAAGAATCTTCTCTATAACTTGTCTAGCCACAGAGATCACCCCTGCCCCTGGTTTGCTCTGGACGCTAGTCTCTCCCTTCCTGTGCTGGTATTTCCTGACCCTTCAGGAGAAACCTTTCCTGGCAGTCTTCTAGATTATCTTCACCTTGTAAATTTTGTGTTTCTAATCTTCATGAATTTTAGCAGTCAAGTGCTATTTTTGAGGCTGAATTTAATAGTTGGTTGTGAGGGGATGAGAGGAGATTAGAAAGTCATGTGTGCCTTCTCTGCCATCTTGGCTCCACCCCAGCGATCAAAAATTTCATTTTGAAGAAAGACAAGTAAAGACTCTTTGCCTCAGACTCAAGGAAAAATAAAAATCTAACTTAAAACAGCTACATTTCAGGATACATTCAACTAAATTCTCTGATAAGAGAGTAAGGTAAACTACCATGTTCTCAAAAGGCAAAGTTATAGCAACTGTTTAAATTAATGATAGATATTTTTCATAATCTTTCATAAAGATGCCCATGAATGACCAATTCTTACCAATAATAGAAGATCAACACCAATCATGGAGTTTTGAATGTTTTTCTCTAAGATCAAATCTTATGATATATTATCATCACCCTAGTCCTAT
Source organism: Sarcophilus harrisii (assembly GCF_902635505.1). Lineage (NCBI taxonomy): Eukaryota > Metazoa > Chordata > Mammalia > Dasyuromorphia > Dasyuridae > Sarcophilus > Sarcophilus harrisii. Next base: position 153,506,864 of record NC_045429.1, read on the forward strand.
TTTGTTTATCCTGATTCCTGGAAAGTATAGGATAAGATTTTAGATTACACAAGTAACCTAGGAAAAGACAAATTATTTTCATTGATTTTCCGCTGAATTCTTTCCACAGAAGTATTATTGAAAAGGTCTCAATAAACAACATTAAAAAACAAAGATAGTGAAAAAGCCAGAGACGTTAACAGGTTAGGCAGAAGCTTCTTGAACTGTATATCAACTACTTTCATATTTTCCCACATCCTAATTTATAATTCACCAAAAGTTTGTGTGGCCTAATTATAGCATAGCAGACTTGAAGGAAATAAAGAGTTAGCTTAGATATAAGCTTTTGTTTCACAGGACATGGAGAGAGCTTCTAATAATCATCACTAATGACAAAGCCTTAGCTAAGTCTCTCTCTACACTGAGCTCTTTATGGATTTGTTATCCTCTTTTGTATCCATTCCATCTTTTCCATCCCATAGGCATTACTAATTAACATATTTCAATGTTTAAAAATTATTTTTTCTTAATTGTATTTAGGTTATTTTTAATGTAATGTAAAAATAGTTTTTAAGATTCATCATTGTAGGATTTTCAAACTCCAATTTTTTTCTCCTTCTCTACTTTCTCTCACTCTCCTCAAGATAGCAAGTAGTCTAATATTGATTACACATGTATAAATATATTCAACATATTTCTATTTTAGTCATGTTGTATTATTTTGACCTTATTTTGGTATGGGGTGTGAGATGTAGATCTATGCCAAATTTCTGACATTATTTTTCCCCAGCAATTTTCATAAAATAATTAATATTTATCCTAGAAATGAGAGTTTTGGATTTATCTAATAACAAGTGACTATAGTCATTTATTATTGTGTCAGATGTATCTATCCTATTCTACTGATCTATAACTCTTATCCTAAACAGGGCCAGATGGTTTCAATGATGGCTGCTTTATAATAGTTTTATGTCTGGTACTACTAGGCCACTATCCTGTTTATTTTCTTTTTAATTCCCTTGATTTTCCTGACTTTTTGTTTTTCAGATGAATTTTGTAATTATTTTTTGTAGCTCTATAAAATAATTTTGTCACTTTGGAATAGATTGAACAAGTAGACCAATTTAGGTAGCATTGTTATTTTTGTTATTATAGTTCAACCTACCCATGAAAAGTTGATATTTTCCCAAATTTTTAGATCTGACTTTATTTATATAAAAAGTGATTTGTAATTGTGTTCATATAGTTCCTACTTTTGTCTTGGCAGATAGAGTCTCAGATATTTTATATTGTCTAAAGTAATTTTAAAAGGAATTTCTCTGTTTCTTGCTACTGGGATGTGCTTCAAGATCTGAAAAGAATGCATTTAATATCTCTTCCTTTGATTATGAGGTTTTCATGACTTGTTATATGGCCAATTTTTGTCTACGTACCATGTACCTGTGAGAAAAATATATAATCCTTCTCTCCTCATCCAAATTTTTCCTACAGATATATCTATTTTTTTCTAAAATTCTATGCACCTCATTAACTTCTTTCATGTCTATTTTATGGTTTAGTACCAAGAAGAAAAGATTGAAATCTAACTTAAGTTTAGTTTTGCTGTCTATATTTTCCTGTAACACATTAAATTTCTCTTGTAAGAATTTGAATACTACATCACTTGGTGCATATATGTTTAATATTACTTCATTGTCTATGAAATATTTTTAGCAATATGTAACTTCTTTCCTTATTTATTTTAACAAAATTTATTTTTGCTTTTTCTTTGTCTAAGATTAAGATTGCTACCCCAGCATTTCTTTTTTTTTTTTTTAATTTGAGCTTCTAATAACATTAATCAAAAGTTCTTTCATTTTGGTTTTGTTAATAGACCAACTCTTCATTTTATTCATTCAACAGTTTCTTTCAATTTAATTAGTTTCTCCTTAGATTTTCAGAATTTCTAATTTGGTATTTGATTCAGGTTTTAATTATTTTCTAATAGTTTTAGTTGCATGCCCAATTCATCAATATTTTCTTTCTCTATTTTCTTCATGTAAGTAGTTACAGTTACAAAATTTTCCCTAAGAATTACTTTAATTGCATCCCATAGCATTTAGTTTCTCATTAATGTTGTTGTCTTGGATGAAATTAATGATTTTTTCTATGATCTATGTTTTTAACCCACTCATTCTTTAGTTTTAGAGTGTTTAGTTTTTAATCTATCTTTCCCTGGTCCTTTATTGAATGTAATTTTCATTGCATTGTGATCTGAAAAGAAAATATTTACTATTTCTTCTTTTCTACATTTGATTATGAGGTGTATCCTAATGTATGATCAGTTTTATTTGGGTGCCATCTACCTTTAAAAAAAAGTATATTCTTTTTTATCACCATTCAGTTTTCTGCAGATGTATGTCATATCTAGGTTTTCTAGGATGCTATTAGCCTCCTTAATTTCTTTCTTGTTTATTTTGTGGTTAGATTTATGTAATTTTGAGAAGGGGAATTTGAGGTTCCCCTTTTGCATAGTTTTGTTGTCTCTTTCTGTGACTGGCTTAACATCTCCAAGTATTTGGATGTTGCTGTACCACTCAGTCACTCTGTGTGTGTGTGTGTGTGTGTGTGTGTGAGATATAGATATCATTTCATTGTCTATTTTATCCTTTAACAATATTTCGTTTCCTTTATTCCCTCGTTTAATTAGACCTTTTTTTTTGCTTTTTTTGTCTGAGATCAGAATTGTTACCCCTCCTTTTTTCTCAGTCTTTTGCCTTTACTCTGTTTGTATCTCTCTGTTCCAAATATGTTTCTCAAAAACAACATACAGTAGGACTCTGGTTTTTTAATCTACTCTGCTAACTCCTTCCATTTTATGGGAGAATTCATCCCATTCACATTCACAGTTTTGATTTATAGCTGCAGATTTGCTTCCATCCTATTATCTCCCCTTCATATCATTTTTTTATCTTTTTCTACTCTGTCTCTCTTTAGAAGTTGTTTCTGCTCAATACCTCCCTCAATCTGGTATCCCTTCTAAGAACCTTCTTCCTCTTTTTCCCTGTTTTTCTGTCTTTCTTTCCATCCAGCCCCTCCTTTTACTTTACCATTTCTCCTCCTACTTCACTATAGTATATAATATAAGCATATCCCAACTGAGTGTATGTTGTGCCCTCTTGGAGCCAAAACTGATAAAATTAAGCTTTGACAGTGCTCATCTGCTTTCCTTCCCCTCTCTATTATAAAAGATATTTTGTGCCCTTTTATGTGACTTAATTTACTTTCATTTTAACTCCCATTTCTTCTTCATCCACTATAATCCTTTTTCTACCTATCAATATCTTTTTCTGAAATACTGTAACATTAAAGTCATTTTTACCTACATCCTCTGTTTATGTATGCCTCCTCTAATTGCCTGAAGAGTTGCAAATATCATTTTCCAATCTGGGAATGCAATTTAACATTTAAATATTTTTGTGTTTCCTGTTTATTTTTTATGGTTCTATTGAGTCCTGTGTTTGGCGATCAAATTTTCTGTTTAGTTCTGACCTTCTCAATAGAAATGATTGCAGAGCCATTTACTTCCCTGAAAGATGATGCTTAGTCTCACTGAGTAGTTGGGATATTTTTTTTCTGTAAGTGATGGATGGATTCTTTCAGTGAAAAGTTTGCCCTTTGTTTCTAATGTAACAGGAGAGTTTTCTTTAAAAATCTCTTGACAAATGATATTAAGGCTTTTTTTAAAATTTTGATTGTGGCCTTTAGGTCATCCAATAATTTTTAAATTGTCTCTCTTGGATCTGTTTTCTATTACAGCTATTTTCCCAATGGATTATTTTACATTTTCTTCCAGCTTTACGCTGTTCTTAGTTTGTTTGACTGATTCTTGATGTCTCATAAAATCATTTGATTCAATTTGTCCAATTCTAGTTTTTAAGTTATGATTTTCTTCAGTTAGCTTTTACATCTCTTTTTCCATTTGATTAATTATACTTTTAAAGGTGTTGTTCATTTGTCTAATAGCATTTTTATAGAATTATTTTCTTCAATTTTTGTCCTTTCTCTCCTAAATTATTGGCTTTCTCTTGCATTCTTTTCATTTCTTTTTTCATTTTTTTCTTCTATTTCTCTTATTTCGTTTTTAAAATCTCTTTTTGAACTCTTCCAAGAAGACTCCTTGGGTAAGACTAATTCATGTTCCATTTAACATTTTACATTTTCTCTTCTTCTGATGTCTTCTCTGCAGCCATATTAGCTTTATATTCTCAAGTTTCTTTGCTTTTTCTAGTTCTTTTCTTTATTTCTTCCTTTTATCCCACCACTTCATAAATTGTAAAGCTAGCTCTGCTCCTGAGGTTCATGGGGATGTGTCCCAATATTCTTGTACAGCCTTGAGTCATACCTTGAGAAGGGACCCCTTATATTTGGTGTCTTTGTTGCAACTGGGGTTAGCCTTGGCTAGTCCTTCTTGTTGCCTAGCTTCCCAAGATGACAATTTGCCTTCTGCACTGGGACTGGAGGCTGCCCCTCTGGTCTGTTACTGTTTTAACGAGACAGAAGTATATTGATCAGTTCATTGTCTTCTGAGTGGGCTGAGCACCTCTTTCACTCCAGTGAGATTGATCATTCTTGAAGTTTTTCTAACCTAACTTGAAATGGAAAATTGTTTCATTCCATTTCTTTTTTAAGCTTTTATTTTCAAAACATATGCATAGATAATTTTCAACATTCATCCTTACAAAACCTTGTGTACCAATTTTTTTCTTCCTCCTTTTCTATTATCCTTCCCTTAGATGACAAGTAATCCAATATATGCTAAACATACAATTCTTCTATATTTATTTTCACAATTATCATGCTGTGCAAGAAAAAATAGATCAAAATGATAAAAAATGACAAAAACCAATAAACAACAAAAAATCTGACAATAGTATGTTGTGATCCATGCATAGTTCATAAAGTTCTCTCTCTAGGTGCAGATGCATCTCTCCATCAAAAGACCATTAAAGGTGGGTTAGAACTGATCATCACAAAATCTTGTTATTACTTTGGACAATGTTATATTGGTTAAACTCACTTCACTGAACATTAATTCATATAAGTTTCTCCAGGCCATTCTGAAAAGATTCTGCTAATCATTTCTTATAAAACAATAATATTCCATAACATTCCTATATCATTCAGCCATTCTCCAACTGATGGGCATCCACTCAGTTTCCATTTCCTTGCCACTACAAAAAGGGTTGCTAGGAAAAAAAAATTTGCACATTTGGGTCCTTTCTCCTTTTTTAGGATCTCTTTGATTCAATAGATATACTACTGAATCAAGGGTTTGCACAATTTTTAATTTGTTCTTTCTCTATTTTTTTTGGTTGCATGGCTATTTCATTGATCTCCTCTTTCTCCATTTTATTCATGTAGCTATTTAGGGATATAATATTTCGCCTAAGAACTGTTTTGGCTGCATCCCAAAGATTTTGGAATGTTGTCTCATTACTATCATTTTCTTAAATAAAATTATGAATTGCTTCAATGATTTGTTGTTTGACCCACTCGTTATTTAGAATTAGATTTTTTAATTTCCAATTGGTTTTTAGTGTATCTTTCCCTGGTCCTTTATTGAAGATAATTCTTTCTATATTGTGATCTGAAAAGGAACATTATTATTTCTAAGGTTTTTTGCATTTTATTGTGAGGATTTTATGCACCAATTCATGGCCAATTTTTGTGTAGTTGCCAATGTACTGGGGAAGAAAAAGGTGTATTACTTTGTGTCCCTATTCAATTTTCTCCCTAGGTGTCCTAGGTTTTAAGGATTCTATTAACATCTCTAGTTTCTTTCTTGTTTATTCTGTAGCTAGAGTTGTCTGATTCTAAGAAGGGAAGGTTGAGATCCCCTACTAATACAGTGTAGATTTATTTTGTATCTAACAACTTTGCTGAAGTTGTCAATTATTTTTAGTAGTTTTTTGGTTAATTATCTAAGGCTCTCTAAAAATAGCATAAAATCATCTGCAAAGAGTGATGATTTGGTTTCCTCATTACCTACTCTAATTCAGTTAATTTCTTTTTCTTCTCTATTGACAAAGTTATCTTTTCTAATACAATATTGAATAGTAATGGTGCTAGTGGGCAACTTTGTTTCAATCCTGATTTTATTGGGAATGGTTGTAGTTTGTCCCCATTATATATGATGCTTGTGGATAATTTTAAATAGATGGTATTGATCATTTAAGGAAAAGTCCATTTATTCCTATACTCTGAGGAATTTTTAATAGGAATGGGTGTTAATTTTATCAAATTATTTTTCTTCCTCTATTGAGATAATCATATGATTTTTGTTAGTTTGGTTGTTAATATAGTCAATTATGACAATAGTTTTCATAATGTTGGACCAGCCCTGCATTCCTGGTATACATCCTACTTGGTCATAGGGTATTATCCTGGGGATGACTTTCTGTGATCTCTTTGCTATTATTTTTGTTTAAGATTTTTGCAACAATATTCATTGGGGAAATTGGTCTATAATTTTCTTTCTCTGTTTTCACCCTTCCTGGTTTAGGTATCAGCACCATATCTGCGTCATAAAAGGAATTTGGTAGGACTCCTTTTTCGATCTTTTTAAATAGTTTATAAAATATTGTAATTAATTGTTCTTTAAATGTGTGGTAGAATTCACATGTAAATCCATCTGGGCAATCTGGAGATTTTTTCTTAGGGAGTTGATTAATAGCTTGTTCTATTTCTTATTCTAAAATGGGACTATTTACATAACATTTTCACTTTGGTTAATCTGGGAAATTTATATTTTTGTATATATTACTCCATTTCAATTAGATTATCAAATTTATTGATATATAATTGGGCAAAATAACTCCTAATTATTGCTCTAATTTCCTTTGTTGCTGGGAAGTTCTTTTAATTTTTGATACTAATTTGATTTTCTTTTTTGCTTTTTCTAATCAAATTAACTAAAGATTTATCTATTTTTATTGTTTTTTTTTATAAAACCATTTCTTAATTTTATTTATTAAAGTTAGCCTTTTCCTTTTTTTTCCCCTCTCCCCTCCCACATCTTAACATAAGCTGATGTAGCCCCATAAAGAGTGCAAGGATTTTTCAGGCTTTTGAGGATTTCTGTATTAAAGGAGTGTATCTTCTTCTTTCTTGACTTTAAGAATTAAAGTGTTGAATCACAGTATACATTCCTATTTTGAAACCAGATATATCCTGCCCTTCTACTGTGACTTTAAGTAGTGTCTTTTGCAATCTAGACATAGGAGAGAGTGATTCCTGGGGGGGAGGTGCTAGTGGTATCACTGACCCTCCCACTACTCCTCCTCCCTCCATCCCTGAAGGTGAAGTTGATGGGGGTGTGTCAAGAACCAGTTCTGGTTTAGGCAGGATTCTTTAAGGTCAATTGTATTATGTTGTTTATATAGAACATTTCCTTGGAAATTGATTGAGGAACTTTATCATCATAGTATTCACATAGTTGCTCTCCTACCAGCTTCTGACTATCTAGCCCTATCTCTTCTTCCTTTAAGAACCAAGGGGATGTGCCTTCTAATGTACCCAAGAGTCTAGCAATCTGCAACCAATTTATAATTAAGCCTTGTCCCTTGATCAACTTATGCATGCTTTCTATACTGCCCCCTTGGGGTGGGGGTGAGGGTGGGACTGGGGCTGAGGCTGAGGGAGAATCTTTTCCCAATATCTGCTCCTTTTTAGCTAGAAAAAGTTACTAGTTTAGCTGTTAACAAAGTAAGTTTCCTATTTGTCTATTAAAATACTCACCATATTTCCTGGTGACTGAAAATTTCTTCAGTGAAATTAAGGTCCTTGGTCCTCATGTTGGGCACCAAATATCATGACTACATTAGCACCGTGGATGCCTTAGAATCAGCTGGAGTCAGGATAAGCAAAAGTACTTGGTCTTTATTCTTGGTTCTTAGAGGTAGAATTGAATTGGATGGATGCAGAATCTCCACAACTTCCTTCTTCCTCTTCTACCACCAAAGTTACCCTGGGCTAGTTTTACTTCACCCCCTAGTCCCTCCTACAATTCTCTGTATACAGCAATTATCAAGTGAGCACAGGATAGTGGGAAGGGCCATTTTCCAAGTATATGCTTATAGAGTATTGTCCAATTGATAATCAGCCTTAAGTGCTAGGTTGTCCAGACCTCTGTGCATGAACTCAAGAGTTTCAGCTCTCTACAGTTACCTTTTTGGTTCCTTTTGTATTTGGCCAATTGAATTGTTTTATTATTTGCATTTTTTCCATTTCACAAATTCTGTTTCTCAGTTAGTTGGTATCTTTTTCAGATCTATTTTGTAGGGAGGTATATATTTTTTACTATTTCATCAAATTTATTTTGTAGGGAGTTATATGCTTTTCCCATTTTATTAAATTAATTTTCTTAAGGAATTTTTTTCCTTTTCCATAACCTCTTGCAAAAATCTCATTTTCTTTCCCCATTTTTCTTTTTTATTCTTGGATCCTTTTTGAAATCTTCCAAGAAAGCATTGTGAAATGGGGACCAGTTTATAGCTCCTTTTGGGATTTCATCTGGTGTTGATTGATCTTTAGGAACCTCAGGGTTTGAGGTCTGTTCTCTTTCTTCACATGAGTTGTCTATGGTCACAATTCTTTTTTCTGCTTTTTTATTCATTTTTTAAGGGTTGAGGTCTGCTCTTAAAACATCAGCTGCTTTAGTTTGCCCTGCGATGTTTCTGACTGACTTCTGGTGTTGGGTAATCAAGACCAGTGCTGAGTTGTCTGGGGCTCTACATCTTACAATTTGCCTTTTGTATTCCCATTTGAGTGTTTTACAACAGATCTGCTAATACTTGCTTGCAACCAAGACAGAGTAGCCTAAGAGCTTCACAGAAGGTGTCCTGGAGCACAGAAGCTTCAAAGCTCTGACTCGCTACCCCAGCTCCTGCCCTGGTATGAGCTCGGCAGACTGTCCCACTGCCTGTTTGAAACAGACCTGTTCTGAAGTTCTTCCAAGATATCTTCTTCTGGGAATGTATTATACTTCAAATATTTGTGTATTCTTTCACTCCAAAACCAGTTTAGAGGCTTAATCTGCTGTTGGTTTGAGAGAAGGTCAGAGGAGGTCACAGAAAGTTGTGTCTGTTCTCTTCCATCTTGGCTCCACCCAAGAGTTATACATTCTGAAGTAAATGGTTTCTTAAATCATAAATGCAAAGATATTTGATTTCAATATTTATGGGAATTCTCTCCATTAACAAAGATTTCCACTCTTACAATTCCAGTTGACTAAGTTAATAGAATTTAGGAGATTATTCCATTGTCGCACAGTAGTCAAATATAGCATATGAATCCAGGTATATAAAACACCAAACTCTCTATCTATTGATAATTACTATCTTATTTTTTCTTAAAATATTTCCTGAGCACAAATAATATTGTAAAAGGCTAGTAATTAAAACTAGAGGAACCATAATGAACTTCAATCGCATACTGATTAAGTAAACTTTCCTAATAATCTTAATACACAATTATCTAAATTTTCTCATAGAAATACTGAAAATAGTGTATAAACAAAAAAAAATAGCAAATGTTAATTTTTTTTTTAATTTTTACATGGTTGACCACTTCCAAGCATCTTAGCCACTAAAATCTGGGCAGATTTTGGATTCTCCTCAGTTCAAATGATGTGCAAATGTCAATAATAAAGTTATTTTGGTTTCAGCAAGAAGAAATCATGACTGATCAAACTCCATTTGTTTTGTTTGTTTTTTTCTGTTATTTTTGATAAAATTGTAAGATTAGATTTTTGGGGTAAAGTCAAGATGGTGGAGATAACACACATTTCTCTCTGACTTTCTCTATAACTCTCACACTAATTACAAAATTCAGCCTCTGAATTAGTTCTGGATCAGTAGAATCCACAAATGTTGGGAGTGCAACAAATTATCAGCAGAAAATAATTTCAAAGATTGCCAGAAAAAGTCTGTTTCAATTGGAAATGGGAAGTAGGCAGCCAGAGCAAGCAGTTGAGTATAAATACCAGCACAGATAGCACAGAGTCCTGTGGTGGTTCAGACTTCCTGGAGCAGAGGATTTGCAGTAATCTATAGCAATTTTGGCCACTCTGCCCTGGTTGCAAGCCAGTAGCTCAACAGAGAAGTTAGAAAACAACCAATATAAACAAAAATGATCAATAGTGAACCCCAAAATGCCAGAATCTCACAGGACCTGGCCATACCCATCCAGAAGTTGAGTGAATCACCATTGACCCAGAACAGATGCAGTCACTTGGAAAACCTCTCCCACCCTAAAGAGAGATCTTATTTTTTTTAAATAAGTAACAAAGTAAAGAAGATTTTTGATAATATCTTCTATGGTGAAACATAAGAACAGATTTCAAATTCCTGAGTAGACTAAAAGGAGAGTGGTTCCACATGAAGCCCCAAAAGACAATATAACCTGGTCCCCATCACACAAGGCTCTCCTAGAAGAAAGTAAAAAGGATCTTAAAAGACAGGTAGAAGAAAAATAGGGAAAGGAAATGAAAATCTTGCAAGACTGTTTGGAAAAGGCAACACAGAAACTTTCTGAAGAAAAATCACTAAAAAATAGACAGTGGAAATGGAAATGGAAAAAAGAATATAACTCATTGAAAGATAGATTTGATAAAGTGGGAAAATAAAGCAATTCCTAGAAAAACAGAATTTGTGAAGCAGAAAAAGAAAATAACTCCTTAAAAAACAGAATTTGTGAAATGGGAAAAATGCATAGAACAAAGCAACTCATTTAAAAATTCAACTAGACAAATACAAAAAGAAGTAAAAAAAATGAAGAAAATAAATTGCTAAAATTCAGAATTTAACAAATGGAAATGAATGACTCAATGAGCAACAAGAGTCAGTCAAGCAAAACCAAAAAAATTAAAAAAAAGTAAAATGCCTAATTGGAAAAACAACTGACCTGGAAAATAGATCTAGAAGAGATAATGTAAGCATTATTGGACTCCTTCACAGACATGATGAAAAAAAGCGCCTAGACGTTATCTTTCAGGAAATCATCAAAGAGAATTGCCTGGATTTCATAGAATCAGAAAGTAAAATGACCATTGAAAGAATTCACCAAATGCCTCCTGAAAGAGACCCCAAAATTAAATCCCCAAGGAAAATCATGGCTAAATTTGAGAACTATTGGACCAAGGGAAAAATATTACAAGCAGCCAGGAAGAAGCAATTCAAATACTGAGGAGCCACAATAAGGATTACTCAGGACCTAGCAGCTTCTACTTTAAAGGACTGAAGGTCCTGGAATCTGATATTCTGAAAGGCAAAGGAACTTGGAATATAGCCTGATAAACTGAGCATTTTCTTTCAGGGAAGAAGGTAGACATTCAGTGAAACTAGCCAATTCAAATTATTTTTGATGAAAGGACTAGAGCTAAAGAAAAATTTCGACCTCTAAATATAGAACTTGCAAGAAGAATAAAAAGGTAAAAAGAAAAAAAAAACTCTTGAGAACTGTATTTCTGTTACGGATATGCATTGGTAGTACATGTAAAATCTTATTTTACTGTTGTAATATAAACAAGAAACTAGAGGTGAAAGGGGTATTGTAACAGAAAAAAAGGGGAAAATGGAGGAAAATTAGGGAAATTATATCTCAGAAAGAGGAAAAGAAAACATTATATAGTATTATAAGGTAGCATAATTGACCATATCAGTAACTAAATTATGAAAAACCAAATGATTATCTCAATAGATGCAAAAAAAAACTTTTCATAAAATCCAAAACCTATTCCTATTAAAAGTACTAAAGATAATTGGAATAAATGGAATTTTCCTTAAAATAATCAGTAGCATCTATTTAAAACCATCAGCAAATATCATATAAAATGGGGAGAAACTGGACCCATTCCCAATCAGATTAGGGGTGAAATAAGCTTGCTCACTATCACCACTGCTATTCAATATTGCATTAAAAATGCTAGCCTTGGCAAAAAGAGAAGAAAAAGAGATTAAAGAAATTAGAGTAGGTAAGGAAAAAAACAAATTATCATTCTTTCCAGATGATATGATGGTATACTTAGAGAGCCCAGAGATTTAACTAAAATATATTAGAAATAATCCACAACTTTTGGAAAGTTGCAGGATACAAAATCAATCCACATAAATCATCATTTTTATTCATCACTAACACATCCAACAGCAAGAGATACAAGGAGAAATTCCATTTAAAATGATTGTTGATAATATAAAATATTTGGGAATTTATCAGCCAAGGGAAAGTCAGGAACTATATAAGCAAAACTACAAAACATTTTCCACACCAATAAATTCATATCCAAGTAATTGGAAAAATATCAAGTGCTCATAGATAGATTGAGGAAATATAATAAAAATGGTAATACTCTCCAATTTATTTATTTAGTGTTGTACAAATCAAACTCCCAAGAACCTATTTTGTGATATTTTATGATATAAACAAATTAGAAGAACATAGGGTAATTTACCTCTCATATGTGTAGAGGAGGAAGGAATTTGTAACCAAAGAAGAATTAGAGACCATTATTGATCATAAAATAGATCATTTGATTATATTAATTTAAAAAGTTTTTGTACAAACAAAACTAATGCAGATAAGATTAGAAGGAAAGCAATAAACTAGGAAAACATATTTCCATCCAAAGGATCTGATAAAGGCCTCAATTCTAAATAGATAGAGAAAATTGACTCAAATTATAAAATAGCTCAAGCCATTCTCCAGTTGATAAATGGTCAAAGGGTATGAACATACAATTTTCAGATGAAGAAATTGAAACTATTTGTAGCCACATGAAAAGGTGCTCCAAATCACTATTGATCAGAGAAATACAAATTTAGACAACTCTGAGATACCACTACACACCTCTCAGATTGGCTAAAATGACAGGAATAGGCAATGACAAATGTTGAAGAGGATGTGGGAAAATTGGGACACTGATACATTGTGGGTGAAACTATGAAAGTATCCAACCATTCTGGAGAGAAATTATGCTCAAAAAGTTATCAAACTGTGCATACACTTTCATCCAGCAGTGTTACTACTGGGCTTATATCCCAAAGAGATATTAAAGAAGGGAAAAGGACCCATATGTACCAAAATGTTTGTGGCACCCTTCTTTGTAGTGGCTAGAAACTGGAAACTGGGTAGATGCCCATCAGTTGGAGAATTGCTGAATAAATCATGGTATATAAATGTTATGGAATACTATTTTTCTATAAGAAATGACCAGGAGGATGATTTCAGAGAGGACTGAGGAGACCTACATAAATTGATGCTAAGTGAAATGAGCAGAACCAGGAGATCATCATATACAGCAACAATAAGACTACACAATAATCAATTCTGACAGATGTGCCTTTCTTCAACATTGAGATGATTTAGGCCAGTTCCACTTGTTCAGTGATGAAGAGAGCCATCTATACCCAGAGAGAGAGAACCATGAGAACAGATGTGGAACACAACATAGCATTCTCACTTTCTCTGTTTTTGTTTGCTTGCATTTTGTTTTCTTTCTCAGTATTTCTTTTACTTCCTTCTTGATCTGATTTTTCTTGTGCAACAAGATAACTGTATAAATATGTATACATATATTGGATAAAATATGTATTTCAACATGTATTGGACTACCTGCCAGCTAGAGGACAGGGTGGGGGGAGGGGAAAATTTGGAACAAAAGGTTATACAAAGGTCAATGTTGGAAAAATTACCCATGCATATGCTTTGTAAATAAAAAGCTTTAATAATAAAAAAGATTATAAGATTAAAGCATCAGGATTGTTTGAAAAATTGTAATACTTAGATTAAGCAAAACATTAACTGAGTTTTTGTGCTACTCTTGAGGATAAATGGAGAGAGGTTGGCTAGGTAATACACAGTTTATGGAATATGATTGGCTGAATAGTCTAAAAAATATTAATGGGTACATGAAAATTTGGAGAAAAGCCATTAATGAATAGCTTAAAAGAAATATTTCTGTTATTTCTCAAAAGTGATGTGGATAAAGTTTTAGCTGGCAGGGTTATCAAGTTTGCAGATGAAATAAAAATGAAGAATAGTTAACACACTATCTAACATTCAGGAAAGATATTGATGTTTCTCAATTGCCTAGAAGAAGAAAAAATAAAGAAATGAAATATAATATGGATAAACATAAAAGGTCCTTTAGGATCACAGAAAGGAAACTGAAATTATTTCAAGGACAATCCTGCCAACCATCTCTACCTGAATATTAATTTCCACTAAAAATCTAACAAGTAAGCATCAAGACTTTTTTTTTGTTTGTTTAAAGACTTCCACAAAGTGGGACTACTAACCATCAAAAGTAAAACACTCTTCATAGTTAGCTTATGTTTGTAGTTTTCCTTTCCAGAATAACTGGCCCTTTTCCTCTCATGTTCAGAATTCAGTTTTTTGCCCAACACTTTAGGTCTGCCTAGAATCTGTTTTGTACTCTTCTAGTTTTTTCAGATATTTTGCCATTTCAACTCATGCTGTGATAGCATTTTCTTCACCCCAGAACAATGGGTATCCAACAACTATAACTTTAAAAAATAGCCTTAATCACCAAATGTCCCTAGGTGAAGGTGGAGGATGTAATAATAAATGAATAAAATGGGCATGGAATGGTTGGGATAAAAGCAAGCAGCACATTGAATAAATTCACACCTTCACCCTTCCAATAATTACTCTATGTCTAGCAATGCAGACAAAATTCAAGTCTGGAATCAAACATATTATTTGGATCATAAAATATGTAAAATTTTACCAGTTCTGGTAAAGTGCTGGTGATCACTGAAAAGCATTTCATCCAGGCCTCTTCTAGGTGATGACCCAGCCATTTAACTCATGGAGTAATAGAGTTAAAACTCCATTTTGCCTTCTTTGTTTTTTCTGTCCTTGATATTCATTGAAACTAAATAATGACCCTTAATTTCCCAGTCATTTGGGGTAGTTTTCAGTGCTCTGAAGTTCAGCTAAAACTAAAATTCTGATGTATTTTATATGCTATATTAATTTCTGGTAGCAGTTTGGGAACTGTGTCAAACTGATTTACCTGAAGTCAAGGATAACCATATTTTAAATGATGTCTACCCTTCTTGGCAGAACCATGACCTCTCTAAACCTTTGCAGTTATAAAGTACATTTGTGAATTCTTTTTGGAAATAGTCATATACATATGCATGCATATGCTGAGGCCCTGCAGTGATTTGGACTGGATTTGAACTTTTTACTCATGATACATAAGTACTTCAAAAGATGTAAAAGAGGACAAGAAAAGAGGTATAATGTTGATCCATAAATATTTACCCAGATAGGAATATGAAGCACAGAATTTCATGGTCAGATGGAACTCAGAAGTCATCTAGTCCCATAACACCATAAAGAAGGAAGACCCAACAAAATGTTCATCTAGTCTTTTCTCCATGGACCATTTTGTACCTAGTGAGACAGGTTCAAATTTTGATAATAATATTCATAATTAAATTTTTTGTGTGATTATATTTTTATCCTCCCACTTCCTCCATACAGCAGATTTAAGTCAATCTCATTTCAGCTTTCACCTGTATCCTCCTATTTCTACCATTCTGGGACCAGAAGGGGGAAAAAAAGGAATCTTTTTCCATATACTGGCTATATTTCTACTTTACAAATAATAGACTGCTTCTTTTATCTTCTCATTATACAACATCAGCAGTTCTTTGCTCTGATCTTTATGTGACACTATCTCAATGGCATTATTGTCCTAGTTATCTTCTGCTGATGCTATTCATCTTGTAAACATTCTTCCAAAAATGTGGCACCCAGAATTGAAAACAAAATTCAAGTTGGGTTTTGATCAGGATGTAATATAGGGATACTATTATTTCTCTAGTCTTGGATGCTATAATTCTCTTATGCTGGCTTAAATCAAACTGATGTTTTTTGTGTGCCCTGTTATTTTTCTTATTCATACTGGATTTATAGGCTACACCTGCAGAGAGACACGCAGAGACATGTGTTGTTGTTTTTTCTTCAAAGTACTTCATGCCCATCACTAGCTCATCTTGCATTTCTTATCTTTCTTTTTATGAAGCAATGCAAAGACTGACATTTAAAGAAAAGTACTTTCCTTGATCATCTAAAACTTTGGGAAACTAGGGGCCTAATCAGATCCCTGATTAGGATCTGTAAAACATTTCAAAATCTAATTTTTTTTCACCTCATCTCCCACCCTTACCCCTCATTTCTGTCCCTGTATTAGATGAGTAATTTGGAGGCAAGGAGTATGAAGACATTTATATCAATGGAGGGAGGTTACAATGTCAAATATTTCTTACAATCAATAGTTTAATCCTTGTGCCTAACCTAAATTTATAAGGCTATATATCAAGCTCATATTTTGTGGGGTGCTCAAAGGAAACAGAACATAACTCATCTTATTCAGTATTTAATATACTTTTGCACATTTGAAGAAACATCTAGTCAATCCTCAGATTGTTTTTTTTTCCTTCTCAGAGTTAAATGATTAAAAAAAATGCTCATAAGTTCCACTCTATTTATTTAAACTAAATATTTAATCCCTATCAATTAATAGAGAAATTCACAAAATTCACAAAATTCCAATTCACAAATTTTATTTAATAAAAGAGGCTCACAGAGGTTAAGTTGCTTGATCTATATCACATGATTAAAAGGAGATAAAATCCAAAATTCAAGTCACCTAATAACAAATCCAGATGCTTTTTTATTGTACCATACCCACTGAACAATTATTTATGGCATAGACAGTTAAAGATATGATTCTTCCCATCAGCGAACTCAAAATGTAGGCAGGAATATAAATTACATACCTGAATGGGAAGAATAAACAATTATTAAGTAAATGGATTACAGAAGGCATCTTGGTGAAATGAGTGTAATCTAATGACAAGTATTCCTAATTATTTTAGTGTTATGGACCTTTTTGATAGTGTGAAAATGAACTAAGAACACCTCTCAGAGTCATATTGTTTTTCTAATTGATAAAATACAATATAATAATACCAAAAATCCTAATTATATTGAAATAGCTTTAAAATGTTCACATACTTCATGTTATATTTGATCATCATTCTATATTTTTTCTTTACACAAACCAGTCTTGGATAGGATGCTTTCCTATAAAATTGAAGTAGGCTATAAATATTCCACTAAACTACTTTATCATTGTATAAGGATAAATTTATGTCCTCAGAGGGTGTCCTCACAGTGCTCAATCTTATGTCTACAGGTAGGTTTCCACTCATTCATGTCAGCTATTTACTTACTTTTTAAAATGTGTTTTATTACTCTCATAGAATGTAAGCTCCTTGAGATACTGAAGGCATGGACTGTGTTTAAATTTTGTCTTTCAATTTTGCAGTGTCATTGAGTCTTGAACACACTAGATATTTAATACATTCTCATTCATTAGATCATAGAATGAAAGAGACCTCACAGGTCAAGTCTACTCACCTTTTTTTTTTTTTATGTGAGTAAACTAAGACCTAGAGTGACTAATGAAATTATTTAATATCAACCAGGTATGTAAAGAAGAAATAGATTTGAATGCAGGTTTTCAAACTTTTGAGGCAGTCCTCTGTTGTTGTTGTTGTTGTTGTTTCACGATTAAATGGCATATAATGGACGATATCATCCCCTATTGTGAAAAAGTTATGTTTTTATTAGGATGAGAAGCTACATACTTGAATTACAACAAAACTGTAACCAGTGCCTACCATGTACCTCACACTGCACTGACAAAGCCATAATACAGTCCTAAGGAGATGAATATTAGTCATGTACTCATGAGTTATTTAAAGGTATAGACTTCTATTTAAATGGTAATGGAATTAAAAGTAAAAGCTAAAGCAAAATATTACACTATAAATCTGGGAAGGCTTTAGGGAGAAGTTGACTTGACATGGTCACAGAAAGAACTACAATGATCTAGATTGTCAGAGGATAGAGGAGTGGGACATTGAAGGTAGGAAGAAAAACATAAGGGAATAAGAATATGTTTAGTATGTGAAGGGAAGTAACAACTAGAAGAATGATTGAGGCAATTGCTGAAGTGCCTGAACCCAAGAAAATTTCCTTTTGGAGGAAAGATACCTTTCCTTAATGTTGTAGGGCAGGAAAAGGAAGTAGTTATAGTGACAGGGCGTGTTCCGTGACAATGAGGGGTAAGGGGCTCAATCTTTTCAATGAAGTAAGATGTAAGCTTATCTATCATAAGTGGTAGGGGGTTAAAGAAAAGGGGAAAATAGAGAAAACTCAGGTTTGGAATAGCTGTGAGGAGTGAACCAGGGAAATGAGGTCAGAGTCAAGCTGTAGCTGGAAAGCAAATGCTTGCAGTAGGCCAGGTTTATTCACTTAGGTGATTTTTCTTTAGCATCACTGTAGACTTTCCTCCCATGAACCTTCTACAGGTTCCAAATGAACATGTTCAATTCAGTGGAATCATTTAGTAATTTCATCCTAAGAAAGAAAAATATAATTAGATGTTTATTGATTAATGAGTTCCATGAAAAGCTAAAATGAATCAGAGCTTGGGTAACCAGGCTGCTCTTTTAAGTCCTTGTTGGAAGCTGATAGAACATACATACACACACAAATACAGAAACACACACAAACACAGACATACAATTGATGTATAAAATGCATAAATGAATAAAAATGTGCATTTTCTTTAAACTAAATACACTTTATCTCTGACCATAACAGGGACATGCTTCTCTCTATGTTGAATAAAATATCTTACAAAAACTCTGCTGAGAATATATTGAACTTTGTCTGACTCTCAAAAAGTATAGGATCATCTATATTCTAGATCCATATGCTTGGGTTTCTGACCCAATTCACTGTCTATCCAAGGCAGAGATTCTTAACTGTTGTTGCTGCTGCTACTATTTCTGTTTGAGACCCATTTGGCAGTCTAGAGAACCTTGGTAACTCATGGCAGAGAGCTTCGTAAAGCTTCAAACCTTAAGTCAGGAAGACTCATCTTTCTGAGTTCAAATCTGTCCTCAGACACTTACCAGTTTTGTGAACATGGGTAAATCACTTAATCCTGATTGCCCAAGTTTTCTCATTAAAAAAAAAAAAAACTACAAAAGGAAATGGCAAACCAGTCTAGGAGTTTTGCCAAGAAAATCCTCAAATAGGATTGTAAGGAATTAAACACTATTGAAAAATGACTGAATTAAAATAAAGGCTATGAACTACTTAGAATAATATTATTTTGAATGATAATTTAAAAACATAAAATAAAGTAGAATTACAAAGAAAAATGACTATATTTAAATAAATATATGATTTTCCCAGTCCAAATTCAAAAGCTTTTTGAAATCTAGTTTGTGGAACCCATATGACTAACACCTGGATTAGGGATCATGAATTTATAATCATTTCTTAAGGGTCCACCTCTGGGCAATGCTGACTTTTCCTGAAACTTATTTTTTTTTTATCATATCAGGTTACTAAGGACCAGATACTATTTATATAAAATTTAGAGTCATATAAAATGACATTTATAAATATTTATATGTTGTTCCTCATAATTACTCTGATATTCCTATTTTTAAGCTATTGATGATGAAACTGAGATTGAGCTGTTAAATAATTACTTAGTTTCATACAATTAGTAAATGTATAAAATAGAATCAAAATTAAGGACATCACAACCCTAAATCCAGTATATTCTCTGAGATGTCATCTTGGAATAATGGAGATATTTTAAAAGGAAAAAGCAGTGACAGTTGGATACTAAATAAAACACTTATTCTTGGTACAGAATCAATAAAACTAATAAAATCAAGGTAAACCATACTAAAATATTTAGCTTTCCTTATAATTTTATAATATACAGGCAGTTTCCACAAAGGTCTTAGATGGATATGTGCTGGTAAATCTTTTAAAAATAGCTGTCTAGGGGGAAAATATATATATGTGATACACATATTTAACTTCAATATGCATTTTTTACATTTTTTACCTCTTTTTAAAGTTTAAACTACCATTAACCAATACATAATGCTCTGACTTGTAGTGTTTGTCAATTACTGAAGTCTAAAAGCTTATACTAAAAAAATTAATGACCAGTTTGTACAAATCAATTTGAAATGGCTCTAGATTTCTCTTATATCCTCTGATTCTCCAAGTGCTAGGATTTGTATGATTGATTGTGTTTTCTCTTGGCTATATTTTGATATTTTTTTATGTTAACAGTAGGCAAAATTTATCTAATATTCACATTGGGATACATTTGCATCCAATTTGCAAAGCATTCGCCTAGGAAGTTTGTGATCTATAGTCAGAAAATAGTAGTACTATTTTCAGGTGGTACATTATTTTATCTGATCATTTACCAAAAGAGGAAAAGGAAGTGGACTGAGACAGAACTGTTAACTTCTTTAAGAATTTGTCCTAAACTTCAATCACTCCATGACATCTTGGGACTTAATAACTTTCATTTTGTACTAAAGATCAAAAGTATTTTTTTAGCATTTCACACTGGATATAATAAATTTTATTATTAAAAAGACAATCAAATTATTATTAATTTTAATTTCTCAATTTTCTATGTAAAACACGTGTGGCTCTTCTCTCTTAGCATGCATACTCTTTAGACATGTCCATAGTGATTTCTGAACTGGATGTCAATGGCTTGTGTTCTTGGACATAGGCAGCAAAATTTGATCAGAAAACCAGCAGTTGCAGCTGAGGAGAGAGTTCGAGGAATTTAGTCTTCAAACTTCTTGCCTCTCAGGGCTCCCTGGTATATTTATTTACTTTATTAAAAGTTTATATTCTAAGATAAGAAAGATTTCAGTGATTGCTAAAGTCAGAAAACATAGTCATATTTTAAATGAAAATAATTTTGTAATTTTCAAAATTCACATACTAGTACAATTTAGGATGATTCTCAACAGGATTTTGTTATTTTTAAGAAATTCATGGATTTTTCTGAGTTTCCCATAATTCTTTGGAGGGTAAATCTCAAGGAGAAAAATAAGATATTAAAAAAAAATCAGTAAAGTGTGCTGTGAATATACAGAAGAAAAGAATATTGAATGACAGAAGTAGAATTTGAAGCTACAGTATTTCAGACCTTTAAAATAAAGACCAGCTTACATAGGGGTAATGAGGCTAAGTGTAGGAAGTGTAGGAAGTGTAGGAAGACAGGAAAACTCACAGAACAAAATAACTGGCAAAGTTAATATACATTCTCTACCAAAGAGAAATCTCTAGGGTCATGATTTCAGTGTTGAACTAGTCTTCCAGAAAGTTTCAAGAACTGGATTGAATCATAATTGATTTTTCTCTGTGTACTAGATTGCCTCAGTGAAAAGTTAATGAACCTATGCCAGGATATAAAAAAAAGTAGAAGTTAACTTAAAAGGCTCTGATCAAACTATCATGCAGGTGGATTAGGGAAATAATCTTAATATTACAGGATGAAAAAAAAACAAAAACAAAAAAAACAAAACTTTCTTGGCATCCAAAAAATACAGAAGTGAATAATTGCTGCCTTGACACATTTGCAAACTCACATAAATATCTATGTGTGAGGAAAATGTTTTTTTCTTATTATATTAATAATCATTTTATATATGACACAAATCCTCTTTTGGATTATTAATAACCAATTATTAGTAGAGTAGTTATTAGTGTTTTTTTTCTTTTAAATTCTTCATTCAAAACTCATTCCTTGTGAAAGACAGTTCTGACAATTAGATAGTTTCCTCAATCTTGGATGGGACACCACCCAAAGAGAGGGCTTATATCTGATTAAAGAATAAAAGAAATCTCACCTAGGTGAATTCAGCCCTGTTGTATTCCATTTAGGTGGTCTGGATGAAGATGAGTTTATATTTTTCAATAGCTTTGACATTTTCAAAGTCACATGCCCAGCCCCTCACTGGAGAAGGTCTGCTTCTCATTATAATATCCATTCTTTCATTAATTGTTAACCAATGAGAGGTGATTTTCACTATAAAGAACACACCCTTTTTCAAGGTCATTTAACATTAAATGGTCTTTCTGCAGGTTACTTAGTTTCTGAAACAACTCCTG
Source organism: Sarcophilus harrisii (assembly GCF_902635505.1). Classification (NCBI taxonomy): domain Eukaryota; kingdom Metazoa; phylum Chordata; class Mammalia; order Dasyuromorphia; family Dasyuridae; genus Sarcophilus; species Sarcophilus harrisii. The sequence continues at coordinate 153,528,941 of NC_045429.1, forward strand.
ACCTCAATTTATTGATTATATGTTAGCCTAATTTTAAAAAATGATAATCAATTAACCAGAAACAATGTCTCTCAAACTTTTTAAACATCTCAATATCGCATTTCTTACAGGATATAATAAATATTATTAAAAAGAAAGTTAAATTTTGTTATTAATTTTAATCTCAAAATTTTGTATGTAAATGTTAATTATGGAATGGTACATCATTACATTACACACACAAATAAATAAAGATATTAAAATTCAAATGTGATAAACCAATTATGTATATCATTTACAACTGGAAGGGATCATAGATATTACTTATTCTAACTCTCTTCATTTTGTAAATGATAACAGGGGCACCCTGATAATTCAACCTTAGGTCACCAACAAACGATTAGCTAGTAAATGATAGAGTAAAAATTTAATACAGATCCATTGACTGTAAGTACTTTTTTTTTTTTTTAAAGCAACCACAGACATGTCAGCCTATGGAAATCTTGACTATCCTTCAAATATCTATTTAACTTTCAGTACTACTCCTTTAGCATTTATCTGTGTGAATTTGCTGAGTGTGTACAAAAGTAGAGAAAAATCTTTATTTTAAATTTATTTTAGAGGTTGACATGGCTCTACCTAGTGAACACATTTTAAATGCATACTTTGATGAGCAAATTCCCCTTTTTTGAAAATATAAGATGTGATATTGGACATATTTAGCTGCCTCAGTAGTGCATGATGGATATCTTCAAGAATTTGTAGCTTAGTCACATGGAAAAGTATTTGAACTTTTGTTCTATTTGATGCCACAAGGAAGAAGTATGAATAATGATTTAAATTTGCAAAGAGGGAAAATTAAGGTTGAAAATAGCAGGAGGAGGGTGGAGTCAAGATGGTGGAGAAGGCACACCCAACTTTCTGAACTTCTCTCATACCCTCATTATTAATTATTAAAATCAGCCTCAAAAATAGCAGTTGACTGGTAAAATTCCCAAAGATTAGAAGTAGAACTTACTAACCAAAGATAATCTGGAAGATCTCCAGAAAAGTTTTGTGCTGAGTGAATGGGAGCAGACCAGCACAAAATGAACTAGAACAAGAGGCTAGCATCTGGAGGGGACCAGGGGCAAGACTGATCTCCGTGGTTGGGAAATTTACAAAGAGGACTCTACCATAGATTGGGATGTTGTGTTTTGGTTACAAAGCAGTACACCAGCAGAGAAATTAAAGTCAAAGGTAGAGGTTACTAAAAAAAATGCCAGAACTTAACAGGATCTGGCTATACCCACACAAAACAAGAAGTAAATGAACTAGCATAGGCCACAACACATCTGTACAGCAACAGTCTGCAGCAGAGGCTTTCAAAGGGGAGTCACAAATTGGCAGAGCAGGGGGCGTAGCCCAGGGCAGCCTCTAATCTGCACTGTGGAGCGCTTGGCCTGGGGCAATAGAATTTGCACAGCACTCCTTTGGTCCCCAGGCAGAGAAACTTTCAGTGCTGTGAGGGGTAGGGCAACTGCTAATACCCAAGGTGGGATTTTGAGAGGGAGGGAGGACTTCAGTGATACTTTCACTGCTCAGCCTTTAGCCCCAGAATGGCTAATCCTCACAGCAGGGCTCTTGCAAGGTACCCACAGCTTGGGCTGGAAGGCTCCAGTGTGGAGCTTTTCCAGTGCACTCCTGCAACTCAGCTGCTCTTTGCAGCACATTGGCAAGATAGCTACTGTCCATATGCCTATTTCTCCTCTGCAGAGGAAGCTAGTAACCTCCTTGCCCTGAAGGGAGATGCTATAAGTTTTTAAAAAATGAGTAAATAAATCAAAAGGATGATAGATAGCTTCTATAACCCTGAGGAGATTAACAGCAGACAGTCTCCAGACAATACACAAAGAGGGACATAACCTGGTTCTCATCACACAAAGCTCTCCTAGAAAAACGTATAAAAAATCTTAAAAGAGAGCTAGAAGAAAAAATGGGGAAAGAAAAGAGAAGCTATGCTACGCCCAGAGAAAGAACTCTGGGTGATGACTAAAAACCATTACATTGAATTCCCAATCCCTATATTTATGCCCACCTGCATTTTTGATTTCCTTCACAAGCTAATTGTACAATATTTCAGAGTATGATTCTTTTTGTACAGCAATATAACGGTTTGGTCATGTATACTTACTGTATATCTAATTTGTATTTTAATATATTTAACATCTACTGGTCATCCTGCCATCTTGGGGAGGAGGTGGAGGATAAGAGGTGAAAAATTGGAACAAGAAGTTTGTCAATTGTTATTGCTGTAAAATTACCCATACATATAACCTGTAAATAAAAGGCTATTAAATAAAAAAAAGAAAAGAAAAGAGAAGCTATGCAAGAGAGTAACAACGTCATGATGTAAATTGGAAAAGGTAAAGAACTCCCAGGAAGTTTAGGGAAACAGAATTTGTGAATTGGAAAAGGTAAAGAACTCCCAGGAAAGGAAAGTTTGTGAAATGGAAAAGATAAAGAACTCCCAAGAAAGTAGGATTTGTGAATTGGAAAAAGAAAATAACTCAGCAAAAAAACAAATAAATAAATAAATAATAGGGAAATGAAAAAAAAATTTCATAGAGCAAAACAACTAATTTAAAAACTCAATTGAACATATACAAAAAGAAGTAATAAAACATAATGAAGAAAACAATTCATTAAAAATCAGAACTGAAAAAAATAGAAATAAATGATTCATTGAGACATCAAGAATCAGTCAAGCAAAACCAAAAAAAAAAAAAAATGAAAAACTACAAAAAGTGTTAAATATCTACTTGGAAAAAAAAACAGATCTGGAAAATAGATCTAGGAGACAATCTGGGGATTATTAGACTTGAAAAGTATAATGAAAAAAAGAGCCTAGATACTATTTTACAGGAAATCAAAAAAAGAGAACTGCCCAGATGTAATAGAATTAGAAGGTAAAATAGTCATTGAAATAATTCATCAAAAACCTTCTGCAAAAGACCCTAAAATAAAGACTCCAAGGAATATTGTGGATAAATTTCAGAACTATCAGACTAAGGAAAAAATATTAAGAACAGCCAAAAAAAAATGCAAATACTGAGGTGCCACAATAAGGATCACTCAAGATCTAAGTGGTTCCACATTAAAACATTGAAGGGCCTGCAATCTGATATTTTGAAAGGCAAAAGAACTTGGAATGCAGCCAAAAATAAACTACCCAGCTAAGCTGAGCATTTTCTTCAATGGAAGAAGATGGAAATTTAATGAAACAGATGAATTCCATTTTTTCTAAGGAAAACACCAGAACTAAATCCCCCCCAAAAATGATCTCCAACCACAGGACTCAAGAGTAGCAGAAAAAAGGTAAAAAGAATTCTTGAGAACTGTATTTCTGGGGCGGAGCCAAGATGGCGGAGAAGACACACACGACTTTCTAAGCTCTTCTCTTACCCTCTTTATCAATATTATATTGAGACTCAAAAATAGTCTTGACTGCTAAAATTCGTAAAGATAAGAAGTAGAACAACTCACCAGCCTAAGAAAATCTGCAGTTTCACCAAAAAAGGTTGGTTCCGGGGCCAGGGGGGAGATCAGCGCAGACGGGGAGAGAAATTAGGTTCCGAGGAGAGTCTCAAACGGAGGGTGAAAGCACAGATCTCAGCACAAGCACGCAGCCCCAACCCGCAGTACCGGGCTTCTCCTTGGGGCAGTTGTGATCCTGCACAGCAGGAGGACGCAGCCCGGGTTAGCCTCCAATCTGCATAGTGGGGAGCTCGGCTTGGGGCCATAGAGCTTTTCCAGGGCCGATTTGCATTGGGCAGAGACACTGGGGCAGAGTTCCGGGCGGTCTGCTGTCTGCGGTCAGCTGCTAATACTCACAGTCCCATAAGAGGCTCCGGCCTGGGGCAGTGACACTTTCACCCCTTAGTCTCTAGCCGAGGGCAATCGCTAACCCACTCAGCCCTACTAAGCAGTTTGATAGCTCGGCCAGTGCTGAATCCACTTCTGTTGGGGAAGGGAAAACTCTCACTCAGAGCACTCCCATACCTCGGAGCCGGAAATCGGTTTAAATCTTTCCCTGCTCTGCAGAGGAAGCTGGTAACCCCCTTGCCCAGGAGACCTACCCTAAAGGCTTTAAAACATGAATAAAAAGATGAAAAGAACAATCGACAGCTTCTATGCAGAAAAAGAGCAGGTCAGCAAACCTGAAGAGACCTCAAACAGCAAAAATGCATCAGACTGTCCTCCTTTACATAATGCTTTCATAGAAGAGACCATTAAAAGTCTCAAAAGAGAGTTAGAAGATAAATGGGAAAGGAAAGAGAAGCCTTACAAGAGAGCAACAACTTCCTGAAATACGAATTGAAAAGTTAAAAATTCCCAGGAAGTGCAAATTGGTGAATTGGAAAAAATAAAAAAATCACAGGAAAGTACGAATTGTGAATTGGAAAAAATAAAGAATTCACTAGAAAGGAGGATCCATGAATTGGAAAAGACAAAGAACACGCAAGAAAGTAGGATCTGTGAATTGGAAAAAGAAAATAATTCACTAAAAAAAAAAAAATTAGTGAAATGGAAAAAAATTCCACAGACCAAAACAATACATTCAAAACTCAATTGGACATATACAGAAAGAAGTAAAAAAAGCTAATGAAGAAAATAATTCTTTAAAAATTACAACTGAACAAATTGAAACTAATGATGCATTGAGAGAGCAAGAATCAGTCAAGCAAAACAAAAAATGACAAACTGGAAAAAACCATGAATTATCTACTTGCTAAAACGACAGACTTGGAAAATAGATCTAGGAGAGATAATCTGAGGATTATTGGACTTTCCGAAAACTATGATGAAAAAAGAGCCTAGATACTATTTTACAAGAAATCATCAAAGAGAACTGCCCAGATGTAATAGAATCAGAAGGTAAAATAGGCATTGAAAGAATTCATCGAACACCTTCTGAAAGAAACCCTAAAATAAAAAACCAAGGAATATTGTGGCAAAATTTCAGAACTATCAGATTAAGGAAAAAATTTTACAAGCAGCCAAAAAAAAACATTTAAATACTGAGGTGCCACAATAAGGATCACCCAAGATCTGGCTGCCTCTACATTAAAGGAAAGAAGGGCCTGGAATATGATATGCCGAAAGGCACAAGAACTTGGGATGCAGCCAAGAATAAACTACCCAGCTAAGCTGAGCATTTTCTTCCAGGGAAGAAGATGGACATTTAATGAAACAAATGAATTCCATTTGTTTCTGAAGAAAAACAGAATTAAACAAAAATTTGATCTCCAAGAATAGAACTCAAGAGATGCAGAAAAGGTAAAAATAACTCTTGAGAATTGTATTTCTGTTGTGGATATACAAAAAAAATACATGTAAAATTTGATTGTACTGATATATCATAAAAAGGGAAGTAGATATGGAAAAGGGATGATGGCAGAATAAGGTGGGAAGGAGGGATAAAAGAGGGAAACCACATCCCACAAAGAGGCTAAGGAAACTTATCATATCTGAGGGAATTTAGAGAGGGGAGGAACATTGTGTGAATCTTACTCTCATCAGAGTTGGCTCAAAGAAAAATAATTGACATTTGTTTTAGAGAAAATTCTCTCTCGCCTCATTAAAAACGGGGGAGAGGAAAAGGGAAAAGAAAAAGAGTAATAAGGGAAGGAAGGGGAAAAGACTCAAAGAGTGGGAGGGAGGGATTATAAAGAGGATAAGTATCGTGATACAAGAGGAGTACATAAGTTTAAAAGGGGGAAAGAGGGTTGGGGAGGCAAGAATAAGTAAAGCACAATCTGGGGTTATTGGGATGGCAGGAAATACAGATTTAGTAATTCTAACGTAAATGTGAATGGGATGAACGCCCCAAAGAGAGGAGGCAGATAGCAGACTGGATCAAAAGTCAGAACCCTACAATATGTTGTTTACAAGAAACACATTTAAAGCAGGGGGATACATATAGAGTAAAGGTAAAAGGCTGGAGCAAAATCTATTATGCTTCAGGTGAAGTCAAAAAAGCAGGGGTAGCCATCCTTATCTCAGATCAACAAAAGTAAAATTGATCTAATTAAAAGAGATAAGGAAGGAAACTACATCCTGCTAAAGGGTAGCATAAACAACGAAGCAATTTCAATATTAAACATATATGCACCAAGTGGTATGGCACTCAACTTACTAAAGGAGAAGTTAAGAGAGTTGCAAGAAGAAATAGACAACAAAACTGTAATAGTAGGAGATCTCAACCTTGCACTCTCAGAATTAGACAAATCAAACCACAAAACAAATAAGAAAGAAATTAAAGAAGTAAATAGAATATTAGAAAAATTAGGTATGTTGGATCTTTGGAGAAAATTGAATGGAGATAGAAGGGAATATACTTTCTTCTCAGCAGTTCATGGAACCTATTCAAAAATTGACCATATATTAGGACATAATGACCTCAAAATTAAATGCAAGAAAGCAGAAATAGTAAATGCTTTCTTTTCAGATCATGATGCAATAAAAACTACATTCAACAAAAAATTAGTGGGAAATAGACCAAAAAGTAATTGGAAACTAAACAATCTCCTCTTAAAGAATGATTGGGTGAAGCAGCAAATTATAGATAAAATTAATAATTTCACTCAAGATAATGACAATGATGAGACATCATAACAAAATTTGTGGGATACAGCCAAAGCAGTAATAAGAGGGAATTTTATATCCTTAGAGGCTTACTTGAATAAAACAGAGAAAGAAAAGATTAATGAATTGGGCTTGCAACTAAAAAACTAAAAAGACCAAATTAAAACCCCAATAAAATACTAAATTGGAAATTCTAAAATTAAAAGGAGAAATTAAAAATATTGAAAGTAAAAAATCTATTGAACTAATTAATAAAACTAAGAGTTGGTTCTATGAAAAAGCCAATAAAATATATAAGCCTTTGGTAAATCTGATTAGAAAAAGGAGGGAGGAAAATGAAATTAGTAGTCTTAAAATGAAAAGGGAGAACTTTCCACCAAGGAAGAGGAAATTAGAGAAATAATAAGGAGTTATTTTGCTCAACTTTATGCAAATAAATTTGATAACCTAAGTGAAATGGATGACTACCTCCAAAATATAGACTTCCCAGACTAACAGAGGAGGAAGTAAATTGTTTGAATAGTCCCATTTCAGAAAAGAAATAGAACAGGCAATTAAACAACTCCCTAAGAAAAAATCCCCAGGACCAGATGGATTTACATGTGAATTTTACCAAACATTTAAAGAACAATTGGCCCCAATGCTATATAAATTATTTGATAAAATAGGGAATGAATGAGTCCTACCAAATTCCTTCTATGACACAGACATGGTAATTGATACCTAAACCAGGTAGGCTGAAAACAGAGAAAGAAAATTATAGACCAATCTCCTAATGAATATTGATGCTAAAAATCTTAAATAAGATATTAGCAAAAAGACTACAGAAAATCATCTCCAAGATAATACACTATGATCAAGTAGGATTTATACCCGGAATGCAGGGCTGGTTCAATATTAGGAAAACTATCAATATAATTGGCCATGTTAATAACCAAATTAACAAAAACCATATGATCATCTCAATAGATGCAGAAAAAGCATTTGATAAAATCCAACATCCATTCCTATTAAAAATACTTGAGAGTATAGGAATAAATGGACTTTTCCTTAAAATAATCAGCAGCATCTATTTAAAACCATCAATAAGCATCATATGTAATGGAGACAAACTGCAATCATTCCCAATAAGATCTGGAGTGAAACAAGGTTGCCCACTATCACCGTTACTATTTAATATTGTATTAGAAACACTAGCTATAGCAATAAGAGCTGAGAAAAGATTAAAGGAATAAGAATAGGCAAATGAGGAAACCAAATTATCACTCTTTTGCCGATGACATGATGGTATACTTAGAGAATCCCAGAGATTCTGCTAAAAAGTTATTAGAAATAATCCACAGCTTTAGCAAAGTTGCTGGTTATAAAATAAACCCACATAAGTCATCAGCATTCTTATATATCACTAACAAAATCCAACAGTCAGAGTTACAAAGAGAAATTCCACTTAAAGTAACTACTGATAATATAAAATATTTAGGAATCTATCTGCCAAGGGAAAATCAAAAACTTTATGAGCAAAATTACAGACCACTTTTCACACAAATTAAGTCTGATCTAAACAATTGGAAAAATATTAAATGCTCTTGGATAGGGCGAGCAAATATAATAAAGATGATAATATTACCTAAACTAATCTACTTATTTAGCGCTATACCAATTAGACTCCCAAAAAACTATTTTAATGACCTAGAAAAAATAACAACAAAGTTCATATGGAAAAACAAAAGGTCAAGAATTTCAAGGGAATTAATGAAATAAAAATCAAATGATGGTGGCTTAGCTGTACCAGATCTAAAATTATATTATAGAGCAGCAGTTACCAAAACTATTTGGTATTGGCTAAGGAATAGATTCGTTGATCAGTGGAATAGATTAGGTTCAAGGGACAAAACAGTCAACAAATATAGCAACCTAGTCTTTGACAAACCTAAAGATCCCAGCTTTTGGGATAAGAACTTACTGTTTGATAAAAATTGCTGGGAAAATTGAAACAATATGGCAGAAACTAGGCATTGATCCATACTTAAACGCATCACCAAGATAAGGTCAAAATGGGTTCATGACCTAGGCATAAAGAATGAAATTATTAATAAATTAGAGGAACATAGGATAGTTTACCTCTCAGACCTGTGGAAGGGGAAGGTCTTTATGACCAAAACAGAACTAGAGATCATTACTGATCACAAAATAGAAAATTTCGATTATACCAAACTGAAAAGTTTTTGTACAAACAAAACTTTTGCAGACAAGATTAGAAGGGAAGCAATAAACTGGGAAAATATTTTTACAGTCAAAGGTTCTGATAAAGGCCTCATTTCCAAAATATATAGAGAATTAACTCTAATTTATAAAAATCAACCATTCTCCAATAGAAAAATGGTCAAAGGATATGAACAGACAATTCTCAGATGAAGAAATTGAAACTATTTCTAGTCATATGAAAAGATGCTCCAAGTCATTATTAATCAGAGAAATGCAAATTAAGACAACCCTAAGATACCACTACACACCTGTCAGATTGGCTAAGATGACAGGAAAAAATAATGATCATTGTTGGAGGGGATGCGGGAAAACTGGGACATTGATGCATTGTTGGTGGAGTTGTGAACGAATCCAACCATTTTGGAGAGTAGTTTGGAACTATGCTCAAAAAGTTATCAAACTGTGCATACCCTTTGATCCAGCAGTGTTACTATTGGGCTTATATCCCAAAGAGATTATAAAGAAGGGAAAGGGACCTGTATGCACATGAATGTTTGTGGCAGCCCTTTTTGTAGTGGCTAAAAACTGGAAACTGAATGGATGTCCATCAGTTGGAGAATGGCTGAATAAATTGTGGTATATGAAAATTATGGAATATTACTGTTCTGTAAGAAATGACCAACAGGATGATTTCAGAAAGGCCTGGAGAGACTTACACGAACTGATGCTGAGTGAAATGAACAGGACCAGGGGATCATTATATACGTCAAGAACAATACTAGATGATGACCAGTTCTGATGGATCAGGCCATCCTCAGCAACGAGATCAACCAAATCATTTCTAATGGAGCAGTAATGAACTGAACTAGCTATGCCCAGAAAAAGAACTCTGGGAGATGACTAAAAACCATTACATTAAATCCCCAATCCCTATATTTATGCACACATGCATTTTTGATTTCTTTCACAAGCTAATTGTACAATAATTCAGAGTCTGATTCTTTTTGTACAGCAAAATAATGTTTTGGTCATATATACTTATTGTGTATCTAAGTTATATTTTAATATATTTAACATCTACTGCTCATCCTGCCATCTAGGGGAGGGGGGGGGGTAAGAGTTGAAAAATTGGAACAAGAGGTTTGGCAATTGTTAATGATGTAAAGTTACCCATGTATAAATCCTGTAAATAAAAGGCTATTAAATAAAAAAAAAAAGAGAACTGTATTTCTGCTGTAGATATACATAAAGAGTACATATATAATTTGATTTTACTGATATAACATAAAAAAAGAGAAGTAGAAATGAAAAAGAGAAAATGTCATAAAAAGGGAAAAAGAGAGATAAAAAAGGGAAACTACATCCCACAAAGAGCAAAGGAAAGTTATCATATCTGAGGGAATTTAGAGAGGGAGAGGAACATTGTGTGAATCTCACTCTCAAAAGAATTGGCTCAAAGAGAAAATAATTGACATATTTGGTTTACAGACAATCTTCTCTCACCTCATTAAAAAGTAGGAGAAGAAAAGAGAAAAAGAAAAGAGTAATAAGGGAAGGGGACAAGAAAAGGAAAGGGATTTAAAGGGGGTACGAAGGATCATAAAGAGGCAGAGCTGAATAATGCAAGTGGTGCCCATAAGTTTAATACTGGGAAAGAGGGTAAAGAGTAACAAGAAAAAGAAAACTTATAATCTGGGGATAATAAGAAGGCAGGAAATGCAGAATTAGTCATTTTAACCATAAATGTGAATGGGATGAACTCTCACATTAAACAGAGACAGATAGCCAACTGGATCAAAAGTCAGAACCCTACAATGTGTTGTTTACAGGAAACACATTTAAAGCAGGGAGATACATACAGAGTAAAGGTAAAAGGCTGGAGCAGAATCTATTGTGCTTCAGGTGAAGTCAAAAATACAGGGGTAGCCATCCTTATTTCACATTAAGAAAAAGCAAAAATTGATCTAATTAAAAGAGATAAGGAAGGAAACTATAACTTGCTACAGGGTAGCATAGACAATGAAGCAATATCAATACTAAAAATATATGCACCAAATAGTATAGCATCTGACTTCCTAAATGAGAAATTAAGAGAATTGCAAAAAGAAATAGACAGCAAAACTATGATAGTGGCAGAACTAAAACTTGCACTCTCAGAATTAGATAAATTAAACCACAAAACAAATAAGAAAAAAAATTAAAGAAGTATATACAATGTTAGAAAAAATTAGGCATGATAGGTCTTTGGAGAAAACTGAATGGAGACAGAAAGGAAAATATTTTTTTCTCAGCAGTTCATGGAATCTGTACAAAAATTCACAATACATTGGGACATAAAGACCTCAAAGTTAAATGCAGGAAGGCAGAAATAGTAAATGTTTTCTGTTCAGACCATGATGCAATAAAAACTACATTCAATAAAAAGTTAGGGGTAAATAGACCAAAAAGTAATTGGAAACAAAATAATTTCATCTTAAGCAATGATTGGGTGAAATAGCAAATTATAGACACAATTCATAATTTCACTCAAGATAATTACTACAATGAGACATCATACCAAAATTTGTGGGATGCAGCCAAAGTGGTAATAAAGAGAAATTTTATATCTTTAGAGACTTACTTGAATAAAATAGAGAAAAGAAGATCAATGAATTGGGGTTGCAACTTAAAAAGCTAGAAAAAGACCAAAATAAAACCTCCAAATGAAATACTAACCTTGAAATTCTAAAATTAAAAGGAGAATTTAATGATATTGAAAGTAAAAAAAATGAGTTAATAAATAAAACTAAAAGTCAGTTTTATGATAAAACCAATAAAATAGATAAACATTTGGTAAATCTGATTAAAAAAGAAAAAGGGAGAACTTTCCACCAATGAAGAGAAAATTAAAGAAATAATAGAGTTACTTTGCCCAAATTTATGCCAATAAATTAGATAACCTAAGTGAAATGGATGCCTACCTCCAAAAATATAGGCTTCCCAGATTAACAGAGGAGGAAGTAAATTGCTTAAATAGTTCCATTTCAGAAAAAGAAATAGAACAAGCTATCAGTCAATTCCCTAAGGAAAAATCCCCAGGACCAGATGGATTTACATGTGAATTCTACCAAACATTTAAAGAACAATTAGTCCCAATGCTATATAAACTATTTGAAAAAATAGGGAATGAAGGAGTCATTCCCTACCAAATTCTTTTTATGACATAGATATTGTATTGATACCTAAATCAGGTAGGTTGAAAACAGAAAAAGAAAATTATAGACCAATCTCCCTAATGAATATTGATGCTAAAATCTTAAATAATATATTAGCAAAAAGATTATGGAAAATCATTCCCAGGTTAATACACCATGATCAAGCAGGATTTATACCAGGAATGCATGGCTGGTTCAATATTAGGAAAACTATCAGTATAATTGGCCATATTAATAACCAAATTAACAAAAACCATATGATCAGCTCAATAGATGCAGAAAAAGAATTTGACAAAATCCAATATCCATTCCTATTAAAAACACTTCAGAATATAGGAATAAATGGACTTTCCCTTAAAATAATCAGTAGCACCTATTTAAAACCATCCATAAGCATAATATGTAATAGGTACAATCTGCAACCATTCCCAATAAAATCAGGAGTGAAACAAGGTTGCCCACTATCACTGTAACTATTCAATATTGTATTAGAAATTCTAGCTTTTGCAATAAGAGTTGAAAAAGAGATTGAAGGAATTAGAGTAGGCAATGAGGAAACCAAATTATCACTCTTTGCTGATGATATGATGGTATACTTAGAGAACCCCAGAGATTCTACTAAAAAGCTATTAGAAATAATCCTTACCTTTAGAAAAGTTGAAGGATACAAAATAAACCCACATAAGGCAACAGCATTCCAATATATCACTAACAAAATCCAACAGTTAGAGTTACAAAGAGAAATTCCATTTAAAGTAACTACTGATAGTATAAAATATTTAGGAATCTATCTGCCAAGGGAACATCAGAAATTATATGAGCAAAACTACAAAACACTTTCCACAAAACTAAAGTCAGATCTAACCAATTGGAAAAAAAATATTACATGCTCTTGGATAGGGAGAACAAATATAATAAAGATGACAATACTACTAAAACTAATCTATTTGTTTAGCGCTATACCAATTAGACTCCCCAAAAACTATTTTAATGACCTAAAAAAAATAACAGCAAAGTTCATATGGAAAAACAAAAGCTCAAGAATTTCAAAGGAACTAATGAAAAGAGAAATTAAATGAAGGTGGCCTAACTGTACCAGATCTAAAATTATATTTATAAGCAGCGGTTACCAAAACCATTTAGTATTGGCTAAAAAATAGACTAGTTGATCCGTGGAATAGACTAGGTTCAAAGGACAAAACAGTCAATAACCTTAACAATCTAGTGTTTGAGAAACCCAAAGACCCCAGATTTTGGGATAAGAACTCACTGTTTGACAAAACCTGCTGGGAAAATTGGAAATTAGTATGACAGAAACTAGCCATTGAGCCATACTTAATATTTATACCAAGATAAGGACAAAATGAGTTCAAGACCTAGGCATAAAGAATGAGATTATAAATAAATTAGAGAACCATAGGATAGTTTACCTCTCAGACTTGTGGAAGAGGAAGGAATTTATGACTAACATAATTTTTGATCACAAAATTGAAAATTTTGATTATATCAAATTGAAAAGGTTATGCACAAACAAAACTAATGCAGACAAGATTAGAAGGGAAGCAATAAATTGGGAAAATATTTTTACAGTGAAAGGTTCTAATAAAGGCCTCATTTCCAAAATATATAGATAATTGACTCTAATTTATAAGAAATCAAGCCATTCTCCAATTGATGAATGATCAAAGGATATGAACAATTCTCAGATGCAGAAATTGAAACTATTTCTAGCCATATGCAAAGATGCTCCAAGTCATTATTAGTCAGAGAAATGCAAATTAAGACAACTCTGAGATACCACTACATATCTGTCAGATTGGCTAGAATGACATGGAAAAAATAATGCGAAATGTTGCAGGGAATATGGGAAAAATAGGACACTGATGCATTGTTGGTGGAATTCTGAATATATCCATTCTGGAGAGCAATTTGAAACTGTGCTTAAAAAGTTATCAAACTGTGCATACCCTTTGATCCAGCAGTGTTCCTACTGGGCTTATATCCCAAAAAGATCATAAAGAAGGGAAAGGGACCTGTATGTGCAAGAATATTTGTGGCAGCCCTCTTTTTAGTGGCCAGAAACTGAATATAGTGTGAATGCCCATCAGTTGGAGAATGGCTGAATAAATTGTGGCATATGAATATTATGGAATATTTTTGTTCTGTAAGAAATGACCAACAGGATGATTTTAGAAAGCCCTGGAGATCTTGCATGAACTGATGCTGAGTGAAATGATACAGGACCAGTAGATCATTATATACTTCAACAACAATACTATATGATGATAGAATCTGATGGACATGGCCCTCTTCAAAAATGTGCTGAACCAAATCAGTTCCAATAGAGCAGTAATGAATTGAACTAGCTACACCCAGTAAAAGAACTCTGGGAGATGACTATAAAGCACTAAAAATAATTCCCTATCCTGCATTTTTATCTGCTTGTATTTTTGACTTTCTTCACAAGTAAATTGTACACTATTTTAAAGTTTGATTCTTTTTGTACAACAAAATACCTGTATTCCTATGTATACATATATTGTATTTAACTTATACTTTAACATATTTTACATATATTGGTCTATCTGCCATCTGGGGGAGGAGATGGGAGGAAGGAGAGGAAAAATTGGAACAAAAGATTTTGCAGTTGTCAATGCTGAAAAATTACCCATGCATATATTTTGTAAATAAAAAGTTATATAATAAAATAAATTAGTAGAGGTAAAAATTCCTAATTGAAGCTCTCAAAAAGAATATTGTTTTGGGATGTTGTACAATCTTCTAAAATAGGGGTTTTTGAGCAAAACCTTGATTGATTGATTGATTAAATAATTATTTGTAAATTTATCAATTTTATTCCACACACTACACTAACTACTGATGATATAAATATTATGGACAAAACAATACAAGTTGTTAAAAAGCTTATATTGCACTAGGAGAAAAAAAACAGAGACAGATAAATAAATATAAACATGTATATAATCATGTATACATATATACATATGTGTATATGCATATGTGTTATATAAACATATTGAAGAAAATTAATGTAGGGTTATATTACTTATTAACAATATTTTATGTGAATATATCCATTTCATTAAACTACAGATTCTAAAAGTCAGGCAGTTTTTCTGAAAAGTTGAATAGCAGCTTAAGTTTGTAGTGGATAGAATGTTGAGCCTGAATCATGAAGATTCATCTTTGTGAGTTCAAATCTGACCTCAAATACTTTTAATCTACTCAAAAAAAGGGTGAGGAAGAAAATAGCAAACCTTTCCAGTATCTTTCCTCAGATAATCTCAAAGGGGATCAGGAAGTGTCAGACAGGAATGAAATAACTAAATAGCAATAGAATAAAATTCTTACTTCCAGCTTCCTAAGCATCTTCTTATTTAGCTTTATCAGGGAAGCTTTTTTCTACTTACCTCAAAGGGAAGCCATTTTGAGCTAAGGTCCTCCCCAGACTATGTCTTTGGGTTTTCTAAACTCTCATCACCCCATTCAACTCCCATCAATGTGAAGGAATAGATAGGAGCTAAAGAGGAATTAACAACAAAAGAGAGCTCTTATCCCATCTCTTAATTAAAACATCCACCAATTAGGGTTAATTTATTTTTCCTGTGAGGTCCAAATGATGTATTTTCAGACGATTCAGAAGAAAGAGGAAAATAGGAATGAAAGGCATTGTCCACCATCAGCTTTTGGCAGAAACTGAGGCTAACCATACAAATCCTTTTTTAGCAGGCTTCATGTCTCTGATAATAAAGTCTATCTGAATCAGAGAATCCCCTCAGTATTTGTTTCTTGGTAGTTTCAGTCATTGCCAATTCTCTGTGACTCATATGGTGTTTTCTTGGCAATGATACCATCCTTTTTTCACTTAGTTGCTATTTGTGTGTGTATATATGATTAGAAGCATGAATATGTGTGTGTATGTATCTCTATATGAATGTATGTGCATATATGTATATATGGGTATGTGTATATATGCATAAAATTTTCTGTGTGTACATATATATGCATATGTATATATATATGCATATTCTACATTCATCTCTCTATATTCACATATACAAATATATCCACAATATGTATGCATCTATCTATGTGTATGCATGTGTATATTTGTGTGTGAAGACCGAGTTAGCACCCTGGATGCCTTAAAATTAGTCGGAGTCAGGATAAGCAAAAGTCCTTGGTCTTTATTCTTGGTCTTTAGGGGTAGAAGTGAACAGGATGGACACAAGATCTCCACAACCTTCCTTCTCTTCATCTACCACCAAAGTGACTGTCTTTATTCTTGGTCTTTAGGAGTAGAAGTGAACAGGATGGACACAGGATCTCCACAACCTTCCTTCTCTTTGTCTACCACCAAAGTGACTCTGGCTTGTCTTACTCCACCCCCTAATCCTTCCCACAACTCATTGTATACACCAAAAAATTGAACCAGGACAGAAGAGTGGGAAGGGCCATTTCCCAAGCGTATTCTAATACAGTATTGTCTAATCAGAGATTAGTCTTAAGTGCTCAGTTGTCTGATCTCAGTTCATCAACTCAGAGTTTCAGCCTTTTACATCTCCCACTTTCTTTTGTTTTAGAACACAGGTGATCACATCATCCCTGACTTCTCAGGGAGATGAGAACCCCAAAAGGAGGTGATCACATCTTCCTTGACTTCTCAGGAAAGGAAGTGAAAACACTGAAAAGAAGGTGATCACACCCCCCTTACTTCTCAGGAAGGGAGGTGAAAGCACTAAAAAGGAGATGACCATGCCCTACATATCAGGAAGGGAGATGAAAAGCACCAAAGGGAAGTGGGGATTGCTAGCGTGTTTCTGGGCTGAAGGGTCTTTCTTATTAGAAACAGGTATGCACAAACCCATCAGCATGGGAGGTATTACACAAGAACATAGCAATAATGCACAGGCTATTAGTGATGACTCTGGCGACAGCCAGTGCAGGTTCAATGTTGTGTAACAAACATGAATTGTACATGCAAGTAGTGATATAACAAATAATGTAAATCAACATGGTATTGTAAAAAATTTCCAGAAATTCTAAAAGGAGGATATGTAAGCAATAGTCACACATATGCCTTCTTTAACAGCCAAGAGATAGTCCCAAACCAATCTAATGTCCATTACTTCATGTGTCAGGGAATCCAATGATCCCAACAAGTTTTTTAAGTGCTGCAATTTTATGTGTTAGGGAAATGCAATGATTCCTGCAGATTTTGAAGTCCTGCAACAGTCTTATCATTTCTCAGAAAATCCAGTGATTCCTGAGGGTTTTGAAGTCCAACAATTTTTGATATCCCTGAGTCAAATGCCAAAACTGCTATGCTCTTTCAGTGGTGGGCACAGTCAGGAACAGAACCACCCAATGTTTCTTGGGTCTTCTCCTTCATTTCAAAAGCCTGCTCCATCTCTCTCCATCTGATAGACAAGATGAATATGGCTCATTGGCACCCATCTGATTCCTTCTCTACCTGTAGAGATACAAGCAAACCCTCTCCCCCAAGCAGTTAGCCTATCTGGTCTATTCCATTCACCACTTTCTGGGTCTCTCCATGTCACCTGACAATTATCTAAAGATAGTGGAGCTGCTCACACTGGACACTGCCTTTCCAGTCGGTTATAAAACCTGTCTGCTGAAGCCAGTACACCTTTGTCAAAAATCAAGAAGTTAAAAGAATAAAGAACTAGATTTAGAAGTTCTTTAGGGCTCCCCCTTTCTTTTGTTTTTGGAGGAGATTCTTAATGTCTCTGTTTCTCCTCTCAATTATTCCCTGTCCTTGAGGATTAAAGCGCATGTCAGTAGTGTGTAAAATCTGATACTGTGCACAAAAGTGTGCAAAATGTTTAGAAGTATATGCAGGTCCATTATTTCTTTTTATTTCTTGTATCACACCCATAATTGCAAATGCTTGTATAATGAATTCAGTGACCACTCAGGCTGTCTCTTTTGCTGCTGGTATTGCAAAAGTGAATCCTGAAAAGGTGTCTACCACAACATGGATAAAAGACAGACAGATTTATAATGGGTCACATCCATTTGCCAGATTTCATTGGGTCTCAAACCATGAGGGTTCTTTCCTGGAGGCAGTGTAGGAGCATGGAAAGGAAGGCAAGTTGTACAGGCTACAGATTTTGTATGTACAAATAATGTATGAGGCTACAAATTTTATTTGGGCTGTGGCAATTCTTTGTACCCCACCTGCTGAATAGGCTGAATCAGATATTATATTTATTCTTGGGGATAATAAGAGCTACAATGATTGAATACAATTCATTTTGCTGAGTGGACTGAAAAGGAATTCTGACTACTCTCTTTATAGTTGTCACGAGAGTATACAGCACAAATATTTTGTTTTGATGCATCTGTAAAGGTAAAAGTTGATCCTTTAAGAGGAACCTTAGAAACTTTTTCTTTAAGAATCCATCACCAATTATGTAATAGTCTGGTTATCTTTAATGGAGATCCGTGTATAAAATTTGGAACTGTGGCCAATACAATTTGCCACTTGGGATGGTTTCACAGCATACATTAATTTGTGCATTAGTATAAAAGGTGAAGTTGATGGGGGCGTCTCAAGAACCAGTTCTGTTTTAGGTGTGGTTGAAACTGCCTCTTGAGAGCAAAAATCACCACACCCTTCACCATGCCATTCATCTTCACTTAAATCCTCATGCCCTCTGGCAATATTGCCATTAATCTGTCCTATGTCTTCCTCTTTTTCCTCACACTTCCTCATCTGGCTGTTTTTAAATTTTTCTTTTTTCTATAACTTGCAGGATTCTTTGAAGCCAATTGTTATCATGTTGTATGTATAGAATATTTCCTTGGAAATTGAACCAGGACCTTTATCATAGTAATATTCACATAGTTGATCTCCTACTAGTTTCCAATTATCTGGCCCCATATTTTCTTCCTTTAAGAAGCAAGGGGACGTGCATTCTAATATACCCAAGAGTCTAGAGATCGGCTCCCAACTTATTATTAATCCTTGTCCCTTGATCAACTTAATATGCTTTCTACAGTGCTCCCTCTGGAAGGAAGTGGGAGTGGGCTGGCACTGGGGGAGAATCTTTTCCTAATATCTGCCCCATTTCATCTAGAAAAGGTTACTACGTTAGCCCTTAACAAAGTAAGTTCCCTGTTTGTCTATTAAAATACTCACCCTATTTCCTGGTCATCGGGGACTTCTTTAGTGAAATTAGGGTCCTTGACCCTATGTTGGGTGCCAAATGTGAAGATGAGTTAGCACTCTGGATGCCTTAGAATCAGCTGGAGTCAGGATAAGCAAAAGTCCTTGGTCTTTATTCTTGGTCTCTAGGGGTAGAAGTGAACAGGATGGACACAAAATCTCCACAACTTTTCTTCTCTTCATCTACCACCAAAGCGACTTTGGCTTGTCTTACTCCACCGCCTAATTCTTCCTACAATTCATTGTATACACCAAAAAACTGAACCAGCACAGAATAGTGGGAAGGGCCATTTCCCAAGCATATTCTAATAGAGTATTGTCCAATTGGTAATTAGCCTTAAGTGCTTGGTTATCTGACCTCAGTGCATCAATTCAGAGTTTCAGCCCTTTACATTTGTGTATGGGTGGGTAGATAGATAGAGATAGATTTTTTTTTTGTAAAATAATGGGTGTTAGAATAATAGGCATTTATGTTCCCTTCCAATTCTAAATGCTATAAGTACAAACATATGAATACAAATAAATCAGACCACTTAAATTTTGAAGTGCACATTTACTTAAATATTTAATGTAAATATGTACCATCTTACACATACTCTCCATGTGGATTTTTATTTATGTTAAGACAATAATTCTTCACTTCAATATTGCTTTGAATTTCAAGAAAAAAATATCTTGGTCCTCTATTGTGTGTATGTGTGTTGTGTGTGTGTGTGTGTGTGTATGTGTAAATATTCACACAGTTTTGGAAAAGAAAAGATATGAGCAACTGGAGGCATCATGATAAGCTTCACACGGAAGGTGTCTATTGAACTCAGCTTTGAAGGATAATAAAGATCTACAAAGATTATGAGGAGGATATTCTAGGATTGAGGTACACAATGTACAAAGATAAAGATCCAGGGGATAGAATGCTATGTACTGAGAACAACAAGTAGGTCAGTTTAAAAGCTAGTAAGAACTAATAGAGATTTTATTTTATTTTTTCCCATAGAAAAGTGATACTTTCCAAATTGCAATTTAAGGATGTCTTTCTCTTTTCTTTAATTTTATATATTTTTTATGGAATTGTTTGAATAGGGGCGGAGCCAAGATGGCAGAGAAGAAACACGCGACTTTCTAAGACCAAAACAATACATTTAAAAACTCAATTGGACATACACAGAAAGAAGTAAAGAAAGCTAATGAAGAAAATAATTCTTTAAAAATTAGAACTGAACAAATAGAAACTAATGATTCATTGAGACAGCAAGAATCAGAATCAGTCAAGCAAAACCAAAAAAATGACAAACTGAAAAAACCATGAATTATCTACTTGCAAAAACGACAGATTTGGAAAATACATCTAGGAGAGATACTCTGAGGATTATTGGACTTTCCGAAAACTATGATGAAAAAAAGAGCCTAGATACTATTTTACAAGAAATCATCAAAGAGAACTGCCCAGATGTAATAGAATCAGAAGGCAAAATAGGCATTGAAAGAATTCATCGAACACCTTCTGAAAGAAACCCTAAAATAAAAACCCCAAGGAATATTGTGGCAAAATTTCAGGACTATCAGATTAAGGAAAAAATTGTACAAGCAGCAAAAAAAAAAACCATTTAAATACCGAGGTGCCACAATAAGGATCACCCAAGATATGGCTGCCTCTACATTAAAGGTAAGAAGGGCCTGGAATATGATATTCCGAAAGTCACAAGAACTTGGGATGCAGCCAAGAATAAACTACCCAGCTAAGCTGAGCATTTTCTTCCAGGGAAGAAGATGGACATTTAATGAAACAAATGAATTCCATTTGTTTCTGAAGAAAAAACCAGAACTAAACAAAAAATTTGATCTCCAAGAATAGAACTCAAGAGATGCAGAAAAGGTGAAAATAACTCTTGAGAATTGTATTTCTGTTGTGGATATGCAAAAAAAAATACATGTATAATTTGATTGTACTGATATAACATAAAAAAGGGAAGTAGATATGGAAAAGGGATGATGGCAGAATAAGGTGGGAAGGAGGGATAAAAAGAGAGAAACCACATCCCACAAAGAGGCTAAGGAAACTTATCATATCGGAGGAATTTAGAGAGGGGAGGAACATTGTGTGAATCTTACTCTCATCAGAGTTGGCTCAAAGAAAAATAATTGACATTTGTTTTAGAGAAATTCTCTCCGCCTCATTAAAAACAGGGAGAGGAAAAAGGGAAAAGAAAAAGAGTAATAAAGGGAAGCAAGGGGAAAGACTCAAAGGGGGAGGGAGGGATTATAAAGAGGATAAGTATCTTGATACAACAGGGTACATAAGTTTAAAAGGGGGAAAGAGGGTTGGGGAGGCAAGAATAAGTAAAGCATAATCTGGGGTTATTAGGATGGCAGAAATACAGATTTAGTAATTCTAACCGTAATTGTGAATGGGATGAACTCCCCATAAAGAGGAGGCAGATAGCAGACTGGATCAAAAGTCAGAACCCTACAATATGTTGTTTACAAGAAACACATTTAAAGCAGGGGGATACATATGAGTAAGGTAAAAGGCTGGAGCAAAATCTTTTATGCTTCAGGTGAAGTCAAAAAGCAGGGGTAGCCATCCTTATCTCAGATCAAGCAAAAGTAAAAATTGATCTAATTAAAAGAGATAAGGAAGGAAACTACATCCTGCTAAAGGTCATATAAACAACGAAGCAATTTCAATATTAAACATATATGTACCAAGTGGTATGGCACTCAACTTCCTAAAGGAGAAGTTAAGAGAGTTGCAAGAAGAAATAGACAACAAAACTGTAATAGTAGGAGATCTCAACCTTGCACTCTCAGAATTAGACAAATCAAACCACAAAACAAATAAGAAAGAAATTAAAGAAGTAAATAGAATATTAGAAAAATAGGTATGTTGGATCTTTGGAGAAAATTGAATGGAGATAGAAGGGAATATACTTTCTTCTCAGCAGTTCATGGAACCTATTCAAAAATTGACCATATATTAGGACATAAAGACCTCAAAATTAAATGCAAGAAAGCAGAAATAGTAAATGCTTTCTTTCAGATCATGATGCAATAAAACTACATTCAACAAAAAGTTAGGGGAAATAGACCAAAAAGTAATTGGAAAACTAAACAATCTCATCTTAAAGAATGATTGGGTGAAGCAGCAAATTATAGATAAAATTAATAATTTCACTCAAGATAATGACAATGATGAGACATCATACCAAAATTTGTGGGATGCAGCCAAAGCGGTAATAAGAGGGAATTTTATATCCTTAGAGGCTTACTTGAATAAAACAGAGAAAGAAAAAATTAATGAATTGGGCTTGCAGCTAAAAAAACTAAAAAAAGACCAAATTAAAACCCCCCAATCAAATACTAAATTGGAAATTCTAAAATAAAAAGGAGAAATTAAAAATATTGAAAGTAAAAAAACTATTGAACTAATTAATAAAACTAAGAGTTGGTTCTATGAAAAAGCCAATAAAATAGATAAGCCTTTGGCAAATCTGATTAGAAAAAGGAGGGAGGAAAATGAAATTAGTAGTCTTAAAAATGAAAAGGGAGAACTTTCCACCAATGAAGAGGAAATTAGAGAAATAATAAGGAGTTATTTTGCTCAACTTTATGCCAATAAATTTGATAACCTAAGTGAAATGGATGACTACCTCGAAAAATACAGACTTCCAGACTAACAGAGGAGGAAGTAAATTGCTTGAATAGTCCCATTTCAGAAAAAGAAATAGAACAGGCAATTAAACAACTCCCTAAGAAAAAAATCCCCAGGACCAGATGGATTTACATGTGAATTTTACCAAACATTTAAAGAACAATTGGCCCCAATGCTATATAAATTATTGGATAAAATAGGGAATGAATGAGTCCTACCAAATTCCTTCTATGACACAGACATGGTACTGATACCTAAACCAGGTAGGCTGAAAACAGAGAAAGAAAATTATAGACCAATCTCCCTAATGAATATTGATGCTAAAATCTTAAATAAGATATTAGCAAAAAGACTACAGAAAATCATCTCCAAGATAATACACTATGATCAAGTAGGATTTATACCCGGAATGCAGGGCTGGTTCAATATTAGGAAAACTATCAATATAATTGGCCATGTTAATAACCAAATTAACAAAACCATATGATCATCTCAATAGATTCAGAAAAAGCATTTGATAAAATCCAACATCCATTCCTATTAAAAATACTTGAGAGTATAGGAATAAATGGACTTTTCCTTAAAATAATCAGCAGCATCTATTTAAAACCATCAGTAAGCATCATATGTAATGGAGACAAACTGCAACCATTCCCAATAAGATCTGGAGTGAAACAAGGTTGCCCACTATCACCGTTACTATTTAATATTGTATTAGAAACGCTAGCTATAGCAATAAGAGCTGAGAAAGAGATTAAAGGAATAAGAATGGGCAATGAGGAAGCCAAATTATCACTCTTTGCCGATGACATGATGGTATACTTAGAGAACCCAGAGATTCTGCCAAAAAGTTATTAGAAATAATCCACAACTTTAGCAAAGTTGCTGGTTATAAAATAAACCCACATAAGTCATCAGCATTCTTATATATCACTAACAAAATCCAACAGTCAGAGTTACAAAGAGAAATTCCATTTAAAGTAACTAATGATAATATAAAATATTTAGGAATCTATCTGCCAAGGGAAAATTAGAAACTTTATGAGCAAAATTACAGACCACTTTTCACACAAATTAAGTCTGATCTAACCAATTGGAAAAATATTAAATGCTCTTGGATAGGGCGAGCAAATATAATAAAGATGACAATATTACCTAAACTAATCTATTTATTTAGCGCTATATCAATCAGACTCCCAAAAAACTATTTTAATGACCTAGAAAAAATAACAACAAAGTTCATATGGAAAAACAAAAGGTCAAGAATTTTAAGGGAATTAATGGAAAAAAATCAAATGATGGTGGCTTAGCTGTACCAGATCTAAAATTATATTATAGAGCAGCAGTTACCAAAACTATTTGGTATTGGCTAAGGAATAGATTAGTTGATCAGTGGAATAGATTAGGTTCAAGGGAAAAAACAGTCAACAAATATAGCAACCTAGTCTTTGACAAACCCAAAGATCTTAGCTTTTGGGATAAGAACTTACTGTTTGATAAAAATTGCTGGGAAAATTGGAAACTAATATGGCAGAAACTAGGCATTGATCCATACTTAACGCCATACACCAAGATAAGGTCAAAATGGGTTCATGACCTAGGCATAAAGAATGAAATTATTAATAAATTAGAGGAACGTAGGATAGTTTACCTCTCAGACCTGTGGAAGGGGAAGGTCTTTATGACCAAAGCAGAACTAGAGATCATTACTGATCACAAAATAGAAAATTTTGATTATGCCAAACTGAAAAGTTTTTGTACAAACAAAACTAATGCAGACAAGATTAGAAGGGAAGCAATAAACTGGGAAAATATTTTTACAGTCAAAGGTTCTGATAAAGGCCTCATTTCCAAAATATATAGAGAATTAACTCTAATTTATAAAAAATCAAGCCATTCTCCAATTGAAAAATGTTCAAAGGATATGAACAGACAATTCTCAGATGAAGAAATTGAAACTATTTCTAGTCATATGAAAAGATTCTCCACGTCATTATTAATCAGAGAAATGCAAATTAAGACAACTCTAAGATACCACTACACACCTGTCAGATTGGCTAACATGACAGGAAAAAATAATGATGATTGTTGGAGGGGATGTGGGAAAACTGGGACATTGATGCATTGTTGGTGGAGTTGTGAACGAATCCAATCATTTTGGAGAGTAGTTTGGAACTATGCTCAAAAAGTTATCAAACTGTGCATACCCTTTGATCCAGCAGTGTTACTACTGGGATTATATCCCAAAGAGATTATAAAGAAGGGAAAGGGACCTGTATGTGCACGAATGTTTGTGGCAGCCCTTTTTGTAGTGGCTAAAAACTGGAAACTGAATGGATGTCCATCAGTTGGAGAATGGTTGAATAAATTGTGGTATATGAAAATTATGGAATATTACTGTTCTGTAAGAAATGACCAACAGGATAATTTCAGAAAGGCCTGGAGAGACTTACATGAACTGATGCTGAGTGAAATGAGCAGGACCAGGAGATCATTATATACTTCAACAACAATACTCTATGATGACCAGTTCTGATGGACCAGGCCATCCTCAGCAACAGAGATCAAGCAAATCATTTCTAATGGAGCATTAATGAACTGAACTAGCTATGCCCAGAAAAGAACTCTGGAGATGACTAAAAACCATTACATTGAATTCCCAATCCCTATATTTATGCACACCTGCATTTTTGATTTCCTTCACAAGCTAATTGTACAATATTTCAGAGTCTGATTCTTTTTCTACAGCAAAATAATGTTTTGGTCATGTATACTTATTGTGTATCTAATTTATATTTTAATATATTTAACATCTACTGGTCATCCTGCCATCTAGGGGAGGGGGTGGGGGGGTAAGAGGTGAAAAATTGGAACAAGAGGTTTGGCAATTGTTAATCCTGTAAAGTTACCCATGTATATATCCTCTAAATAAAAGGCTATTAAATAAAATAAATAAATAAATAGAAAAAAAAAAAGGAATTGTTTGAATATAGGTAAAAAGACATATCCTATATCAATTCATGTAATACTAGATATTCTGTGATTCTTCAATCACCCTGTAATGTTCCTTTTTTTTTTTTTCTGCAATTCCTACGTAATTCTGACTTGCCCAAGGTCACATCTAGGAAGTGCTATCTGTCTAAGGCTGTATTTGAACTCACATTCTCCTGACTCCAAGTTCCAGCTCTATGCACTATGCCATCTAGATGCTCTTGTGTTTTTAGAGTCACCAATGAAATGAAACAAGGATTTGTGCTTGTTTGCACGGTTTTTAGCATGATTCTTTCAGCCATGTTGTCAAATGCCTTCCATTGAATGACAATCATGGAATCAAAGTTAGCTACTGCACTGATGGTAAATTCTTCAACTTGAAAAAGCTATAAGCCAAAACTAAAGTGGAGGGAGTGTTTGGTGGTGCCTGATTTTTTGTTTGCAGATGATGTGCAATCATTGCAGCCTCTGAAGCAGAGATGCAACAAATCATGGATCAATCATCTGCTGCTTGTGCTAATTTTGACCTAACAATTAACACAAAGAAAACAAGGTCATCATCAGCCAACATTACATGATCCACACATGGAACCACGGGTTACAATAAATGATGAAGTTTTGAATGCTGTGGATACATTCTATTACCTTGGCAGTATACTTTCCAAATGGATAATGAAATTGACACATGTATTGCCAGAGCTAGCTCAGTGTTCAGTAGTCTCCAAAGGAAAGTTGGGACAGGAGATGTAATAGACTGACTATCAAATTGAAAGTCTAGAGAGCCATTGTGCTGACTCCATTACTATATCCTTATGAAATCTGGACAGTATATTAATGCCATGCCAAGAAACTGAATCACTTCCATTTGAATTGTCTTAGAAAGATTCTGAAGATCACCTGGCAGGAGAAGATAGCAGAAATGGAGGTCTTTTCTCTCACTAATCTGACAAACATTCCAGCTCTACTGCAGAGAGCATAACTCTTTTGGTCTGGGCATATTCTTTGAATGTCAAATGTATGCTTGCCCCCAAAAAATATATTTTATGGAGAAGTCACACAGTGAAAGTGTTCACAAGGTTTTCAGAAAAAGTGATACAAGGAAACTCTCAAGGTCTCTCTTA
Organism: Sarcophilus harrisii; assembly: GCF_902635505.1. Classification (NCBI taxonomy): domain Eukaryota; kingdom Metazoa; phylum Chordata; class Mammalia; order Dasyuromorphia; family Dasyuridae; genus Sarcophilus; species Sarcophilus harrisii. The sequence continues at coordinate 153,555,920 of NC_045429.1, forward strand.
AGAACGTTAGAATTGATTATTTGACATGGGAGATACTGGCACAAAATTGTTCTCATCAAAAAGGTGTGCTCTATGAGCAAAACAAAATTGAATTATCCCAAAAGAAACAAGAGATGCACAAAATTAGAGAAATTACCCAAAATGTTCATATGGACTATTTGTACCTGACGTATGCCAGCACACACAAAGCTCATATTGGTCTAACCAGACATAGTTAGACACACTGCAACTCAACTCTAATATAATGATGTCATTTTTTTCCTCTTTGAGAACAAAGGAAACCAACCATCCAATCACCCAATCAAATAATTCTGACCTGAGTTACTGCTAAATTGGCTTTGCTGTGGTATCTAGGATTTTTTACAGGCACCTGACAATTCCTGTTCTGTTTCTTCTTTGTCCTCTGTCTCCTTTATTTTTTTTTGAGATAAAGATAGTTGAGACAATTTTTAATCCATATAATCATGAATGATAAGACTAAAACATGATTTTTTTTAAATTTAGGAATAACAATAATTGCCTATCTTTTTTTGTAAATCTAATCAATAGGGATTAACCTTTAAAATGTAATGATAAAAGGTAATTATATACTTATAATAAAAATGTAATTTTAAACATGCTGAAAATTCATAGTTGGCAAAATCCAAAAATAAAATCAGGTAATATAATTAATAATTTGAAATATCTGCTCTGAAATGAATTTTGTATTGTAAATACAATTGTAAATTGTAAATTTATAAATAAGAAAGATGAAGTAGGGAATCATAGTTCCAGGAGTCAAATTTGACTTCATAGTTATTCTTCAGAACTGGTCTAATAAAAATTCTTCAATTCAATAGGCATTTATTGAACACCTACTATGTCTCAGTAATATACAAAGTTTGGAATACAGAAGAAAAACAGTCCGTGATCTTATGTAGGTTCCTAACTAATAGTGGAGTATTATACATAAAAGTAAGTTTAAAAGGCAGGGAATAAGTATTGGGCAAGGGACATCATGTTCCAGGAAATTACAACTAAGCTGTTGATGGAAAACAGAGTTTCCTAGAAACCATAATTGTTGGAATCTTTACAAATTGTTAAGCCATTGGAGTTGATAGAGATAATAATTATCCAATTTGGCATGGTTCAACATGATTGATTTGATCTTAGAAGAAGATATTTTGGGCCAGAACTTGAAACAAGGTACTAAGTACAACTGATGGAAACAATGCTTGTGTCCGCACCTTTAGAGAGCTCATAAGTTTCTCAGTACTCAATGGAGTTCACACGTTTGGGAGAGTTCAGGGTTTAGAAAGAGATATCTGAATTCACACCTCCCTTAGTGCCAGAGAGCACTCTGGGAGATAACCCAGAATCCCTCTCCCTCCAGAAGGCGGAGTTAACCTTTGGGAGATCATATATATACAGGAAGCTCTGAGAGCTGGAGAGGGATTTACTTGGAGTCAGAGAGGAGCACTCAGGGAGGAAGCCCACAAGCCCTATCTTCGAGGAAAGAGAGATTCATCATATCTTCTACCTTGGTGCTGGCTGAAGTCAGAAGGACAAACCTTTGGATTTAGAGACATTTGGGTAGAGGCTCTTAGAATCAAGCAGAGAGATAGGCCTCTGGGTTAACTGGGCTATATTGAAGGACACAATAATAGATCTGAACTCTTTTATCACCTGGCTGTGTTTTGGAAAAGAAACACCAACATATAATTATGGTATGGGTATGGATAGTTATGCTTACTTCAAAAGAAAAAGAAGGAAAAATGAAGGAAGGATATCAATATTTATTTTTACAAATTATACATATTATTTATTTAACATTACCTAAATCTACCAAAATTTGCTCTTTCTTTCTCAGAGATCCATCCCTTATGACAAAGAATTATTTTTTTTTAATAAAAGAGGGGAAAACACATTTCATAGAATTTAACCAACAAATCCACCATAACTATTATTTATAGAGCATTTAGTATTAAATTTTAAGTTAAGATGACATGTTCTGGGACAGTTCACTGACACATTGGATAGAACATTTTCACTGGAGTCAGAAGTACCTATGTTCATATTTGGTCTCAGACAGTTACTAGTTATGCAACCCTGGGCAAGTCACTTAACCCTGGAGGGAGAGTTTAGGAAGATCAGAGTTCAAATCATGCTTCATCTTCTTACTAATCAGCTACTATGATCTTAGATAAGTCACCAAATCTCTTTTAGTCTCTATTCACTTATAAAATGGGAGTAATTTCTCTCAGAGTTCTTGTGAGAATCAAATGAGAATATATTACAATATTTTCTAAAACGTTAAAAGGCTACCTAAAAGCAGTAGTAATAAATATTATTTACTATTAGTAAATACTATTACTGTTAGTTATTATTAGTAGTAGTTACTATTGGTAATGGTCCTTAATAGTAAGAGTTCCTAACAGTAATTCTTACTATCAGTAAATGTAGTTCCTAATAGTCTCCTATTGTTACACATGCAAATCATGTCTAAATATCAGATTATATTTGTATATGTACTCAAATCACTCAGATTAAAGTCTCTTTTTTTTTTTTTCAGGAAGATCATCTTCCTAAGTTTATTTTTTTATTTATTTATTTTTTTAATTTAATAGCCTTTTATTTACAGGATATATAAATGGGTAACTTTACAGCATTAACAATTGCCAAACCTCTTGTTCCAATTTTTCACCTCTAAAACCCCCCACCCCCGCCCCTAAATGGCAGGATGACCAGTAGATGTTAAATTTATTAAAATATAACTTAGATACACAATAAGTATACATGACCAAAACATTATTTTGCTGTACAAAAAGAATCAGACTCTGAATTATTGTACAATTAGCTTGTGAAGGAAATCAAAGATGCAGGTGTGCATAAATATAGGGATTGAATTCAATGTAATGGTTTTAGTCATCTCCCAGAGTTCTTTTTCTGGGTATAGCTAGTTCAGTTCATTACTGCTCCATTAGAAATGATTTGGTTGATCTCGTTGCTGAGGATGGCCTGATCCATCAGAACTAGTCATCATCTAATTATTGTTGAAGTATATAATGATCTCCTGGTCCTGCTCATTTCACTCAGGATCAGTTCGTTGATAAATCTCTCAGGCCTTTCTGAAATCATCCTGTGGTCATTTCTTACAGAACAGTAATATTCCATAATTTTCATATACCACAATTTATTCAGCCATTCTCCAACTGATGGACATCCATTCAGTTTCCAGTTTCTAGCCACTACAAAAGGGCTGCCACAAAATTCGTGCACATACAGATCCCTTTCCTTCTTTATAATCTCTTTGGGATATAAGCCCAGTAGTAACACTGCTGGATCAAGTATCACAGTTTGATAACTTTTGAGCATAGTTCCAAACTACTCTCAAATGATTGGATTCCTTACAACTCAACCACCAATGAATCAATGTCCCAGTTTTCCCATCCCTCAACAATCATCATTATTTTTCCTCTCATCTTAGCCAATCTGACAGGTTGTGGTGGTATCTTAGAGTTGTCTTAATTTGCATTTCTCTGATTAATAATGACTTGGAGCATCTTTTCATATGACTAGAAATAGTTTCAATTTCTATCTGAAATTGTCTGTTCATATCCTTTGACCATTTTCAATTAGAGAATGACGATTTTTATAAATTAGAGTTAATTCTCTATATATTTTGGAAATGAGGACCTTTATCAGAACCTTTGACTGTAAAAATATTTTCCCAGTTTATTGCTTCCCTTCTAATCTTGGCTGCATTAGTTTTGTTTGTACAAAAACTTTTCAGTTTGGTATAATCGAAATGTTCTATTTTGTGATCAGTAATGATCTCTAGTTCTGCTTTGGTCATAAAAACCTTCCCTTCACAGGTCTGAGGGTAAACTATCCTATGTTCCTCTAATTTATTAATAATTTCATTCTTTATGTCTAGGTCATGAACCCATTTTGACCTTATCTTGTGTCGGCATTAAGTATGGATCAATGCCTAGTTTCTGCCATATTAGTTTCCAATTTTCCCAGCAATTTTTATCAAACAGTAAGTTCTTATCCCAAAAGCTAAGATCTTTGGGTTTGTCAAAGACTAGGTTGCTATATTTGTTGACTGTTTTATCCCTTGAACCTAATCTATTGCACTGATCAACTAATCTATTCATAGCCAATACCAAATAGTTTTGGTAACTGCTGCTCTATAATATAGTTTAGATCTGGTACAGCTAAGCCACCATCATTTGATTTTTTTTTTCATTAATTCCCTTTAAATTCTTGACCTTTTGTTTTCCATATGAACTTTGTTGTTATTATTTCTAGGTCATTTAAATAGTTTTTTGGGAGTCTGATTGGTATAGCACTAAATAAATAGATTAGTTTAGGTAATATTGTCATCTTTATTATATTTGCTCGCCCTATCCAAGAGCATTTAATATTTTTCAATTGGTTAGATCAGACTTAATTTGTGTGAAAAGTGGTCTGTAATTTTGCTCATAAAGTTTCTGATTTTTCCCTTGGCAGATAGATTCCTAAATATTTTATATTATCAGTAGTTACTTTAAATGGAATTTCTCTTTGTAACTCTGACTGTTGGATTTTGTCAGTGATATATAAGAATGCTGATGACTTATGTGGTTTATTTATAACCAGCAACTTTGCTAAAGTTGTGGATTATTTCTAATAACTTTTAGCTAGAATCTCTGGGGTTCTCTAAGTATACCATCATGTCATCGGCAAGAGTGATAATTTGCTTCCTCATTGCTATTCTTATTCCTTTAATCTCTTTCTCAGCTCTTATTGTTATAGTAGCGTTTCTAATACAATATTAAATAGTAACGGTGATAGTGGGCAACCTTGTTTCCTCAGATCTTATTGAGATGGTTGCAGTTTGTCTCCATTACATATGATGCTTACTGATGGTTTAAATAGATGCTGCTGATTATTTTAAGGAAAAGTCCATTTATTCCTATACTCTCAAGTGTTTTTAATAGGAATGGATGTTGGATTTTATCAAATGCTTTTCTGCATCTATTGAGATGATCATATGGTTTTTGTTAATTTGGTTATTAACATGGCCAATTATATTGATAGTTTCTAATATTGAACCAGCCCTGCATTCCGGGTATAAATCCTACTTGATCATAGTGTATTATCTTGGATGAATTTCTGTAGTCTTTTTGCTAATATCTTATTTAAGATTTTAGCATCAATATTCGATAGGGAATTGGTCTATAATTTTCTTTTCTGTTTTCAGCCTACCTGGTTTAGGTATCAGTACCATGTCTGTGTCATAGAAGAATTTGAGTAGGACTCATTCCTATTTATCAAAATAATTTATATAGCATTGGGGCCAATTGTTCTTTAAATGTTTGGTAAAATTCACATGTAAATCCATCTGGTCCTGTGGATTTTTTCTTAGGGAGTTGTTTAATAGCCTGTTCTATTTCTTTTTCTGAAATGGGACTATTCAAGCAATTACTTCTTCCTCTGTTAGTCTGGGAAGTCTGTATTTTTTGGAGGTAGTCATCCATTTCACTTAGGTTATCAAATTTATTGGCATAAAGTTGAGCAAAGTAACTCCTTATTATTTCTCTAATTTCCTCTTCATTGGTGGAAAGTTCTCCCTTTTCATTTTAAGACTACTAATTTCATTTCCTCCTCCTTTTACTAATCAGATTTACCAAAGTCTTATCTATTTTATTGGCTTTTCATAGACCAACTCTTAGTTTTATTAATTAGTTCAATAGATTTTTTACTTTCAATATTTTTAATTTCTCCTTTTAATTTTAAATTTCCAATTTAGTATTTTATTGGGGTTTAATTTGGTCTTTTTAGTTTTTAGTTGCAAGCCCAATTCATTAATCTTTTCTTTCTCTGTTTATTCAAGTAAGCCTCTAAGGATATAAAATTCCCTCTTATTACCGCTTTGGCTGCATTCCACAAATTTTGGTATGATGTCTCATCATTGTCATTATCTTGAGTGAAATTATTAATTATCTATAATTTGCTCTTCACCCAATCATTCTTTAAGATGAGATTGTTTAGTTTCAATTACTTTTGTTCTATTTCCCTAACTTTTGTTGAATGTAGTTTTTATTGCATCATGATCTGAAGAAAGCATTTACTATTTCTGCTTTCTTGCATTTAATTTGAGGTCTTTATGTCTAATATATGGTCAATTTTGAATAGGTTCCATGAACTGCTGAGAAAAGTATATTCCTTCTTTCTCCATTCAATTTTCTCCAAAGATCCAACATACCTAATTTTTCTAATATTCTATTTACTTCTTTAATTTCTTTCTTATTTGTTTGTGGTTTGAGTTGTCTAATTCTGAGGTGCAAGGTTGAGATCTCCTACTATTACAGTTTTGTTGTCTATTTCTTCTTGCAACTCTCTTAACTTCTCCTTTAGGAAGTTGAGTGCCATACCACTTGGTGCATATATGTTTAAAATTGATATTGCTTCGTTGTTTATGCTACCCTTTAGCAGGATGTAGTTTCCTTCCTTATCTCTTTTAATTAGATCAATTTTTACTTTTGCTTGATCTGAGATAAGGATGGCTACCTCTTTTGACTTCACCTGAAGCATAATAGATTTTGCTCCAGCCTTTACTTTTACTCTATATGCATCCCCTGCTTTAAATGTGTTTCTTGTAAACAACATATTGTAGGGTTCTGACTTTTGATCCAGTCTGCTATCTGCCTCCTCTTTATGGGGGAGTTCATCCCATTTACATTTACGGTTAGAATTACTAAATCTGTATTTGTTGCCATCCTAATAACCCCAGATTGTGCTTTACTTATTCTTGCCTCCCCAACCCTCTTTCCCCTTTTAAACTTATGTACCCCTCTTGTATCACGATACTTATCCTCTTTATAATCCCTCCCTCCCCTTTAGAGTCTTTCCCCTTCCTTCCCTTATTACTCTTTTCTTTCCCTTTTCCTCTCCCCGTTTTAATGGGGCAGAGAATTTTCTCTAAAACAAATGTCAATTATTTTTCTTTGAGCCAACTCTGATGAGAGTAAGATTCACACAATGTTCCTCCCTCTCTAAATTCCTCAGATATGATAGTTTCCTTAGCCTCTTTGTGGGATGTGGTTCCCTCTTTTTATCCCTCCTTCCCACCTTATTCTGCCATCATCCCTTTTCCATATCTACTTCCCTTTTTATGTTATATCAGTACAATTAAATTATACATGTATTCTTTTTGTATATCCACAACAGAAATACAATTCTCAAGAGTTATTTTACCTTTTCTGCATCTCTTGAGTTCTATTCTTGGAGATCAAATTTTTTGTTTAGTTCTGGTTTTCTTCAGAAACAAATGGAATTCATTTGTTTCATAAAATGTCCATCTTCTTCCCTGGAAGAACATGCTCAACTTAGCTGGGTAGTTTATTCTTGGCTGCATCTCAAGTTCTTGTGCCTTTCGGAATATCACATTCCAGGCCCTTCTTTCCTTTAAGGTAGAGGCAGCCAGATCTTGGGTGATCCTTATGGTGGCAACTCGGTATTTAAATGGTTTTTTTTTTGGCTGCTTGTAAAATTTTTTCCTTAATCTTATGGTTCTGAAATTTTGCCACAATATTCCTTGGGTTTTATTTTAGGGTTTCTTTCAGAAGGTGTTCGATGAATTCTTTCAATACCTATTTTGCCTTCTGATTCTATTACATCTGGCAGTTCTCTTTGATGATTTCTTGTAAAATAGTATCTAGCTCTTTTTTTCATCATAGTTTTCAGAAAGTCCAATAATCCTCAGATTATCTCTCTAGATCTATTTTCCAAGTCTGTCGTTTTGCAAGTAGATAATTCGTGGTTTTCAGTTTGTCATTTTTTTTTTTGATTGATTCTTGCTGTCTCAATGAATCATTAGTTTCAATTTGTTCAGTTCTAATTTTAAAGAATTATTTTCTTCAATAGCTTTTTTACTTCTTTCTGTATATGTCCAATTGAGTTTTGAATGTATTGTTTTGGTCTGTGGAATTTTTTCCATTTCACTAATTTTTTTAGTGAATTATTTTTCTTTTTCAATTCACAGATCCTACTTTCTTCGAGTTCTTTATTTTTCAATTCCAATTTTGTTTCCCTGCACTTCCTGAGGGTATTAACTTTTCAATTCGTATTTCAGGAAGTTGTTGCTCTCTTATAGGCTTCTCTTTCCTTTCCCCATTTTCTTCTAACTCTCTTTTGAGACTTTTAATGGTCTCTTCTATGAGAGCATTATGTAAGGAGGACAGTCTGATGCATTTTGCTGTTTGAGGTCTCTTCAGGTTTGCTGACCTGCTCTTTTCTGCATAGAAGCTGTCGATTATTCTTTTCTTCTTTTTATTCATGTTTTAAAGCCTTTGGGTGGGTCTCCTAGGCAAGGGGTTCCAGCTTCCTCTGCAGAATAGGGAGATGTAAGCCTATTTCCGCCTCTGAGGTATGGGAAGTGCTCTGGGTGAAGTTTTCCTTCCCCAACAGGAGGTGGATTCAGCACTGCCGAGCTATCAAACTGTAGTAGGGCTGAGTGGATTATTGATTGCCCTTGGCTGAGAGACTAAGTGGTGAAAGTGTCACTGCCCCAGGCGGAGCCTCTTGAGGGACTGTGAGTATGCAGCTGACTGCAGACTGCCACAAACTCTGCCCAGTGTCTCTGCCTGATGCAAATCGGCCCTGGAAAAGCTCTATGCCTAAGCCGAGGCTCCCCACTGAGCAGATTGGAGGCTAACCGGGCTGGAGTCCTACTGCCATGCAGGATCACACTGCCCAAGGAAAATCCCTGCTGCGGGTTGGGGCTGCTGGCGCTTGTGCTGAGATCTGTGCCTTCACCCTGGTTTGAGACTCTCCTCGGAACCTAATTTCTCTCCCCGTCTGATCTCCCCCTAGCCCCGGAATCAACCTTTTGGCGAGACTGCAGATTTTCTTCGGCCAGTGAGTTGTTCTACTTCTTATCTTCTGATGTAGCAGTCAAGACTATTTTTGAGGCTCGATATAATATTGATAAAGAGGGTAAGAGAAGAGCTTAGAAAGTCGCCTGTGTCTTCTCCGCCATCTTGGCTCCGCCCCCCAGATTAAAGTCTCATAAACAAAATAACTAGTGTAAGTAAAATTCCATTCATTGCAATCATTTTCCAGATGATTTTTAAGAACACAGAAAATGTTCACAACATTATCTCCTTGATAAATGAGATATGTGTTCTCTAATCTCCCTGAGATGGAGATTGAAAAGCTTCCATTTTCTTTAGTTGTATTACCAAAAACACAGTCTTAGAGGCCAGCCTGGATTTACCTTACCCTGCAAAATAATGCCACAATTTAAAAGACATCTATTCCATTCCTGCAAAACAACATGACCATGCTTTTTTTATATTGTTATGATGATCCTTATTTCTGTACTACAATAATATTCTATTGTTTTCATGTAACTTTTTATTCAGAGATCCTAGTGGTAACATTTATTGGCAAAAATCAGTGATAAAAATTAAGATTCATTTTAATAAATGAGAATTTTATGACAGTATTTGTTTACAGTAGCAAGGAATTATAAATAAAGTAGATGCACATTGATTGGGACTCAGAAGCATAGTGTAGAGCCCTGGGGTGAAGATTAATTAGGAAGAAACCAAAGTGCTTTTGTGTATTGAGAGTGCTATAGACTACTTGAATTGAAAAAAGGAACAGATGAGTTGAGGGGGAAAAAAGAGTTTATATATGTGTGTGTGTATGTGTGTGTGTATGTGTGTGTGTGTGTGTGTGTAAACTATTTATATATAATATATATATATATATATATATATAATATATAATGTATGTATACACACACACAAATCTATATAGTCTAGTATGTAGACATGATGTAGACATCAAGGACTTTACTCATTTAAACATTTGAATTTATTGATAAATAATTATTAAGAATTGTATATTTGCAAAACACTATGCTAAGGACAAAGGAGGGGAATATAAGTAATAAAGATATTCTTCCCTTTAAAGGGACTATATTATAATTAGGAAAAGATAACATCTAAAAAGGAATTAGGAAAGGAGTAATGATTCAAATGCTACATGCTTGAACTTTGCTAAAAAAACACCATGAAACTTCGTGACTTGCCTTAATGATATGTCTATTCTTCAAAAGATGGGGAACTCTAAGGAAAAAATCCATTCTAGGTTTGATTCTTACTGATAAAAGCAAGACTTTTGTAGAAATTATGGAAACCCTGTTTGTTTGTTTTTTTTTTTTTCATTTTGATGACTATTACAAAGGGGATAGTGTGACACCTCTAAGATAATGTGACAATGACAAATGACAACAGACAGAATGAAGAAGTGATGAATTCAAAATTTTTACAAGAAAATATTACCTTAATAATAAAAAAGACAGAACAAAATGAACAATTGAGACTTGATATTCAATGTACATAAAGAAAGGAAGTACAACTTGTTCTTCCTGACAAATTCAGACACCTGGTCAAAATGAAATGTATTGTCTCTTAGGGCACTGAAAGAACTTGTAGAAATTGATGACATAGTGATATTGAAAGGATGTTGGAAAATGAGAGAATTATAAGAACTAAATACAGTGAAAAACAAAGAAAGATAGAAAGAAGAAGAAGGGGGAATAAAAAGAGTAAGAAGAGCAGAAGGAATATTGCCCAGAAAGTATGGGCAATAAATATGAGTTCAATCTCCAGAAACATTCTATAACACATTTGAAAATGGGTAAAAGAATCTAAGAAAGGAAACCATGATCATTAAGAATTAAATGGTTTCGTTAAGAACAGGTCATGCCAGGCTATCCTTATTTTCCTTTTTGAAGACAAGTCTACTGATAGAAGTAATTAAGGGATATGCTATAAAAAATAGTTTATCTGAATTTTACCAATACAATTCATTAAGTATGTCATGCTATTCTAAACTTCTATTAAATTAAGAACTGGTTTAGTGATAAGACTTAACAAGTATTTCTTAAAGCTTCCAAGTCATCTTTATATAAAAATTTCATTGGAAATTTTAGGGATATCTTTTTGGGTCTATAAAAGTAAACATTCTTATCAGTGCTTGTAATATATGCAGCAAACATAAACTTGATAGAGATAGCTAACATACTGGATGAGAGGCAGAATCTATCTGGATCTTGTTAGAATAAGATATTAGATATTATTGTTCTGTAAGAAATGACCAGCAGGATAAATACAGAGAGGATTGGCGAGACTTACATGAACTGATGCTAAGTGAAATGAGCAGAACCAGGAGATCATTATATACCTCAACAACAATACTGTATGAGGATGTATTCTGATAGAAGTGGATTTCTTATTCCCCACTAATATAGTTTTGCTGTCTAATTCTCCTTACAGCTCTCTTAATTTTTCCTAATTTGGATGCTATACTGCTTGGAGTATATATTTAGTATTGATATTACCTCATTATCTATGATAACTTTAGTAGAATGTAGTTTCCTTCCTTTTCCCTATTAGTTCTATTTTTGCTTTTGCTTGATCTGAGATCAGGATTGTTACCTCTGCTTTTTTACATCAACTGAAACATAATAGATTCTGCTCCAGTCCTTTGCCTTTATTTTACATGTTTCACTCTGCTTTAAATGTGTTTCTTGTAAACAACAAATAGGAATCTGGCTTTTAATCCCCTCTGCTGTCCTCTTCTGTTTTATGGGAGAGTTCATCCCATTTGTATTCACAGATAAAATTACTGATTGTGAATGTTCTCCAGTATTATTTACCTCTTTTATATTTTTCTCCTCCCTTCCCTGCTTTCCCTCCTCCCCAGTATTTTATCACTGATCATCCCCTCCCTTAAACAGCCTCTTCTTTTTCAGCCCTCCCCTCCTCCTTAATTATGCCTTTCTTCTTCTATTTCTCTTCCTCCTTCTATTAGCCTTTTTCCTTCCTTTCCAACTTCCCCTCCTACTTTACTATAGAGTGAAACAAGCTTCTCTGTGAAGCTAAATGTGTTTGATATTCTTTCTTTGAGCTATATTTGATGAGACTAAGATTCACACCATGCTTATCCTCCTCTTCTCTTTCTCTCAATTACAATTGATCTTTTTTGACTCCTCATGAGATGTAATTCACCCCATTTAAACTCCATTTTCCTCTTCTTCCAATAGAATCACCTTTGCTCCTCTAGTTTCTTTTATAAATCATTACAATAAAATCAAATTATACCTGCACCCTCTAAACACACCCATAACAGAGGTATAGAGCTGAAGAATTAAACATCATCTTCTTATATAGATATACAACATTTTTAACTTTAAAAATTTTGTTTTCTTTCCTTTTTACCTTTTTATGCTTCTCTTGAGTTCTGTATTTGAAGATCAAATTTTCTTTTCAGCTCTGGTCTTTTCTTTAGAAATAGATGAAATTCAACTTTTTCATTGAATGACCATCATCTTACTTGAAACATGATGCTACAAGCAGTATGGAAGCAAGAATTTAAAAACTGAGGGGTGATAGTCATGATCTGATATGATTTACCAATCACCACAATTAGGGAAGGAAGATTTTGTAGGCAAAAGATGCTGAAGTCAAAGATCAAGGCTTTCAACCAAAAATAAACTGATTATAATCCTACAGAGGTAAAAAAAAATATCTTTAATATAATAAATAACATTCGATTAATTATGTGTCCTCTGTCCCAAAGCCCATTATCTTTATCACTCACCACTCTTGAGGACAGGTAGTTTAAACTATATCTGGTTCTGTGTACTTTCCAGAACTCTTGGTATCTGATGTCATTGGTGACTCATCGATCCCTTTTTCTGGGATTGAGATATAGTCTGTCTATATGCAATCCTATTCCAGAGAATGTGCTTCCTGCTTATTTTCCTTGCCTATTACTTGACTTCTCCCTCTCTGTTAAAATAGGCTGTTTCCAGGATAGAGAGTGCATTGTTTTATACAGCTGTTTTCTATCCCAAGCCCTCTTTTCTGCCCTGGAGCTAATAGAAGCAATCCTGCCCCATAGCAGCTGTAAGATCTAGTGTGCTAAAGCAACAGTGTCCTGCTTTGCTACACCAGACCGGGGCTGGGGTCAGGGCTGGGGCCAGGCTTTCGGCCAGGGCTTCACTGAACTAGGACTACACTTGCCAGATTCCCACTCTAGTATCAAAGACCCTCTCTTCAGCTTTCCACATACTCTATCATGCTCCCAGGCTGAGAGGTCTAGAAGCCTCCAGCACAGCAGCAGAGTCAGAAGTTCCCTACCTTGCTGACCATGGGATTGGAGCCTGCACGGGGATACCACTTGTATTACTATTCTGATGTCATAGACCTTTGCTGTTGACTCTCTAAGTTTCCTTCAGCTGGAAAATATTTGATTCTGTCCTTTTGGGTATTCTCATGCTCTAAAATTTGTTTAACATAATTAAGTAAAGGAATTTGGAGAGGTTTGGGGAGAAGTTAAGAAAGTTCCTGCTTTTATTCTGTTATCTTGGCTCTACCTCCCTGAGAATATGCTCTTTTAAAAAATATATATATATTTATTTATTTTGATGTACATTGTTTTATGAATCATGGTGGGAGAGAAAAATCAGAGTAAAAAGGAAAAACAATGAGAGAGGAAAAAAATACAGGAAAAAAGAGGTGAACATAGCATATGTTTATTTACATTCAGTCTCCATAATTTCTTTTCTAGATGCAGATGGCATTTTCTGTCCAAAGTCTATTGGGATTGTTTTGAATCACTGAACCCCTGAGAAGAACCAAGTCTTTCATAGTTGATCATTTCACATTTTTGCTCTAATTGTGTACAATATATTCCTGGTTCTGCTTGTTTTGCTCAGCATCAGTTCATGTAAATCTTTCCAGGCCTTTCTAAAATCAGCTTGTTCTTCATTTTTATAGAACAATAATATTCCATTACTTTCTTATGCTACAACTTATTCAGCCATTGCCTAGTTGATGAACATTTTCTCATTTTTCAATTCTTTGCTATCACATAAAGAACTGTTATACACATTTTTGCACATGTGAGTCCTTTTCCCTCCTTTTATGATTTTCTTGGGAGGAAAGAGACCTGGTAATATCTCTGCTGGGTCAAAGGTTATGCACAGTTTTATATCCCTTTTAGCATTGTATCTCATTATTCTTCAGAATGGTTGGATCATTTCACAACTCCTCCAACAATGCATCAGAGTCCCAGTTTTCCTACATCCTCTCCAACATTTATTATTATCTTTTCCTGTCATTTTAGTCAATCTGAGAAATATGAAGTGGTGCCTCAGAGTTGTTTTAATTTGCATTTCTTTTTTCAATAGTGATTTAGAGCATTTTTCTGTATGCCTATATATGGCTTTAATTCTGTAATCTAAAAAGTATCTATTCATATCCTTTGACCATTTATCAAATGGGAAATGACTTGTATTCTTATAAATTTGACACAGTTCTTAGTTTAGAAATGATACCTTTATCCGAAATATTGGATATAAAGATTTTTTCTCACCTTTGTACTTCCCATTTAATTTTTTTCTATTGGTTTTGTTGGTGCAAAAACTTTTTTAAAATTTTAATATAATTAAAATTTTTTATTTTGCATTTCATAATGTTCTTTTGTTCTCCAATGGCTTGTTGGCTTCACTCTGCTTTCTTGGCTCTACCCCAGAATAAAAATCTGCTTCCTTAATATTCAAATGTCACTCCTGCTTTCTTTCACTGAATATACTGAGTGTTATTTGATATTTTTTATTGATGAATTAACATCTTTAGTCATTATTCTATATAGTATTACAAGTGGAATAAAGGATATTTGCAATAGGCTATTTATGTTAGCATCTGTAAGCCCATCTTCACATATATCTGTAACACATATGAAATAACTCCAAGACATAAAATGATATATAGAATGGTGTCACTTATATAAAAAAATTGTGTTTAATTAGTACACTAGAATCATACTAGCAGTGAGAGTACATGACACCTTTCCAATATAGTGAATTACAAATAATCAATTGACCTGTGTTGGTGGAATGACTCTCCAAAATACAAATTCTTCTTAGTAGTGAAATCACTTAACTGACTCAAGAAGAAAGAATCCCAAATGTTTATACTTCATTAATTTTTTTATTTTAGATTTTTCTTTGTCTTGCTTTAGTATAAGTATACTTGCTATAAGTATAAGTATTTTAGTATAATATAGTATATTTCTAATGCTTTTGTTTGTGTCAGTCAATGAACTTTAATATATGCTTTCTAAGTTTTTTTGTTTCTAGATTAAAAAGTAATAAGATTTGGAAATCAAATAGTCAAAATTGTCAGAATCATTCATTGAGTAAAAGTCAATCATTGTGCTTCTGAATGAAGTATTTAAGGACTGATTCTGTTGAGCAATCCAATAGTGGTTCATGATTGTTATTTATGTTGATTGCCCAGGAGCTATTATTTTCTAATTTCTTAATTCATAAATGTGGTTTTTTAAGAAGAGGATAATGTTGATATACTGTTTTTACATGGAGAAACTCTAATTTCTTTCCATATAGTAATACTCTTTGAAAATCATTTTTGCTGTAGCATATGGTTTTCATCTTCACTTTGAAATCCTATGTAGATGACCCACACTGAAAAGCAAAATTAAGGCATAATTGTAAATAATATCTACTTAATTTAACATATTCTATGTCACTATTCAAAAATGCTGACGGTTATAATGTGCCAAATATTTTCCTTTTCGTTTATATTTTTGGATTTACTGAATTTTATATCACAGCATTTTAATTGAATTCTAGTTTGAATTTAAAAGTTTATGGGTTTAAAATCATATAAAATACTTCAGGGGAAAAGCATATTTTGGAATGTTCCCAGTAAAAAAACTTGGGTCTGGTTGTCTGGTATTTGTACATGACATTCTTTGCCCTAGAATACTCCTCTGGAATTCTTTTTTCCATTTCTCTTAATGCCTCCATGTTAATTATTTTTGTTCCTTCCTGGATGCAAAGTTTATAAAAGCATTTGAATATGTCTAATTTCTAGCTACTTTCAACAGTGTCTGAGTACACAAATTAGTTTGCATGAATTCCACATAAAAGAAAGTTGAATTCAGTTCAACATTTTACTACATGATGCCAAATAATTGTTTACTTACATGGCCTCACTTGAAGAAGTTTTTTCCTCCAGTTCCCAGCTTTACTTTGGTCTTAGAAAAGCAACTTCTGCTTAACAAGCAATGTCAAATAAGGTGTAATCTTAGTTTTCTCTTTTCCATTTCTCAATTTAGAGAAGTTATGTTGGGTTTAGACTTTATTGGGAGTAGTTGATTGCTAATTGTCTTGAGGATAGGAAGTGTTTTGTGCTTGTGTTTAAGTCCTTATTGCCTGGTATACAGAAGCGTAAAAAACATTTTCATGCTAATTGAAACTTAGAGATATTACAGTTTAGTCATTATTCCTCAACATACATCAATGAAGTAATAATCTTGTGAATTTAAATTTATACTTAAATAATAGCTAATAAGATCAGGAATCAATATTAAATCATTTTCTCTCCCAACTTTTGACTGTCACTTCTAGTTGGGTTCTCTAGGGTGTTGGAATCTTTACAAACTGTTAAGCCATTAGAGTTGATAGAGACAATAATTATCTAGTTTAGCATGGTTCAATATGATTGATTTGATCTTAGAAGGAGATATTTTGGGCCAGAACTTGAAACAAGGTACTAAGTACAACTGATAGAAACGATGCTTGTGTTCACACCTTTAGAGAGCTCATAGAAGCAAGAAATATTTAAGTACTCATTGGAGTTCACATGTTTGGGAGATTTCAGGATTTAGAAAGAGATATCTGAATTCATACCTCCCTTAATCCCTGCCTCCAGAAGGAGAAGTTAAACTCTGGGAGATCAAATATAAAGAGGCTCTTAGCTTCGGGGAGAGACTTACTTCGAACATTTACTGGGGTCAGAGAGGAGCTCTCTGGGAGGAAGCCCACAAGCCCTCTCTCTGAAGCAAGAGAGATTCATTGCATCTTCCACCTTGGTGCTGGCTGGAGTCTGAAGGACAAACCTTTAGAACTGGGGACATTTGGAGAGAGCTCTTGGAACCAAGCAGAGAGATAGGCCTCTGAGCTAACTGAGCTATATTGAAGGACACAATAAAAGATCTGAACTTTTATCAGCTGGCTGCGATTTTGGGTGATTATTTACTTGTAACTGAAACTAAGGCAGCCTTCAGAAAACCTCCTTGAGAAACCTGCTCTCCCAGAGAGAACCATCTTATTATTATTTTTAAGAAGAAAAAACACCCACACTAGGGTTTAGCACAACAAGTCAAATCCTTCTTCCATATGACAGCTATTATCAAAACAAAGATATTCTTTCCCCCGAGTAAAATATCTTCAGTTATTTCTCTTAATCCTTGAATGTTATTGGCATTAATTCTTTTACAATTATATTTGGAACATATTTCAGTTTGTCCTTAATGAAATAAGGTACCTAAATTAACACGATAATCCAGAAATTATTTTAAAAGGGAGAAATACAACAAAAATATTACTTTTCTTGTAGACACTATGCCTTTCTTAGTGAAGCTTAGGATAGAATTATTAGCATCCATCATCATTTGTATTAGAATTTTGTCACTATTTCATATTACAAAAAAGCTCCTTATTATTTTCTGATTCTTCCCCCCATCCATAGGCTAATAATTATTGCATCCCATCTGGAATTTATGAAAATGAGTATTTTTTTTACTAACTTTTTATTTGCCAGAACCCATGCCAGGATAATTTTTTATAACATTATCACTTGCACTCACTTCTGTTCCGATTTTTCCCCTCTCTCCCTCCACCCCTCCCTCAGATGGCAAGCAGTCCTATACATATTAAAGAGGTTACAGTATATCTTAGATACAATGTATGTGTGCAGAATTGAACAGTTCTCTTGTTGCTCAGGGAGAATTGGATTCAGAAGGTATAAATAACCCGGGAGGAAAAACAAAAATGCAAGCAGTTTACATTTATTTCCTAGTTTTCTTTCTTTGGGTGTAGCTGCTTCTGTACATCCTTGATCAAGGATGAACTGATCCACTGAGTTAGATCTTCTCTTTGTCAAAGAAATCCACTTCCATCAGAATACATCCTCATACAGTATCGTTATTGAGATATATAATGATTTCCTGGTTCTGCTCATTTCACTCAGCATCAGTTCATGTAAGTCTTGCCAATCCTCTCTGTATTTATCCTGCTGGTCATTTCTTACAGAACAGTAATATTCCATAGCATGAAAATGAGTATTTTGAAATGAGTTGTAGAACTTCCTATTAATCCCTACTTCATTTCACTGTATTCTGTGTGGTCCACTGTGATAATACAGATTATTTTGAATACTCTTTTTTTTCCCTATGAGTTTAGTAGACAAAGATCAAGAAAATATTATATAAAGCAAAAAATTACTTTTCTCCTACTTCCATAAACCACTAAAAATAGTAAATCTAACTTTCTGTAAACTGGTTATAGAAGACCAATTCAGCTTAGAATACTTAAAAATATAATAGTTTTTATTTTCAAAATAGATACAAAGATAATTTTCAACATTTCTACTTGCAAAATCTTGTGTTCCAATTTTTGTTTCTCTTTCTCTTCTCTTATTCCCTGACCTAGACAGCAAGTTGTACGATATATGTTAAATGTGCAATTATTCTATTCACATTTCTATTTCACATAATTATCATGCTGCACAGGAAAAAAATCAGATAAAAAAGAAAAAAAATATGAGAAAGAAAATAAAAAGTAAGCAAACAACAAAAAGGTAGAAATACTATGTTGTGATCCACAATTCCACAGTACTCTTTCTGGATGCAGATGGCTCTCTTCACCTTAAGTCTATTAGAACTGGCCTGAATCACCTCATTACTGCAAAGAACCACATCCATCAAAATTTCTTTTCTTTGTTTTCAGGTAGGTTTTCTTTTAATTTTTCCACTGTCCTTTTTTTTTTTTTTTTCTTTTTTCCCCTTTCATCCATACCTTCTTTTCCCAATAAGTACAGATACACACACACACAAACACTCACTCATAAATCTCTATATACACATACAACAATATACATAGATTTATATACACATACATACAAACATACACATACACAGACATGCATCAATATTCATTTGGCTGACATAATGTAGATATCTCTTTTAATTGAATCGTTAAATTTGACTTTGTCTGAGATCAATGATTATTACTCCTACTATTTTTTCTAATAAATTCTGCCCTTAATTATTATTTTGTTTGTTTATATTTCTTATTTCATCTTCTTGCTCTTTTCTACTTTAGTTCTACTCTTTAAGTTATCTTGCTTTTACTTAAATACTCCCCCCATATTTCCCTTTACTTCACCCTCTATTGTTTCCTTCCCTATTTATCCCATTTCCATTCATCTACATATCTTCACCCCTTTCTCATTTATCTAAATACTTCTGCCTTCTACATACCATCTTATCCTATTCTCTCCCCTCTTATTTCTTTATAAATTTTGGAAGGTGTTATGCCTTTTTTAGTTATAGATAGATAGATATAAACAGAAATATATGTATACATATATAAAGATAAATATAGAATTATATATAGACATATCTCTATTTCTATTACCTATATATCATCTATCTACACACATACATACATATTTATATAGCATAATTGCATTTTTACATTTACCCAGATGGTTTTGCTTTTTGGAGTCAGATCATATTTACCTCTGCTCTAATCCTTCTTTTGGACTTCCCCAGTTACTGATGTCAATCTTGGACATATAATTTACACTTTCACATATAAAACATAATTTGTCATAAGTGAGTTTGTTGAAATTTACCTTTTATGTTGGCTCTTATATGGTAAATTTTCTATACAGTTCAGATTTCATCAAGAACAACTTGAAAATCTGAGAAGTGATTAAATATCCATTTTTTTCCATTCAATGTTATGCTTAGTTTTGTAGGATATTATATTTTGGACCTATGCCTAGTTCTTTTGTTTGTCCATATATAATATTCCAGGTCCTGTAATGTCTTATTGTAGCTGCTCATAAATCCTGTACAATTCTAAATTAAGTTCCAATATATTTGAATTTTTGTGTGTTTGTTTTTTGTAAAGTTTTCTCTTTTATTTGTGTGTGTGGGTGTGTGTGTGTGTCAAAATTTAGCAATAATATTCCTGTGCATTTTCTTTGTAAAATCACTTTGAAGTGGTATTTGGTAGATTTCATTTATTTCTACCTTCCCCTGCTGTTCTATTATTTTAGGACTCTTTTCTTAGTTTATTTCTTATAATATTTTGTCAAGGATAACTTTCTTTTTTGGTCCCAGTGTTCAGGTAATCCACTTATTCTTATGTTTTGATTTGTTCTCCAGATTTCTTGTTTTCTTTATGTTTCATATTCTCAACTATTTCTTTATTCTTTATATATATATTTTTTATTTCTTTGTCTCTAATAGCTTGGCTAACATGCCCTTGCCCCATTCTAATTTTTTAAACTATATTTATTTTTTTAAACTTAAATACAAAATAGAAAAAGAAAAAAACATACAAGAAATAAAACAACCAGTGCCATATGTACAACAGAACATGAGAAGATTTAAAATATATAACAATAAGTTGCCATTTCAAAAAAGCGAATGTAATCATTCCCCAACTGATAAATAATCAAAATATATGAACTATGATGTGATATTTTTGTGCATCAAAAAGGAAAAAAAGAAAACAAAACAAAATGCAAGCAAACAAGAACATAAAGAGTCAAAATGATATGTAATGATCCAGACTCAGTTCCCACAGTCCTTTCTGGGTGTAGATGGCTCTATTTATCACAAGATCATTGGAACTGGCCTCAATCATCTCATTGTTGAAGAGAGCCACATCTATCAGAATTGATCATCATATAATCTTGTTGCTGCCATGTCCAATGATCTCCTAGTTCTGTTCATTTTATTTAGCATCAGTTCATGTAAGATTCACCAAGCATGTCTAAAGTTATCTTACTGATCGTTACTTATTAAACAATAATATTCCATAATATCCATATACTAAAATTTATACAGCAATTCTCCAACAGATAAGCACCAATGCTGTTTCCAATTTCTTGTCAATACAAAAAGAGCTTCCATAAACATTTTTTACACATGTGGATCCCTTTCCCTCCTTTATAATCTCTTTGGGATATAAGCCCAGTAGAAATACTCATTGATCGAAGTGTATGCACAATTTGATAACCCTTGAGTATAATTCCTAATTGTTCTCCAGAATGGTTGGATCAGTTCACAATTCCACCAACAATGTATTAGTGTTCCAGTTTTCCCACATCCCCTCCAGCATTCATCATTATCATTTTCTGTCATTTTAGCCAGTCCAAGTGGTGTGCAGTGGTACTTCAGAGTTGTCTAAATTTGCATTTTGCTGATCAAATATGAGTTAGATCACTTTTTTTATGGCAAGAAATGGTCTCAATTTCTTCATCTGAAAATTGTCTGTTCATGTGCTTTGAGCATTTATCAATTGCAGAATGACTTGAATTCTTATATATTTGAGTCAATTCTCAATATATTTTAGAAATGAGGTTTTTATAAGAATTATGAATGTAAATTTTCCCCCAGCTTATCACTTCCCTTCTTATCTTGCCTACATTGGCTGTGCTTGTACATACACATTTTAACTTAATATAATCAAAATTATTTATTTTGTGTTCAATAATTTAATTCTTCTTTGGCCACAAATTCCTACCTTTTTCACAGATCTGAGAGGAAAACTCTCCTTTGTTCTTCTAATATGCTTATAATATCACTCTTTATGTCAAAATCATGGACAAATTTTGATCTTATCTCGATATATAGTTTTAGATGTGGATCTATCCCTAGTTTCTATTATAGTAATTTCTAATTTTCTCCAGCAATTTTTGTCAAATCTTATCCCAAGAGGCAGGGCATGTGGTTTTGGGAAAAACTAGATTATTATAGTCATTGCCTATTTTGCCCTGTGAACCTCATCTATTCCACAGATTGATGACTCTTATTCTTAGCTAGTACCAAATGGTTTTTATGGTTGCCACTTTATAATATAGTTTTAGGTCTGGTACAACAGGGCCACCTTCCACTTGAATTTTTTTCATTAATTCCTTTGAAATTCTTGACCTTTGGTTCTCTAAATGAACTTTATTATTTTTTTCTAGATGTGTAAAATATTTTCTTAAAAGTTTGATTGATATAGCACTAAATAAATTAATTAATTTTAGTGATACTGTCATTTTTATTATATTCACTCAGCCTACCTTTGAGCACTTGATATTTTTTCAATTGATTATATCTGACTTTATTTGTGTGGAAAGTGTTTTGTAGTTGTACTCATCTACTTCCTGATTTTGCCTTGGCAGATAGAATCCCCTCTTTCTTTTTTTTAATTCAACTGAAGAATAATAATTCACCTGCAGTCTTTTACTTTTATTCTAAACGTATCACATTATTTTAAATGTGTTTCTTTTAAATAACATATTGTTAAGATTCTGGCTTTTAATTCATTTGCTTCTCTTTTATGGGAGAGTAAATCCCATTCACATTACCAATTAAAATGACTAATTCAATATTTCCCACCATCTTGTTTACCCCAAGATATGCTTTTCTCTTTCCTTTCTCCCTTTGTCTTTTCCCTACTATTTTTCTTCTGATTACTACCTCCCTCAAAGAGCCCTCCCCCTTTTTAACCCTTTTCCCTTTCTTGTATCTTTCCCCTATTACTTCTGTTTTTTACTTCTATTAGATTCCCCTTTCCTTTCCTCTTTCCTCTCCCAATTCCCTGTAAAGTGGGACAAGTTTCTCTAGGAAAGCAAATATGTCTGATATTCTCTATTTGAGACAAATCTAATTAGAGTAAGATTCATACAATGTTCATCCCTCTCGCTTCTTTCTTTCAGTTATGATAGGTCTTTGCCACTTCATGAGATGTAATTTCCCTCATTTTACCTCCATTTTCCTTTTTTTCCAGTAGAATCCCTGTTCCACTTCTCATTTCTTTAAGATAGTAGTTAAAATCAAATTGCACTGCATTTACTAAGTATATCTATTATAGATATAACTGATATATAGTTCTCAAGATTATTTTGTTTTTACTTTTTTATGATTCTCTTGAGTTCTGTATTTAAAGATCAAAATTTTTATTCAGCTCTTATCTTTTCATCAGAAATAAATAAAATTCATCTCTTTCATTTAATATCCATCTTTTCCCTGAATGATATTGCTCAATTTTGCTGGTAATTGATTCTAGACTGCAATCCTAGTTCCTTTGCCTTTCAGAATATCAGATTTTGTGCCCTTCAATCTGTTATTTTGTTTTTACTATAGCTTTTTATTTATAAGTTTTATGCATCGGTGATTTTACATGCATTGACAATTGCCAAATATTTTGTTCCAATTCCCCCCCCCTTACCCCCATCCCCGCCCCCAGATGGCAGGTTAACCAGTACATGTTAAATATGTAAAAGTATAAATTAAATACAATATAAATATACATGTTCAAACAGTTATTTTGCTGTACAAAAAGAATTGGAGTTTGAAATAGTGTACTATTAGCCTGTGAAGGAAATAAAAAATGCAGGCAGACAAAAATATAGGGATTGGAAATTATATGTAATAGTTCATAGTCATCTCCCAGAGTTCTTCCTCTGAGCGCTGCTGGTTCAACTTATTACTGCTCTATTGAAATTGATTTGGTTGATCTCATTGCTGAAGATGGCCACATCCATCAGAATTGATCATCACATAGTATTGCTGTTGAAGTATATAATGATCTCCTGGTCCTATACATTTCACCCAGCATCAGTTCATGTAAGTCTCTCCACACCTTACTGAAATCATCCTGCTGGTCATTTCTTACTGAACAATAATATTCCATAATATTCATATACCAAAATTTATTCAGCCATTCTCCAATTGATGGGAATCCATTCAGTTTCCAGTTTCTGGCCACTACAAAAAGGACTGCCACAAACATTCTTGCACATACAGATCCCTTTCCCTTCCTTAAGATCTCTTTGGGACAAAAAGCCAGTACTAACACTGCTGGATCAAAGGGTTTGTACAGTTTGATAATTTTTTGAGCATTATTCCAAATTGCTATCCAGAATGGCTGGATGTATTCAGAATTCCACCAACAATGTATTAGTGCCCCTGTTTTCCTACATACTCTACAACATTCCACATTGTTTTTCTCTGTCATTCTAGCCAATCTGACAGGTACCTAGTGGTATCTCCGAGTTTTCTTAATCTGCATTTCTCTAATTAATAATGATTTGGAGCATCTTTTCATATGGCTAGAAATAGTTTCAATGTCTTCATCTGAGAATTGTCTGTCCATATCCTTTGAAAATATATCAAATGAACAATGATTTGATTTCTTATAAACTAGAGTCAATTCTTTATACATTTTGGAAATGAGGCCTTTATCAGAACCTTTCCCTGTAAAACTGATTTCCAAGTTTATTGCTTCCCTTCTAATCTTGTCTGCATTATTTTTGTTTATACAAAAACTTTTCAATTTGATATACTCAAATTTTTTTTCTATTTTGTGATCAATAATGATCTCTAGTTCTTTTTTGGTCATAAATTCCTTCTCTTCCACAGGTTTGAGAGGTAAACTATCCTATGCTCTTCCAATTTATTTGTAATTTCATTCTTTATGACTAGTCATGAACACATTTTGACCTTTTCTTGGTGTAAAGTGCTAAGTGTGGGTCCATGCCTAATTTCTACCATACTAATTCCAATTTTCCCAGCAATTTTTGTCAAATAGTGAGCTCTTATCCCCAAAACTGGGTTCTTTGGGTTTGTCACACACTAGATAATTAAAGTTATTGGCTGTTTTGTCTTTTGAACCCAACCTATTCCACTGATCAGGTAGTCTATTTGTTTTTGTTTGTTTGTTTGTTTGTTTGTTTGTTTATATGTAGTCATTATTTTTTAAAAGAAGTTAAAAATAAAAAAAAATTAGCATTTGTTTAACTATACATTGACTCCCATCTCATTTTTATTTTATTTTATTTATTTTATTTTTTTATTTATTGTAACTTTTTATTGACAGAACCCAGGCCAGGGAAATTTGTTTACAACATTATCCCTTGCACTCACTTCTGTTCTGATTTTTCCCCTCTCTCCTTCCATCCACTCCCTTAGATGGGAAGCAGTCCTCTATATGTTGAATATATCACAGTATATCCTAGATACAATATATGTGTGCAGAACCAAACAGTTCTCTTGTTGTACAAGGAGAATTACATTCAGAAGGTAAAAATAACCCGGGAAGAAAGACAAAAATGGAAACAGTTTACATTGATTTCCAAGTATGCTTTCTTTGGGTGTAGCTGCTTCTTTTTATCATTGATCAATTGAAACTGAGTTAGTTCTCTTTGTCAAAGAAATCCACTTCTATCAGAATACATCTTCATACAGTATCGTTGTTGAAGTATATAATGATTTCCTGGTTCTGGTTCTGCTCATTTCACTTAGCATCAGTTCATGTAAGTCTCTCCAAGCCTCTCTGTATTCATCCTGCTGGTCATTTCTTACAGAACAATAATATTACATAACATTCATATACCACTATTTACCCAACCATTCTCCAATTGATGGGCATCTATTCATTTTCCAGTTTCTAGCCACTACAAACAGGGCTGCCACAAAAATTTCGGCACATAAAGGGCCCTTTCCCATCTTTAGTATCTCCTTGGGGTATAAACCCAGTAGTAACACTGCTGGATCAAAGGGTATGCACAGGTTTATTTTTTTATTTAATAGCCTTTTATTTACAGGTTATATGTATGGGTAACTTTACAGCATTAACAATTGCCAAACCTCTTGTTCCAATTTTTCACCCCTTACCACCCACCACCTTCCCCAGATGGCAGGATGACCAGTAGATGTTAAATATATTAAAATATAAATTAGATACACAATAAGTACACATGACCAAACTGTTATTTTGCTGTACAAAAAGAATCAGATTCTGAAATATTGTACAATTAGCTTGTGAAGGAAATCAAAAATGCAGGTGGGCATAAATATAGGGATTGGGAATTCAATATAATGGTTTTTACTCATCAGCCAGAGTTCTTTCTCTGGGCGTAGCTGGTTCAGTTCATTACTGCTCCATTGGAAATGATTTGGTTGATCTCATTGCTGAGGATGGCCAGGTCCATCAGAACTGGTCATCATATAGTATTGTTGTTGAAGTATATAATGATCTCCTGGTCCTGCTCATTTCACTCAGCATCACTTCTGTAAGTCTCTCCAGGCCTTTCTGAAATCATCCTGTTGGTCATTTCTTACAGAACAATAATATTCCATAATATTCATATACCACAATTTATTCAGCCATTCTCCAACTGATGGGCATCCACTCAATTTCCAATTTCTAGCCACTACAAAGAGGGCTGCCACAAACATTCGAGCACATACAGGTCCCTTTCCCTTCTTTATGATCTCTTTGGGATATAAGCCCAGGAGTAACACTGCTGGATCAAAGGGTATGCACAGTTTGATACCTGTTTTAGCATAGTTCCAAACTACTCTCCAGAATGGTTGAATTCATTCACAACTCCACCAACAATGCATCAATGTCCCAGTTTTCCCGCATCCCCTCCAACAATCATCATTATTTTTTCCAGTCATCTTAGCCAATCTGACAGGTGTGTAGTGGTATCTTAGAGATGTCTTAATTTGCATTTCTCTCATTAATAATGACTTGGAGCATCTTTTCATATGACTAGAAATAGTTTCAATTTCTTCATTTGAGAATTGTCTGTTCATATCCTTTAACCATTTTTCAATTGGAGAATGGCTTGATTTTTTATAAATTAGAGTTAATTCTCTATATATTTTTGAAATGAGGCCTCTATCAGAACCTTTGAGTGTAAAAATATTTTCCAAGTTTATTGCTTCCCTTCTAATCTTGTCTACATTAGTCATGAACCCATTTTGACCTTATCTTGGTGTACGGCGTTAAGTATGGATCAGTGCCTAGTTTCTGCCATATTAGTTTCCAATTTTCCCAGCAATTTTTATCAAACAGTAAGTTCTTATCCCCAAAGCTGGGGTCTTTGGGTTTGTCAAAGACTAGGTTGTTATAGTTGTTGACTGTTTTGTCCCTTAAACCTAACGTATTCCACTGATCAGCTAATCTATTCCTTAGCCAATAAATGGTTTTGGTAACTGCTGGTCTATAATAAAATTTTAGATCTAGTACAGCTAAGCCAACTTCATTTGATTTTTTTTTCATTAATTCCCTTGAAATTCTTGACCTTTTGTTTTTCCATATGAATTTATTATTATATTTCCTAGGTCATTAAAATAGTTTTTTGGGAGTCTGATTGGTTTAGTGCTAAATAAATAGATTAGTGTAGGTAATATTGTCATCTTTATTATATTTTCTCGCCCTATCCAAGAGCATTTAATATTTTTCCAATTGGTTAGATCGGACTTAATTTGTGTGAAAAGTGGTTTGTAATTTTGCTCATAAAGTTTCTGATTTTCCCTTGGCAGATAGATTCCTAAATATTTTACATTATCAGTAGTTACTTTAAATGGAATTTCTCTTTGTATCTCTGACTGTTGGATTTTGTTAGTGATATATAAGAATCCTGATGAACTTATGTGGGTTTATTTTATAACCAGCAACTTTGCTAAAGTTGTGGATTATTTCTAATAAATTTTTAGTAGAATCTCTGGGGTTCTCTAAGTATACCATCATATTGTCGGCAAAGAGTGAGAATTTGGTTTCCTCATTGCTTATTCTTATTCCTTTAAACTCTTTCTCAGCTCTTATTGCCAAAGCTGGCATTTCTAATACAATATTAAATAGTAACAATGATACTGGGTAACGTTGTTTCACTGCAGATCTTATTGGGAATGGTTGCAGTTTATCTCCATTGCATATGATGCTTACTGATGGGTTTAAATAGATGCTGCTGATTATTTTAAGGAAAAGTCCATTTATTCCTATACTCTCAAGTGTTTTTAATAGGAATGGATGTTGGATTTTGTCAAATGCTTTTTCTGCATCTATTGAGATGATCATATGGTTTTTGTTAATTTGGTTATTAATATGGACAATTATTTTGATAGTTTTCCTAATATTGAACCAGCCCTGCATTCCTGGTATAAATCCTACTTGATCATAGTGTATTATCCTGGGGATGATTTTCTGTATTCTTTTTGTAATATCTTATTTAAGAATTTAGCATCAATATTCATTAGGGAGATTGGTCTATAATTTAATTTCTCTGTTTTCAACCTATCTGGTTTAGGTATCTGTACCATGTCTATGTCATAGAAGGAATTTGGTAGGACTGCTTCATTCCCTATTTTATCAAATAATTTATATAGCATTGGGGTAAATTGTTCTTTAAATGTTTGGTAGAATTCACATGTAAATCCATCTGGTCCTGGGGATTTTTTCTTAAGGATTTGATTAATAGCTTGTTCTATTTCTTTTTCTGAAATGGGACTATTCAAGCAATTTACTTTCTCTTCTCTTAGTCTGGGAAGTCTATATTTTTGGAGGTAGTCATCCATTTCACTTAGGTTATCAAATTTATTGGCATAAAGTTGAGCAAAATAACTCCTTATTATTTCTCTAATTTCCTCTTCATTGGTGGAAAGTTCTCCCTTTTCATTTTCAAGACTACTAATTTCATTTTCCTCCCTCCTTTTTCTAATCAAATTTACCAAAGGTTCATCTATTTTATTGGCTTTTTCATAGAACCGACTCTTAGTTTTATTAATTAGTTCAATAGTTTTTTTTACTTTCAATATTTTTAATTTCTCCTTTTAATTTTAGAATTTCAAATTTAGTATTTGATTGGAGGTTTTTAATTTGGTCTTTTTTTAGTTTTTTTAGTTGCAAGCCCAATTCATTAATCTTTTATTTCACAAATTTTGGTATGACGTCTCATCATTGTCATTATCTTGAGTGAAATTATTAATGGTATCTATAATTTGCTGCTTCACCCAATCATTCTTTAAGATGAGCTTGTTTAGTTTCCAATTATTTTTTGGTCTATTTACCCCTAACTTTTTGTTGAATGTAGTTTTTATTATATCATGATCTGAAAAGAAAGCATTTACTATTTTTGCTTTCTTGCATTTAATTTTGAGGTCTTTATGTCCTAATATATGATCAATTTTTGAATAGGTTCCATGAACTGCTGAGAAGAAAGTATATTCCTTTCTAGCTCCATTCAATTTTTTCCAAAGAGCTAACATACCTAATTTTTCAAATATTCTATTTACTTCTTTAATTTCCTTCTTATTTATTTTTTGGTTTGATTTGTCTAATTCTGAGAGTGCAAGGTTGAGATCTCCCACTATTACAGTTTTGTTGTCTATTTCTTCTTGCAACTCTCTTAACTTCTCCTTTAGGAAGTTGGATGCCATACCACTTAGTGCATATATGTTTAAAATTGATATTGCTTCGTTGTTTATGCTACCCTTTAGCAGCATGTCGTTTCCTTCCTTATCTCTTTTAATTAGATCAAGTTTTTGCTTTTGCTTGATCTGAGATAAGGATGGCTACACCTACTTTTTTGACTTCACCTAAAGCATAATAGATTTTGCTGCAGCCTTATACCTTTACTCTATATGTATCTCCCTGCTTTAAATGTGTTTCTTGTAAACAAAATATTGTAGGATTCTGACTTTTGATCCAGTCTTCTTTCTGCCTCCTCTTTATGGGGGAGTTCATTCCATTCACATTTATGGTTAGAATTACTAAATCTGTATTTCCTGCCATCTTAATAACCCCAGATTATGATTTACTTTTTCTTACCTCCCCCAACCCTCTTTCCCCTTTTTGAACTTATGTACCCCAATTGTATCATGATGCTTACCCTCTTTAAAATCCCTCCCTACCCCTTTATGAATCTTTTCCCCTTCCTTCCCTTATTACTCTTTTTCTTTCCCCTTTTCCTCTCCCCCTTTTTAATGAGGCGAGAGAAAATTTTGTCTAAAACAAATGTCAATTATTTTCTCTTTGAGCCAACTCTGATGAGAGTAAGATTCACACAATGTTCCTGCCCCTCTATAAATTCCCTCAGATATGATAAGTTTCCTTAGCCTCTTTGTGGGATGTGGTTTCCCTCTTTTTATCCCTCCTTCCCAACTTATTCTGCCATCATCCCTTTTCCATATCTACTTCCCTTTTTTATGTTATATCAGTAAAATCAAATTATACATGTATTCTTTTTGTATATCCACAACAGAAATACAATTCTCAAGAGTTCTTTTTACCTTTTCTGCCTCTCTTGAGTACTATGGTTGGAGATCAAATTTTTTATTTAGTTCTGGTTTTTTCCTTAGAAACAAATGGAATTCATTTGTTTCATTAAATGTCCATCTTCTTCCATGGAAGAAAATGCTCAGCTTAGCTGGGTAGTTTATTCTTAGCTGCATTCCAAGTTCTTTTGCCTTTCGGAATATCAGATTCCAGGTCCTTTGATCCTTTAATGTGGAGGCAGCCAGATCTTGGGTGATTTTTATTGTGGCACCTCAGTATTTAATTTTTTTTTTTCTTTTGGCTGCTTATAAAATTTTTTCCTTAATCTGATATTTCTGAAATTTGGCCACATTATTCCTTGGGGTTTTTATTTTAGGGTCTCTTTCAGAAGGTGTTCGATGAATTCTTTCAATGCCTATTTTACCTTCTTATTCTATTACATCTGGGTAGTTCTCTTTGATGATTTCTTGTAAAATACTATCTAGGCTCTTTTTTTCATCATAATTTTCAGAAAATACAATAATCCTCAGATTATCTCTCCTTGATCTATTGTCCAAGTCTGTCATTTTTGCAAGTAGATAATTCATGTTTTTTTCCAGTTTGTAATTTTTTTGGTTTTTCTTGACTAATTCTTGCTATCTCAATGAATCATTAATATCTATTTGTTCAGTTCCAAATTTTAAAGAATTATTTTCTTCATTAGCTTTTTTTATTTCTTTCTGTATATGTCCAATTGAGTTTTTAAATGAATTGTTTTGATCTATGGAATTTTTTTCCCATTTCACTAATTTTTTTTTTAGTGAATTATTTTCTTTTTCCAATTCACAGATCCTCCTTTCTTGCGAGTTCTTTGTCTTTTCCAATTCACAAATCCTACTTTCTAGTGAATTCTTTATTTTTTCCTATTCACAATTCTTACTTTCCTGAAATTTTTTTACTTTTTCCAATTCCTATTTCAGGAAGTTGTTGCTCTCTTGTAAGGCTTCTCTTTCCTTTCCCCATTTATCTTCTAACTCTCTTTTGAGACTTTTAATGGTCTCTTCTATGAGAGCATCATGTAAAAGAGGACAGTCTGATGGCTGTTTGCTATTTGGTGTCTCTTCAGGTTTGCTGACCTGCTCTATTTCTGCATAGAAGCTATTGATAGTTCTTTTCATCTTTTTATTCATGTTTTAAAGCCTTTAGTGTATGCCTCCTAGGCAAGGGGGTTACCAGCTTCCTCTGCAG
The DNA here is from genome assembly GCF_902635505.1 of Sarcophilus harrisii. Taxonomy (NCBI): domain Eukaryota; kingdom Metazoa; phylum Chordata; class Mammalia; order Dasyuromorphia; family Dasyuridae; genus Sarcophilus; species Sarcophilus harrisii. The sequence continues at coordinate 153,587,355 of NC_045429.1, forward strand.
AACAGGAGAGATGTAAACCGGTTTCTGGCTCCAAGGTATGGGAGTGCTCTGAGTGAGAGTTTTCCCTTCCCCCAACAGGAGGTGCACTCAGCACTGGCAGAGCTATGGAAGTACCCAGTTGGGCTTTGTGGGTTAGCGATTGCCCTAGGCTAGAGACTAAGGAGTGAAAGTGTCACTGCCTCAGGCCAGAACCTCTTGTAGGACTGTGGGTATTAGCATCTGAACACAAATCACAGATTCTACCGGAATTCTACCCAGCAGTCTCTGCCTCAACATCTCTGCCCCAACATCTTTGCCCAATAAATCGGCCCTGTGGAAGCTCTATGGCCCCAAGCCGGCCCCCCCCTGCATAGATTAGAGGCTATCCTGGAATGTGCCCTCCTGCCGTGCAGGTTTGCAACTGCCCCAAGGAAAAGCCCTGTACTGGGGTTTGGGGCTTGGAGCTTGTGCTGAGATCTGTGCTCTTAATTTACGTTTGAGGCTCTCGTTGGAACCTAATTTCTCTCCCAGTCTATGATGATCTCCACCCTAGCCCCAGAACAAAACTTTTTTGGCAAGACTGCAGATTTTCTTCTTCTGGTGAGTTGTTATATTTTTTTATCTTTATGAATTGTAGCAGTCAAGACTATTGAGGCTCAATATAATATTGATAAAGAGGGAAGAGAAGAGCTTAGAATGTCATGTGTGCCTTCTCAGCCATCTTGGCTCCATCCCGGTATGCACAGTTTGATAACTTTTTGGGCATAATTCCAGATTGCTCCCCAGAATGGTTGGATTCCTTCACAACTCCACCAACAATACATCTGTGTCCCAGTTTTCCCACATCCCCTCCAACATTCTTCATTATTTTTTCCTGTCATCTTAGCCCATCTGACAGGTGTGTAGTGGAGTTGTCTTAATTTGCATTTCTTTGATTAATAGTGATCTGGATCACTTTCATATGAGTGGTAATAGTTTCAATTTCATCATCTGAACATTGTCTGTTCATATCCTTTGACCATTTATCAACTGGAGAATGGCTTGATTTCATATAAGTTAGTATCAATTCTCTATATGAGGCCTTTATCAGAACCTTAATTGTGAAGATGTTTTCCCAGTTTGTTGCTTCCCTTCTAATCTTCTATGCATTAGTTTTGTTTGTACAAAGCTTTTTAATTTGATATAATTAAAATTTTCTATTTTGTGATCAATAATGATCTCTAGTTCATCTTTGGTCACAAATTTCTTCCTCCTCCACAAGTCTGAGAGATAAATTATCCTATGTTCCTCTAATTTATTTATAATCTCATTCTTTATGCCTAAATCATGGACCCATTTTGATCTTAGGTTGGTATACGGTGTTAAGTGTAGATCCATGCCTAATTTCTGCCATACTAATTTCCAGTTATCCTAACAGTTTTTGTAAAATAATGAATTCTTATCCCAAAACTTATCATCTTTGGATTTGTCAAACACTAGATTGCTATAGTTGACTATTCTGTCTTGTGAACCTAACCTGTTCCACTGGTCAACTAATCTATTTCTTAGCCAATATGAAATGGTTTTGGTGAATGCTGCTTTATAATATAGTTTTAGATCAGGTACAGCTAGTCTACCTTCATTTGATTTTTTTTTTTCATTAATGCCCTTGAGATTCTCAACCTTTTATTATTCTACATGAATTTTGTTGTTGTTTTTTTTAGATCATTAAAATATTTTCTTGGAAATCTGATTGGTATAGCACTAAATAAATAGATTAGATTAGGGAGTATTGTCATCTGTTATATTTGCTGGGCCTATCCAAGAGCACTTAATATTTTTCCAATTATTTAAGTATGATTTTATTTGTGTGGAAAGTTTTTTTTGTAATTTTGCTCATATAATTCCTGACTTTCCTTTGGGAGATAGATTCCCAAATATTTCATGCTGTTGACAGTTATTTTGAATGGAATTTCTCTTTCTTTCTCTTGCTGTTGGATTTTGTTGGTGATGTATAAAAGTGTCGTGGATTTATGGGGATTTATTTTATACCCTACAACTTTGCTAAACTTATGAATTATTTCTAATAGCTTTTTAGTAGACTCTCTGGTGTTTTCTAAGCATACCAACATATCATCTGCAAAGAGTTTGATTTCCTTATTGCCTACTGTAATTCCTTTAATCTCTTTTTCCACTCTTATTGCTGAGGCTTGTATTTCTAATGCAATATTGAATAATAATTGTGATAGTGGGCAACCTTGCTTCACTCCAGTTCTTACTGGGAAAGGTTCCAATTTTTTCCCATTGTATATGATGCTTACTGACAGTTTTAAATAGATGCTCCTGACTATTTTAAGAAAAAGTCCATTTATTCCTCTACTCTCAAGTGTTTTTATTAAGAATGGATGTTGGATTTTATCAAATGCTTTTTCTGCCTCTATTGAGATGATCATATGGTTTTTGTTAGTTTGGTTTTTGATATAGTCAATAATGCTAATAGTTTTCCCAATATTGAACCAACCCTGCATTCCTGGTATAAATCCTACTTGGTCATTGTGTATTATCTTGGGGATGATTTTCTGTAATTTTTTTGATAATATTTTATTTAAGATTTTGGCATCAATATTCATTAGGGAGATTGGTCTATTATTTTCTTTTTCTGTTTTCTGCCTACGTGGTTTAGGTATCAGTACCATATCTGTGTCATAAAAGGAGTTTGGTAGGACTCCTCCAATCCCTATATTTTCAAATAGTTCATATAGCATTGAGGTTAATTGTTCTTTAAATGTTTAGTAGAATTCACATGTGAATCCATCTGGTCCTGGGGATTTTTTCTTAAGGAGTTGGTTAATAGCTTGTTCTATTTCTTTTCCTAAGATGGGACTGTTTAGGATATTTACTTCTATCTCTGTTAATCTGAGCAAGCTATATTTTTGAAGGTATTCTTCCATTTCATTTAAGTTGTCGAATTTATTGCCATAAAGTTGGGCAAAGTAATTACTAATTATTGCTCTAATTTCCTCTTTGTTAATGGCGAGTTCTCCCTTTTCATTTTTAAGACTAATAATTTGATTTTCCTCTTGCCTTTTTTAAATCAGATTTACTAAGGGTTTGTCTATTTTGTTGGTTTTTTCATTGAACCAATTTTAAGTTTTATTAATTAATTCAACAGTTTCTTTTTTTACTTACAATTTTATTGATCTCTCTTTTTATTTTTAGAATTTCAAGTTTAGTGTTTGACTGGGGGTTTTTCATTTGTTCCTTTTCTAGTATTTTTAGTTGCAAGCCCAATTCATTGACTTTTTTTTCTCTATTTTATGCAAGTAGCCCTCTAAAGATATGAAATTTCCCCTTATTACCTCTTTGGCTGAATCCCACACATTTTGGTATGATGTCTCATTATTGTCATTTTCTTGGGTGAAGTTATTAATTATGTCTATGATTTGCTGTTTCACCCAATCATTCTTTAGTATGAGATTATATAGTTTCCAATTATTTTTTTGGTCTACTTTACCCTGGCTTTTTGTTGAATGAAATTTTTATTGCATCGTGGTCTGAAAAGGATGTATTTGGGGGCGGAGCCAAGATGGCGGAGAAGACACATGCGACTTTCTAAGCTCTTCTCTTACCCTATTTATCAATATTATATCGAGCCTCAAAAATAGTCTTGACTGCTACAATTCGTAAAGATAAGAAGAAGAACAACTCACAGGCCGAAAAAAATCTGCAGTCTCCCCAAAAAAGGTTTGTTCCGGGGCCAGGGGTAGATCGGCGCAGACACGGATAGAAATTAAGTTCCAAGGAGAGTCTAAACCGAAAGTGAAACAAGATTCAGCACAGCACCAGCCCCAACCCGGTTGGGGGCTTTTCCTTCACGGATCCTGCCGGCAGGAGGATGCAGCTCGGGGCCTCCAGTCGCACAGTGGGGCCCGCTGGGGCCAAGGTTTTCCGGGCCGTGCACGGGAAGAGACACTGGGGCAGAGTTGGGGCTCTGGTCTGGTCGCGGTCTGCAGTCTGTGGTCTGGGTCAGCCAAATACCACAGTCCCCAAGAGGCCCGGCCTGGGGGACACTTTCACCCCAGTCCAGCGAGGGAAGCTAACCCACTCAGCCCTACTAAAAGTTTGATAGCCGTCCAGTGCTGAATCCACTTCCTGTTGGGGAAGGAAAACTCTCACCAGAGCATTCCATACCCGGGCCGGAAACCCTTTTTACATCTTTCCCTGCTCTGCAGAGGAAGCTGGTAACCCTTGCCTAGGAGGCATACCTAAAGGCTTTAAACATGAAAAAAAGATGAAAAAAACGATCGACAGCTTCTATGCAGAAAAAGAGCAGGTGAAAACCGAAAAACCTGAAACAAAAAATGCATCAGACTGTCCTCCTTACATGATGCTCCAAGAAGAGACCATTAAAACTAAAAAGAGGTTAGAAATAAATGGGGAAAAGGGAAAGGGCCTTAAAAGAGCAACAACTTCCTGAAATATGAAATGGAAAAAGTAAAAATCTCAGGAAAGTAAAATTGTGAATTGGAAAAATAAAGAATTCATAGAAAGTAGGATTTGGAATTGAAAAGACAAAAACTCCAAGAAAGTAGGATCGGTGAATTGGAAAAAGACAAAGAACACGAAGAAAGTAGGATCTGTGAATAGAAAAAAAATAATTCACTAAAAAAAAAAAATTAGTGAAATGGAAAAAAAATTCCACAGACCAAACAATAATTCAAAACTCAATTGACATATAAAAAAGAAAAAAAAACCTAATGAAGAAAATAATTTTTAAAATTAAAACTGAAAAATAGAAACTAATGATTCATTGAGACAGCAAGAATGTCAACTAAAACAAAAAATGAAAAACTGAAAACCATGAATTATCTAATTGAAAAATTAAGACTTGGAAAATAGATCTAAGAGATAATTGAGGATTATTGGATTTCTGAAAACTATGATGAAAAAAAGAGCCTAGATACTATTTTACAAAAAATCATCAAAGAGAACGCCCAGATGTAATAGAATCAGAAGGTAAAATAGGATTATAAAATTCACAAAACCCTTCTGAAAGAAACCCAAAAAAAAACCCGTATTGTGGAAAAATTTCGAACTATCAGATTAAGGAAAAATTTTAAAGCAGCCAAAACCATTTAAATGAGGTCCACAAAAGGATCACCCAAGATCTGGTGTCACATTTAGAAAAGAAGGGCCTGGAAATGATATTCCAAAAGGCACAAGAATTGAGATGCAGCCAAGAATAAACTACCCAGCTAAGGGCATTTTCCAGGGAAGAAGATGGACATTTAATGAAACAAATAATTCCATTTTTTCTGGAAAACCAGAACTAAATTTTTGATTCCAACTAGAAATCAAGAGATGCAGAAAAGGTAAAAATTTTGAAATTTATTTCTGTTTGGGATATACAAAAAAGAATACTTATAATTTGATTGTACTGAAATAACATAAAAAAAGGGGTAGATATGGAAAAGGATGATGAGAATAAGCTGGGGGGAGGGATAAAAAGAGGGCCACATCCCACAAAGAGGCAAGGAAACTTATCATATCTGAAATTTAGAAGGGGAGAACATTTGGAATTTACCTCACGACTTGGCTAAAAGAAAAAATAATTGAATTGTTTAGAGAAAAATTTCCTCCCCTCATTAAAAACGGGGAGAGGAAAAGGAAAAGAAAAAGAGAAGGGAAGGAAGGGGGAAAGACTCAAAGGGGGGGGAAGGATTAAAAGAGGATAAGTATCGTGATACAAAGGGGTACATAAATTTAAAAGAAAGAGGGTTGGGGAGGCAAGAATAAGTAAAGCACAATTGGGGGTTATTAGGATGGCAGGAAAACAGATTTAGTAATTTAACCCAAAATGTAATGGGATGAACCCCCATAAAGAGGAGGAGATAGCAGACTGGATCAAAATAGAACCCACAATATGTTGTTTAAAAAACAATTTAAACAGGGGAAATATAGAGTAAAGGTAAAAGGCTGGAAAAATCATTATCTTCAGGTGAAGTCAAAAAGGGGTAGCCATCCATCTGATAAAGCAAAAGTAAAAAAATTGATCAAATTAAAAGAGATAAGGAAGGAAAGTACATCCTGCTAAAGGGTACATAAACAACAAGCAAATCAAAAAACATATATACCAAGTGGTATCACTCAACCCTAAAGGAAATTAAGAAGTTGCAAGAAGAAAAACAACAAAACTGTAAATTATAGGAGATCTCAACCTTCACCTCAGAATTAGACAAATCAAACCACAAACAAATAAGAAAGAAATTAAAAAGTAAATAGAATATTAGAAAAATTAGGTTTGTTGGATCTTTGGAGAAAATTGAATGGAGATAGAAGGGAATATACTTTCTTCTCAGCAGTTCACGGAACCTATTCAAAACTGACCATAATTAGACATAAAGACCTCTAATTAAATGCAAGAAAGCAGAAATAGTAAATGCTTTCTTTCAGATCATATAATAAAACAATTCAACAAAAAGTTAGGGGAAAAGACCAAAAATAATTGAAACTAAAAACTTTATCTTAAAGAATGATTGGTGAAAGCAAATTAATTACAATTAATAATTTCCTAAGATAAAAATGATGAGACATCATACCAAAATTTGTGGGATGCAGCCAAAGGGTAAAAGAGGGAATTTTATATCCCGAGGCTTACTTAAATAAAAACAAGAAAGAAAAGATTAATGAATTGGGCCAACTAAAAACTAAAAAAGACCATATTAAAACCCCAATCACTAAATTGGAAATTTAAAATTAAAAGGAAAATTAAAAATATTGAAAGTAAAAAAACATTGAACAATTAAAAAACTAAGATTGGTTCTATGAAAAACAATAAAATAGAGCTTTTGTAAATCAAGAAAAAAGGAGGAAAATAAATTAATAGTCTTAAAATGAAAAAGGGAGAACTTTCCACCAATGGGGGAAATTAGAAAATAATAAGGATTATTTTGCTCAACTTTATCCATTAAATTTGATAACCTAAGGAAATGGATGACACCTCCAAAAAAACAGACTTAACTAACAGAGGAGGAAGAAATTGCTTGAAAACCCATTTCAGAAAAAAAATAGAACAGGAATTAAACCTCCCAAGAAAAAATCCCCAGGAATAAAATGGAATTTTACCAAACATTTAAAAACAATTGGCCCCAATCTAATAAATTATTTGATAAAAAGGGAATGAAATCCCCAATTCCTTCTAAACGACATGGTACTGATACCAAACCAGGTAGGCTGAAAACAGAAAAGAAAATTATAGACCAACTCCCTAATGAATATTGATCTAAAATCAAATAAGATAACCAATGAACTAAAAAAATAACAACAAATTCATATGGAAAAAAAAGGTAAACTTTCAAGGAATTAATGAAAAAAAAAAAGGTCAAAATGGGTTCAACCAGGCATAAAAAAAAATTATTAATAAATTAGAAAATAGGATAGTTTACCTTCAGACCTTGGAAAAGGTCTTTACCAAAAAACAGAACAAAAATTATGATCACAAAATAAAAATTTCAAACCAAAAAAATTTTTACAAACAAACTAATCAACAAATTAAAGGGGCAAAACTTAAAAAATATTTTTTACATCAAAGTTCAATAAAGGCATCATTTCCAAAAATATAGAAATTAACTCTAATTTATAAAAAATCCCATTTCCAATTGAAAAAATTCAAAGTGAAAGACAATTTCCTCAGAGAAAATTGAAACTATTTCTATCATATAAAAATCTCCATCTTAATCAGAAAATCAAATTAAACAATCAAATATACTACACACCTTGGGTTGGCTAAAACAGGAAAAAATATAATTATTTTGGAGGGGATGGGGAAAACTGGGACATTGGCATTTTTATTTTTAAACAATCCAACCATTTTAAAGATTTTGAACTATCTCAAAAAATTATAAACTTCATACCCCATCCACATTACTACCGATTATATCCCAAAAATTATAAAGAAAAAGGGACCTATATGTCACAATTTTTAGCCCTTTTGTATTTAAAAACTAAAGAATATTCCATCATTGGAAATGGTTAAAAATTTGGATAAAAATTATGGAATATTTTTCTGAAAAAGACAAACATATATTTCAAAACCAGAACTTCCAACATGCGGGTGAAAAGCAAACCAGGAATTTAATACTTCAACAACAATACTATATATACCATTCATGGACAAACCATCCTCACAAAATCAACCAAATCCTAAGGACTTAAAACAACTACTATCCAAAAAAAAACCGGGAAACTAAAACCATTACATTGAATTCCCAATCCCTATATTTATCACACCCATTTTTACTTCCAACTAATTTAAATTTTTCAAGTTATTCTTTTTCCAACAAAAAACTTTTGGTCAGGTATACTTATTTTATCTAATTTTATTTTTAATATATTTAACATCTACTTATTCTCCATCTAAAATTTATTTGGGAAAAAGGAACAAGAAAAATTTTAATCCTTAAAGTACCTTATATATCCTTAAAAAAACTAAAAAAAAAAAAAAAAAAAAAAAAAAAAATTTTATTTCTATTTCTATTACCATTTATTTATTTTATTCCAAAATCCCTATTTTTTAATTCCATAATTTAAAAATTACCCTTTTCTTTCTTTTGTTTTTCCCAAATCTACAACAATTTTCAATTCATTTACCCTTTCTTGATTCTTTTTTTTATTTTTGGTTTGTTTCCCAATTTGGGTGGTTTTAATTCCCAAATTATAGTTTTCCTTTCATTTCTTTTCACCCACCCATTTCAATTTGAAACACACTTCAAAATTTTAAAATAGCCACTTCCCCTTTTTAAGATATTTTCCTTACTCTTTCTTAATCAATTTTTTCTTTTTGATCTGGATCAGTGGCTAAATTTTTTTTTTTTATCTGAACTGTAATTTTTTGCGTTTTCTTTTTCATTCCCCCTTTTCAGGTTTTTTTCAAGACCATATTTAAACTCTTTTTAAAAGTTAACCCTTCCTTTTAGGGGGTTTCCCTTACTTTATGGCTTTTTAATTTTATTCTTCTCTTGCCCTTTTATTTCCTCCCTTCTTTCCACCTTACCCCCCTTCCCAGTATTAAACTTGTGAGCACCACTTACTTCTCACAACCCTCCTTTTTTAGTATCCCTCCCCCGGCCTTAGAGTTCCTCCCCCTATATTACTCCTTTCCCTCCCACTTTCCATATTCCCTTCTGCTTAGCTTATTCCTTCCCTTTTCACTTTTCACTTCTCACTTTTCAATGAGGTGGGAGAAGTTTCACCATAAATTGAATATGTCTACAATTTTTCTCTTACAGTTCATTCTGATGGCAGTAAGATACCCACTATATTCATCCCCCTCCATTCTTTCTCTCAGATATAATAGGTTTCCTTTGCCTCTTTGTGAGATGTAGTACCCCCACTTTACCCTTTTTCTGGTACAATATCCCTTCTACCTCTAGTTTCTAGAACAAGGTATATATGTATTCTTTATACATCTTTATACCAAAAATATAGTTTCCAGGATTTCTTTTTACCTTTTTAAGTTTCCCTTGAGTTCTATATTTGTAGATCAAACTTTTTTGTTAAGTTCTGGTTTTTTCATCAAAAATAGGTGAAATTTGCTTATTTTGTTTGATGACCATCTTCTTCCCTGTAAAAGTATGTTCATTCTGGCTGGGTAAGTTCGTTTTAGTTGCATACTGAGTTCCTTAACCTTTCGGAATATCATATTCCAGGCCCTTCGATCTTATAATGTTGATGCTGTTAGATGCTGGGTAATCCTTATTGTGGCTCCTCTATATTTGAATTTGTTTTTCTAGCTTCTTGTAGTATTTTTTCCTTCATTTGAGAGTTCTGGCATTTGGCCACTATATTTCTTGGTGTTTTGATTTTAGGATCCCTTTCGGTAGGTGATCCATGAATTCTTTCAATGTCAATTTTACCCCCTGTTTCTATGACTTCTAGGCAGTTCTTTTTGATAATTTCCTAGAAAATAGTGTCCAGGCTCTTTTTTTCATCATATTTTTGTGGGAGTCCAATAATTCTCAGATTTTTTCACCTAGACCTGTTTTCCAGGTCTGTTGTTTTCCCAAGAAGGTATTTCACATTTTTCTCCATTGTTTGATTATTTTGGTTTTGCTTGACTGATTCTTGTTGTCTCCTCGAGTCATTCAATTACATTTGTTCGATTCTGATTTTCAGTGAAGTATTTTCTTCACTCACTTTTTTTATATCTTTTTCTAATTGTCCAATTAAGTTGTTTTGTTCTATGGAATATTTTTCCATTTTACCAATTTTATTTTTTAGAGAGATATTTTCTCTTTCTTGTTCACTAATCCTATTTTTCAAGGATTTGATTTCCTTTATCCATTTTGTCTTTAAATGAGTGGAGTGACTTCTCCAGACTCTCTTGCCAAGCATCCCTCTTCTTTTCCCATTTTTCTTCTAGCTCTCTTGCGAGAGCCTTTTTAAAATCTTCTATGAGATTCATCTGTGCTGAGGAACAGCACCTTCTGTGGGGGATTCACTTGGAGACAGTTTGTTTTTAATCTGTTCAAGGTTTAGAGTCTGCTCTCTATCCATATAAAAGCTGTCAATCGTTAAGTTCCTTTTCAATTTTTTGCTCATTTTGTCAGAGAAGAATCAAAGACAAACTAGCAAAGAAAAAAAGAAAAAAAAAAACAAATGGAATCTGCTTTTTTTGGTGGAGGGGCTGGGTAGTGTTACAGAGCTTCCTCTACAGACTGTGGGGGGCAGCAGCGAGTCACTAGCAGAACTGTGCTGCGCCTGAGCTCTGAGACTCTTGATAGAGTGCTGAGATGCTGTGGGGGAGGGGTGGCTATGTCCCGAGAAACTCTAGCTGTTTGGGGTTGTATTCTTCACCCTTGGTGTTTTTAGCTCCTCTGCTGGGCTGCTGAATTGCTGCCAGGACAAAGTATCAAAGCCTGTAGCAAAGCTCTCCCAGCATAGACGGATGAGATCACAACCCACCCTGCTCTGGTCTGCTGGGCTGTGAGCTGCCTGCTGAGCTCCCACTGCCATTGCCTGCCCTCAGCCTGTGCCCTTTCTTAAACTGTCCCCATCCTCGAGCAAAAACAGATCTTTCCTGTGGAATCTCAAGGATGTCTTCTCTTGGTAATATTTGTGGGTTTTTTTCAGTCAAGCATTAATTCAGAGGCTTGTAATGAGATGGATTCTGAGAGAAAATGTGAAGCTTACACAGCTGTGTGCCTCCTCTCTGCCATCTTCTAACCTGAAGGTTTTATAATATACACCAGTTAAAACTTAGTTATGGTGTCTTTTTTTCTGGTCTTCATTTTGCATGAAGTCCCCTGTTCTATTCCAAATATTATTTGTTTTTCACAGGTCTTTGTTGTCATGAAGTACAATTTGTTGGGGCATGAAGCAGAAGCTGAAGAGCCTGGAAATATATGTCAATATATGTGTGTGTGTGTGTGTGTGTGTATGTGTATATATATATATATATATATATATATATATATATATATACACACACACACATATATATACACACACATATACATATACATACACACATATATATTTGCTTTTAATTTTGTGTTTATTGAGATAAGCATGCAGTTTCAATTGTTTTTCTTTTTAATGTGATTAATTTGGCTAATTCTGCTCCAAATATTATAAAACATGTGCATCTTTTAATATATATATAAAACATAAGCATAATGAATAATTTGTTCTATAAGATGATGTCTCTTTTATTTCAAAAATAATCATTCTTTATTAATGATGCTCTATTCTTCCTACATTTTATTTTATTTTTCCATTTGTTAGATATTAAGAAAGCATTAGTATAAAGAGTAGGGGAAATGTTTTCTTTTTCAAATTTGCAGAATAATTTGTGAAAGGGTGGTTTTTAAAATTTTTATTAAATGTTCATGAAAATCATTGAGAAAAAAAGGAGAATCATTTTTGTTCTTCTTTTTTGAAAAGTATTTCCAGTGCTCAGATTGAATTATTAAAGATCTCTACTTGATATTCTACTTTTTTTTGGTACTTTCAGGTTTTTGAAGATATTCCTATGTTTCTTTTTGGTTCTTTATTTATTCATTTATTTATTTGTTTGTTTATCTTTGGATATAACAGTACATAATAGAGCACATTGATTTTTTTCTACTCATTTTATTTTTATATCATCTTATTCATTATTTTTATTTTCTTTTCTGACATCTTTAATCTGGTTGCCTAAAATTTTACATTTTTGTGGTGTTAAAAAGTTTCTAGTATTTTTTTTGTTTTTGTTTTTTAATACATTTATTTATTTTCTGATTTTGAGTTCTCATTTTGTTTAACTTTTAGATTGTTATGTCTAATTTAATTCCTATTAATTATATTAATTTTTAAATATTTTATTAGTAGTACTCTATTTTGATCTATTTCTTTTGTTTGTAGTTTCTAACTGATTGCTATTTTTCTTGCATTTTACCCATGAAAGATATATTTAGTTCTTTTGTTACATTTATTTCACATTTCTGTACTTTAATTCATGGTCATAAATACCAAGTTGTACTAATGTATCTGTATCTACATCAGTCTATATATTCATCTCTATGTATCAACCTGTCCATCTTTCTATCTATTTTTCAATCTATCTAATTATACTTTCTCTCATTCTTTTTTATTATTCTCACAAAATATAATTATTCAATTGTAAAGCAGACAGGTTATAATTCATGATATTTTAGCCATGATTCTCTACAATAACATCTGATATATCTTTAAATTTTGCATTCATCTTTATCTTTTATGTGTGTATGGAAATACATTTCATAATGATCTGTTTTTATTTCACCATCATTCTCCTTAGAAACTTTTTCAACCTTCTTCAAGCTTCCTATGGCCTTCCCCTTCCTACTCTCTTAGTTGAGACTATTGCTTTATATTTTACTGAAAAGTTTGAACTCATTCACCAAGACATCCCTTTTCTCTTTCTTCTGGGTATCAAACACAAAGGGGTAGCCCTTCTCCTCAACAAAGCAACCTCCTCTATAAATACAAGTGATCCTATTTCATCCTGTCTTCTCTAGCAAATTAGCAATTCCAGTCTCCCCATATTTTCATCTATTTTGAACATCAATTTTCAAAAACAACAACAACAACAACAACAACAACAAAAAGTTTGCCTTTCTATTCATGCTTAGTGACTATTATCCCTTATTGCTTTTTCCTTTTTCTGTCTAAACTCTGCAAGAAACTCAGCTTTAGAAGATATCTCCACTTCATTTTCTCTCACGATATTTTTAATTCTATATAGTTTGAATTCTTACTTATCAATCCAAAAAAGTTGGTCTCCCTAAAATGACGAACAATGTATAAATTACAAATTTTAAATGGCCTTATTACAATCTTCATCCTTCTTGACTGCTCAGAAGACTTTGGCATTGCCAATCACCTCTTTGCCCTTTATACTTTATCCTCAGTAGGACATCTTCTATGAGAAGCCTTCCCTATAAACTACTTAATAATGTGTTGTATCTGTTAACTCTAATTTATCCTGATTATATCTTATTAATTATATATTTTTCCTCCATATTTATGTCCATTCAACTTAAGTTCCTGGAGAACAGGACCACATTTTGTCTTTTGTTATATACTTAATACTTGGTGCAGTTCCTGAGACATAGTACATAACCAATACATTCTGACTGGCTAATCAGGTAAAATTTTATTAATTCCATAATTATGGTATAATATTGGAATACTTATTGTCATATTCATTAACTCAATAGTTCATCAATTCCTTCAAAGCTAATAACTTAATCCTATTTTTCCAACAATTCTAGTATTTTACAACTTGTCACATTGATTGTCTTATCTCAGAACTCTGTTCAGAAACAAATTCAATAAATTGTCTTAGAATCTTAGAATTATAATTCAAAAATAGAACAGAGAAAATTGACAAGGAAGATTGGTACTCAGCAAATGATTTTCTCAGAAATAGAATTGTGCCTCTTATAAATGAATTACTTTCTTTAAAAAGTCATTCTCTTTCATTAACTTTTAAAAAAATGTTCATGTGAAGAAATCTAGGAACTCAGAATACTAAAGAAGGATAGAAAATGTTTGAGTAAAGATCAATTAAAGTAGGAATAGAAGTTGTTTTTGTTATTATGTTTATTATAGTCTACTTGGGCAGAAAAAAGAAACAGACCTTGAGTCTGGCATGAAGACATAATAGAGTAGTGATGAGGAAATTCAATTATTTACACAATTATTGGTTCTTTATCACTGCAAAGAAGAGTAGCTATTACTTTCTTGACATGTCTTAATAACAATTTCATTATTCAAATGTGGCAAAACAATGCAAAGATATTCTGTTCTGGAGCTTTTTCTCATTAAAAGTAGACACTGGCTGCTAGAGCAAATTTAATGCAAACTGTGAAACAGCTCTGTGAAATTGATATCAGTTCTGAAATTCAGAATGATTTGAAGGTAGTGATGTAAAGTAAGGGAAACCAAAAAAAAAAGTTTGATTAAATATATTGGTGGAGAAAGGAAGCTCAAAAAAATGTAGATGACCATGTTTGGGTGTGGGTAGGATCATAATAACTAACAACTGAAAGGGCAGATTTCTTTAAGTCATATTTGGCTTTTTATCTCTGGCAATGCACATGAATTTTGCTTTGAAAATGTTCCACTAAGATTGCTAACAGGAAGAATATATTCATGTAAAGTAATAAATAATATTTTAGGCACCTAGTTGTTTACAAACTAGATCAACTATAATGGAAGATGGAGTTTCTAGGTATTTTGTCATGCATTTGAAAGTCTTGGTTAACATAAGAATGATGACATAAGGAGAGAAGAATAAATGCCTCACCTTTACATAAAGGCAAAATAAGACATTAGTGAAACTTAATTTCAACCCCTGAAGAAAAAAAGTTAAACTGTTTTCTTATAAGGATGATTAATATATATTGTGGAGGAATGGGGTGAAGGGGAAGAAATGCAACAAACAAACAAACAAAAAACAAACCCTTGATTTCAGAGTGTTAGTATGCTTTTATATGGAATGTTTCATATGAGACTAATCTCATATCTCTTATTAACAAGGAAACTAGAGTGTCATAATAATAGAATGCTAAAGATATAGTTTATTTAGACATTAGCATAGAATTTCATTAAATATTTTCTTCTATTCTTATAAAAACCTAGAAATGTGGATTGAAAGATAATAAAGTTAGACATATTCATTATAGTTGAATAGTAATCATTATGTTTTTCAATGTCATCTGGGGAGGAGTATCCAAAGGATTATCACAGGGTTCCATTCTTGTCAAGTGTGGTTTAATATTTTTATTTATTTATTGTATTTGTTTTTATTAAAGATTTTTATTTACAAAACATATGCATGGGTAAATTTTCAACACTGATTTTTGCAAAACCTTCTGTTCCAAATTTTCCCCTCCTTCCCCTCACCTCCTCCCCTAGATGGTAGGTATTGTACTACCTGTTAAATATGTTAAAATATATGCTAAATCCAATATATGTATACATATTTGTACAATTATCTTGCTGTAAAAGAAAAATTGGATCAAGAAGGAAAAAAAAACCTCGA
This sequence comes from Sarcophilus harrisii, assembly GCF_902635505.1. NCBI lineage: Eukaryota > Metazoa > Chordata > Mammalia > Dasyuromorphia > Dasyuridae > Sarcophilus > Sarcophilus harrisii. The sequence goes on from NC_045429.1 coordinate 153,602,881, forward strand.
GGAAAAAAATGCAAGCAAACAACAACAGAAAGAATGAAAATACTATGTTGTGGTCCATACTCAGTTCCCACAGGCCTCTCTCCAAGTGGATATGGTTTCCTTCATCACTTCCTAATTTAAACTGGTTTGAATCATCTCATTGTTGAAGAGAGCCAGGCCCATTAGAATGATCATCTTGTTGTTGCCATGCATAATGATCTCCTGGTTCTGCTCATTTCACTTAGCATCTGTTCATGTAAATCTCTCCCAGTCTCTCTGAAATCATCCTGTTGGCATTTCTTATAGAACAGCAATATCCCATAACATTCATATTCAGCCAGTCTCCAACTGATGGGTATGAAGTCCGAATTAGCACCCTGGATACTTTAGAATCAGCTGGAGTCAGGATAAGCAAAAATCCTTGGTCTTTATTCTTGGTCAAAGTGAGATGAATGAACACAGGAATCTCCACACCTCTCTTCTCCCTTCTAGAAGTCACCCTGGCTTGTCTTACTCCACCCTCTAATCCCTCCTCCAGTTCTCTGTATACACCAACAGATCCAGCCAGCACAGAATAGCGGATGTGCCATTTTCCAAGCATATGCTAATAGAGTATTGTCCAGTTGGTAGCTAGCCTTAAGTGCTAGGTTGTCTGACCTCAGTGAGTGAACTCAAATGTTTCAGCCCTTTACAGATGGCATCCAGTCAGTTTCTACTTTCTTGCTACTACAAAAAGAGCTGCCACAAACATATTGGTGCATGTAGATCCCTTCCCCTCCTTTAAGATCTCTTTGGGATATAAGCCCAGTAGTAACACTGCTGGATCAAAGATTATGCACAGTTTGATCACTTTTTGAGCATAATTACAAATTGCTCTCCAGAATGGTTGGATCCATTTACAACTCCACCAACAAGGTATCAGTGTCCCAGTGTTCCCACATCCCCTCCAACATTTGTCATTATCTTTTCCTGTCATGTTAACCAAGCTGAGAAGTATATAATGTTATCTCAGTATTGTATTAATTTGCATTTCTCTGATGAAGAGTGATTTGGAGCACTTTTTCATATGACTAGAAATAGTTTCAATTCCTTCATCTGAAAATCATATCCTTTGATAACAAGTGCAGAGAACTAGTATTGCCACAAAACCTCGTGAGTTTTTAAATCTTCACTATGGGGAGGCTAGATGGCCCAGTGGACTGAGTACTGGTCCTGGAATCAGGAAAACCTGGGTTCAAATTCAGTCTTAGATACTTAATACTTGTTAGCTTTGTGGCCTTGTCCAAGTCACTTAACCCCAATTGCCTTGCCAAAAAGAAAAATAAAAATCTTGGTCATGGGGTTTCTTTGCTAAAAAATGGCTTCTCAACAATACATGCACATAGCATTCATCATCCATCATATCTTCATGACATTATCCTTGTAAAAGAAGTTATACTTGTCATCATTCAAATAGATTGAACCACAAAGCTTCCTTTTTTAGATGTTTACTATTTCTTCCTTTGATGTAATATCTACTTTTCTCATAGCTGGAATGAGTCCTGTTTAGGATAATGTAGGTATAATGGGTGCTGAATTCTAGACATTGAAAATGAAAGGCACAGAAATGATGATGATTTTCATATTTGAATATGTTTTAAAACTACAAATAAAATTTTCTGATAAAATAACAACAATAATTAGAAAAAGGGTAGTAAGCATAAATTAGTATGAGAAAAAGAGTAACTTCAATATTCAAATGTTAAAGAAAAATAAAAATAGCACTTTTTTTCTAATTTCAGCTTTTGCTAATTTCTACTTCATCTAATTTTTATTTTACTACTCCTTTGCCCCTAGTCCTAAGGGGATGAAAAACTAGCTCATGTTAATAGTAATAAAAAAGCAGAGGAACTAATATAATAAATCTGAAGAGCATAAATATTCCTATTACATCCCTAGTTTATATAGTATATCTTATTTTCATGCTAAAGCAGGTTGTGCAGTAAACTAGGCATAGAGGTATTGTGGTGAGCTTCTTATATTTCAGATTAATCCTCAACATATCTATATCAATCAAACAACAAATACTATGAAGAGTCTACTACATTATAGGAACTGTGAGGATACAAATAAAAAGCATGAAATACAACTAACAAAAGATTAGGACAGACAAGTTCATTTAAATTATAGCCTAGCCAGAATAAATATAAAGTAAATAAATACAAACATTTGTGTATTTTCATGTGTACACATAAATATATGCAAAGTTGTTAAATATAAGATTTTAAGAGTAGATATTAATGGTTGAGATCAGCAAAAGCTTCATGAAGAAGATAGATCTTGAATTATATCTTAAAGGAAGAAAGCCAAAGGATAAAGAAGGAATGCATTATGGACAGACATGTTGTTCAGCACATGAAAAGGCATGAATGAAGGAGATGGTGTGTAAAGCATGAATAACAAAGAAAGAGCCAATTTGACTTCATTCCAGAGGTGAAGTACTATCCAGCAAAGCTGGACAGACATGTTAAGGATATGAGGAATTTATATTTTATTATAAAGGCACAGTATATATCTGAACTGAGTAGACAAATGAAGAAATGTCCAAAGGATTTAACAACACAGTGGTCTAAGTTCTACAGATAGAACTGTATTTGTCTGAGTTCCTGTTTCTAATATCCCTTGACAGTATTCGGCCAAAAACAGGGATTTCATGCATGCTCATGAGTTGAATCTTGTCTGTGTCCAAACTAGTGAGCTGTTTGGGATAATATGTGGATCCATCCCAGGGTGGTTTTAGCTGATTATGAACTAAATGCCTATAGGCACATTTGATTAGTTAAATCCTTTCTTGTGAAGATGTTCTTGTTTCTGAAAATAACTTTCCAATCACTGCAGGTCTCACCTTATTTCCTACTGGCTTGCAAGTCACAGCTTGTGTCACCAGAGGGAGGTGCCATGTTTTCCTATTTTTGATAATTAGACTATAGAACAAGCAGTTTGCTATTTCTCTTTGCAGCTAGGACAATATACTGCCAACTGCTGGATCTTTCATTCTCTCTTGTACTATATTTAGTATCTCTTAATTTCTTTATTTGCTGTTCTTTCCTCTTTAGTTAGAAATGACCCACAATGAATATGGAGTCAGCACAGACAGTGCATTCCTTCATGAGTTCACCTTCCTTTCAAGATATAGTTACCTGGGTAACCAAGTTTCTAACGTAAGTTATTTCTATTCTTGTTACTGGAGTCACTCAGTTGGGTCCCAACCCCCAATTGTTATGTATAGGCCACTAGCATATAATAAGTTTCATTTCTAAAGCAGGTCTACTAACAGTTAAAAAGCTGCTGCCTCCCAGAGACGTTTTTTTTTTTTCCTTTTTGCTTCTTAAATGCTGAATCTTAAAGGATCAGACTCCTTTCCCCCCATATTTTATGAATTTTAATGAATTTTTTGAACAAAATAAAAGTAGGACTCATTTTTGAAAACAGTTCTAAAAGTGGATTTTTTTTCACAGTAATAAATGTGTTTTTATTTTCATACATTGGACAAAAGGTTCTTTCTCCTTTGATCTCGAACCCTTTTGAACAAGAGAACCAGGAACATATATGCAGTGAAGCAGAAATTATATAAGGAATAGATGGCATTTACATAGCATTTTACAACTTGCTAAACACATCAGATATTTTGTCATTTTTGTGCTACATAACAATTTTGAAGTATATGTTATTATTATCCACATTTTATAGACAATGAAACTGCAGTTCAATTAGTTTTAGTTATATATATAGTCATTTAGTTAGTAAGTAGCTGAAGGACAATTGGTACTCATATCTCCTTTACTCCAAATATACAATGATTCAAAAATCTTTCAAATTCCATGTAAGGTACTCTTAGGATTTTTTTTTCCCCCTTTGCATATTACTCCATCCCTGAGATCCCAACCTACAATTTATCTTATCTTTTCATAATAGATATTTTGAGAAAGTGATCAAGGAAGACTCATGTTCTCTCTTTCAGTCATATTCCCAGCTTTGTTTATTCACTGTAAATTTTTTGCTGTTAGCTCTCATTGTTCCTATAAGTTTCATCTCCCCTTCTTTTTCAACTATGTTTTTATTTTGAAATGCTCCATTAAAATAGAAGTTCCTACATGCTGCCAAAGCTATAAAACTACATAACCTTTGATCCAGCAATACCACTACTTGGTCTATATTCAAAAGAAGATAAAAAAGGATATGTATTTACAAAAATATTTATAGAAGCCTTTATGGTGATAAAGAGTGGAAATTGAGGGGAGTCTTATCAATTGGGGAATGGATGAATAAATTTTGTTTATGATTGTGATGGAATATAATTGTGATGGAATATGATTGTAATATAAGAAAAGACAAGCAGTATAATTCCAGAGAAACCTGGAAAGACTACATGAACTGCAGCATATTGAACTGGGCATAATCAGAATATTGTAAACTGTATAGAAATATTGTATTATGATCACCTGAGTTATTTAGCTATTTTCAGCAATGCAATGATTTAAGACAATTCTGAATGACTCATGATGAAAAGTGCTGTCCACCTCCAGAGAAAAAACTGATAGTCTCAGCTTAGATTAAAACATACTTTTTGAAACATTAGTTTTTGTTTGAGTTTTCTTTCAAAACATGACTAATAAAGAAATATATTTTTGCATGACTGAACATCTATAACCTATGTAAAATTGCTTGCCTTCTCAATAAGACAGGTAGAAAGAGAGGGAGGGGAAAATTTGGAACTCAAATTAAAAAAAAAAAGCCAACGTTAAAAACTTTTTATATGTTAATTGGAAAAATTAAAACATTTGAAAAAGTAACTAAAAATCATTATCATTAAAAAACAGAGAATGGAAGTATCTTGAGGCTAAGGCTATCTATCTTTTTGTTTTATCTTCTTCTTCCTTGACAAGGTATCTGGCACAGAGTAAATGCTTAATGACCTAACTTGACTTGGAGAAAAATGGAAATCAGGATTTCAAGTCAGTCAGCAAAAATATATTAGACGTTTATTATGTATCAGGCTATGTGCTAAATACTGTGAATACAAAGAAAGGCATTATTAAAACATATTTTTTTTTTACTTCTAGAAACATACATTTGAATTGGGAGAGAGAATAGGCAAATAGCTAGGTACATAGACGTTATAATAAAATTAGATGGAAAGAACTAGTATAAAATGGAACTAGGAAAATATTCCTTCAGAACATAGATTTTGAGCACAGGTTTCAAAGAAACTTGGGTAGCCAGAAGCTAAAGATGTACATAGAGCATTTCCGATTCTCTCTCCCTCTCCTCCTCCCCCTCCCTCCCTCCCTCTCTTTTCCTCTTTCCTTCTCTCCCTCCTTCTCTCTCTCTCTCTCTTTATACACACACACACACACACACACACACACAAACACACACACACACACAGAGACACACACACATACACACACACACATATATATATATTCCATATAAAATATATCTATCTGTGTATCTCTGTGTGTATGTATGTATGTGTGCATATTTGGACATTAAAGGGAGCAATTGTATTGTAAGGAGACTTACTGAATAATGCAGAGACAGGAAAATTATCTGAACAGGTCAGTAGAGAATAATTTGAAGAAATGAGGTATTTAAGGCAGGTAGTTCAACTGAAATTCTATTGGATTATTCCTGACTTAAAACAATAATAGCTTTCACCAGGATGATAGTTCTATGAGTGAAGAAAAGTTGTTTGCAGGCCCAAAGATTCCATTGATTAAAAGAGCAGGGAATTGTGGTGTTATTATTATTATTATTTTTACTTTGTCCCATATAATTTGCAGATCACTAAGTAAATAATGTTTCATGAAAAGTACAAAAATATGTGTACATGTCCACTTATGTCCAGGATTAGCCTGTATTTATATAATCCATGTTCCAGTTTAGAAAGAATCATCTTTGCATTACCGACAAAAGAAAAGGACTTACAAAAGATCTGTATGCCCCAGTTTGGTTTACAATGTCATGTTTCTCTTTTATAGATTCATGTCTGTAAAGCTAAGGAGTATTGTAAGCCAATTGCTTCCTTGTTTCCTGATGCAATTTCCTATATAATTCAGTTATTGTAAGTGAATGATTTTTTTATACATTTCAAAACTGAATGTCTGCCAAAAGCTCTTTTTATTGACTAATAAACATGTTTCTTTAGGGAGAAATATTATAAAGTCATTGTGATCCCAGATAAAATTTTGTTATGATTTTCCTTGGAATAATCCATTTCTGATATTAAATCCTTTTTAAAAAAAAGGATTATGACTTATATAAAGGATTTTGCAACTTTAGAGATAGACAAGACCCTTCAATACTAACTACCTCATATTATATGATGAAAAATAGCACGAGACATTAATGAATTTTTCCAAGATTATTAATTCATAAGTGGTGAAGCCAGGATTCAAAGCCAAGGTCTCTGACTGCAGCTCAATTATTCCTCATGGTGAATAATTTTTTAAATATATCTTTATTCATTCTAAACTAAATACAAAATAGGAAAAAATAGAAAAATTAAAACAAAAAATAGAAAAAGAACAAAAAAAGTAAAAAAAAAAATATTTTGTCTTGTGCCCAGGAGAACATCAAATATTTATATTGGTTGTAATAAATTTCCATTTCAAGAAAGCATGTATAATAATAGAAGACATTATATTCATGATTGTCCATGTTTTCTTTGCTTCCTTGTAAGTTATTCTTTTATTCTCTACTGTGCACTTTTATTTTATTCTTTTTTCCTCTTTCATTCCCTACCACCTCCCCAAAACAGGTTAACAGTTAAATCCAGGTATATGTATACATATAGAAAGACATATATACACACATACACATGTACCCACAGACATAAATTCTACATACACTTATGCATGCCTCCACATGCATCCATACACATTTTACATATACACATACATCCAAAACAATATTAATATTGCTGACATAATATAAATTTTCTCTTGATTTAATATTTACGTTTGACTTTGTCTTGGATCAATCATTATTAGACCTAGTTTTATTTTTCTAATAAATTCTACCCCTCATCCTTTGTTATTGTATTTGTGTATATCTCTTATTCCCTATCCTTGTTAACTCTTCTACTTTTTTCTATTCCTTAACTTGCCTTGCTATTATTTAACCTCATCCTCACTCCCACAAATGGATCCCTCCCTTATTTTCTCACTTTCCTTTCCTCTTTATCCCATTTCCATCATTCCATATGTCTTATCCCCCTCCCACTAATCTAAAAACCCTTCTCTTATCTACTTTATTCCCTCTTATTTTATCCTTTTTCCATAAATTCATACTTTTTTCTATATTTCTCATTATCTATTCCTTCCCTCCTTATTTCTTTACAGATTTTGTAAGGTTCTATACTCTTTATGATCTATATGTGTTTAATGTATATGTACATATGTATCTATGTATATATGTGAGTGTGTGGAAGTATATAGGTATTGTTTCCTATTTAGCCTATTTTTAAACTTTATTTGTTCTTTTTATTTTTTTATTTTTATTTTTCTATTTTTCCTATTTTGTATTTAGTTTTGAATGAATAAAGATATATTTTAAAAATTATTCACCATGAGGAATAATTAAGCTGGAGCCTATATAGCCATTAAGTGTTCAGAACTAGCAGCTCTCCTTTCCCAGATAATGACTGTGTCAGTTTTTCCTCTGCCCCTCATTTGTATAACAGAATTATTATTTTTAGCTTTTTTCAGACAATTTTACTTTTTAGAGTCAGATCACAGTTCTACCACAGTCTTTCTTTTGAACTACCTTGTTATGATGTCAATCTTAGATGTATGGTTTATATTCCCACATATAAAACATAAACAGTATGTCCATATTGACTCCCTTAAAATGAGTCTTTGATGCATGTTCAATAAATGTTAAACTTTCTATTGAGTTTAGATTTGTTTGAGAAAATGTCAATTGACATTAAGATGTCAATTTTTTTTCACTCAATATTATGTTTAGTTTTGCTGGATATGCTATTTTTAGCTAAAGATCTAATTATTTTTATTGTTGATATAGAATATTTCAGGACCTTTTATTGTATCTGCTGATAAATCTGATGTAATTTTAATTGAAGCTTGAGCATATATGATTTTTTTTGTTAATGTTATTAGATTGTTTGTTTCTTGAAAAAATTTCACTTTGATCTGAGGGTTTCAAAATTTAGCAATGTCCTTATGCATTTTCCTTGTAGGATCTCTTTTAGGTGGTGATCAGATTTTTTTTTCCCTATTTTTATGTTCCCCTCATATTCTATGACTTAATGACAATTTTCTTTGATTATTACTTGCAATATTGATTCAAGATTATTATTTCTTTGGTCATAGCTTTCAGGTAGTCCAATTATTCTTATGTTTTCTCTTCTTAACAGATTATCCAGGTCTTTTGTTTTTCTTTTGAGATGCTTCATCTTCTATTGTATTTTTTCATTCTTTATATTTTGTTTTGTAATTTCTTGGTCTCATATAGCTTTACTGGCTTTCCCTTACTCAATTCTAATTTTCAAAGGATTTTCTTCTTTAAGACTCTGGATCTTCTTTTCTAGTTGGTTATCTTTCCATAATCTTGTTTTCATTGGATGTTTCTCTCCCTCCTCTTCCTCTTCCTCCTCTTCCTCTTCTTTTTCCTCCTCTTCCTCTTCTGCCTTTTTCTAGTTATCCCAGGTGGACCCCTGTTTTGACCCAAGTTTCATTTGTTTTTTTACCCATCTATGTTCCCCCTGAGGCACAATTATGTTTTTTCTTTGTAGAGGAAATTTGGAGACCTTAGAATTTTCTGAAGTACTCTGCCATCTTCCTAGATTCTTCCTCCCCATAATTGTTTTCAATAAAGGAATAAGAAAATAAGAAAAAAAAATCACAGTATTTTGTGATCTTCAAAGTATTTTTCTTATAGTCCTATAAGAAGTGCAAATATTATCTCTATTTTTTCAGATGAATAACTAAAGATCTGAAACATTAGATAACTTGCCCACAAGTTATACCTCACAAGTGGATTTTTTCCCATGTTTTCTTAGTTCAACACAATTCCCATATTACATATTTCATATGTATTTCATTATATTTCATATATTTTTATACTTGTCTTTCATAGTATAAGGTCCTTAAAAGCAAAGGCTCATTTATTTTTGTAATTGTATCTTAGGTCCAGTGCCCATATATTTTATATATTTAAGAAATGATTGTTAATTGGTTGTTTTAACAAGAATAATCTCACAATTTGTCATTGAAATGTAAATTTTGAGGAAGGCTAAATTAACCCACAGAATTTTCTTATGAGAAAGATATAAGCAACAAGGATGCCTACTAAAACTACTATGATAATTACTTTTTACGTTTCATTTTCTTGGTCTCACCTTGAATCATTCTTCTAAATCAATTTTATTATAATTTTTCTATTTTGTCATGATGTGTAATTCTCTGACATGGAGAAGGTAATATCAATAAATATGACACAGAACATGTATTCAAAGGTTATGCTTCCTTTTTTTCTTCTTCATCTTTTAAAAATTTATTTTCCTGAGTATTCTGCCCTTATTGAAGCTCTGAGGGCACATTTTCAGCAGGATAGGGAATGATGTCATTTTATGCAGAGAATAATTTACCACCTGCTGGAAGGAGGCGGCATATTGTGGCAGATGCATCACTGATTTGAGAAAGCAACAAAACATAAATGTATAGATGACTATGTCAGTGTAATGGGTGGGGAAGTATAACACACTTTCCCCAACAACATCTGGAAAATTATTCTAAGCCAAAAATAGTATCCTTTGGCTTCTAACCAAATGTTTCTCTCACTACTACTACACAGAGAAAAACAGCCCAGCAATGAATTCTACATCCTGTTTATGGAAACAACATCTTCATTGCAAAAGTACACTAGAAATGCAGAAAGGGGAGTTGGTGTGGGGGAGTATGTTATGTCCCCTTTGATCTTTAATGGTAGCCTGCAGTCTTCAGACAATCTTATCCTACTAAGTGGTCAGCGCCCAACTGTTGATTTCCTACTGTTTTCTTTTAAAGGTTTACTTTGCCTAAGGAAAGTGTAGATATTGGAAAAAGAAATCCAAAGGCAGCCAAAGGAGCGGCTGCTTTGTAGCTTCATAAATGTCAGTAGAAAACTTCACAAATGATGTTTGTCTCGGAATAACCAATTCAATCAATTATGAATGAAAGTGAAACACTGGAGGCGAGTAATGCATTTAATAAATAGATGAGCTTGTGCAGCCACTAGAAGCACATTCTGTGATTCTGTAAACAACTGTTTTTCTTGGACAGCTAACAAGCTGTGAATATTCTAGAAACTGTCATCTAGAAATTAGTCCAGGACAGATTTTCTTATTACATACTTAACAAAAGAGAAATCATACTATGGCATAAGAACCTTGCAATGTTTCTTTGAAATAAATTGGTGAAACAGATAGCAGCAATGACCTCTTTCTGTGGCAACAAGCATTATAAATTAGTCATCAATTATTTAATCCATACACACTCTAAATGTCACACTGAGGAAAAAAAAGTCAGTAATATAGTTTCACTCCTATAGAATTTTAGTTTTTGCTTGAATGCTCTTTCAAAATCCTTTTCCATGCCTTTGGGTACATATGTCTTCCTTAATTACAGCCATAATTAGTAGAAAGCAGGGCACTACACATATAGATTTTTAATCTAACTTGTTTTTTTTTTTAATGCTATTCATTAGTTAAACAGTATTTCTTTAAAAAAAAAAGCAGTGATACATTATCCAAGTTAACTTAAGAAGAGAAAACTTTTTTTTTTAATTCAATTAATATAGTGTAAAGTTATGGCAATTATCCAGCATCATGGCATGTAAACAGCCAAAATGGATAATTTTGGTAGAAAGATTTATTTTGTAAACCATTTACAGAATAGTAAATTGACAACAGTAATAATGATAACTCTATGATGATTATCTAGAATATGAATTCAGTGAGACCAAATAAATTTAAAAATTTTAATGCTTTTATACAGTTATAAAAAGAAAAATTAATAGCATATAAAAAGATGATTCCCATCTGAACTTATCAAATTGATACTATAATTATTATTAGTATATCAATGAAATGTTTCATGAATGACCCCTTTTAAAAAATAAAAATTAGTGATTCTCTGGGATTTAGTCTAAGGCATTTTTAAATTCAATCATATAATGAATCCTACTAATTAACTGACTTATTATTAGTCATTTTTATTGATCTACCTATCCACAATACATGTAGCCCTATTTCCTCTGTTATCGCCTTTTATTTTTAGTATTTATACCTCTCTTGCCATACTAATGATCAAAGGGAAGAAAAGTAGCTAGAGAGTAGAAAAAAACAAAGAAGGAAAGTATATAGGAAACTTCAAAGGAATATGATACGGCTTCCCACATTTAGTCATTCAACTATATCTAAGGTGAAGTTGTATGAGTGTATGTATGACTTTGTAATACATCAAAAGGAATGCCTAAATGAATAATAATAGTTATTTGAAGAGATTCATTTATACATATTTGGACTAGATCACCTTTGAGGTTCCTTTTAATACTGCTACAAATTTACTGAACATGTTACTATGCATTTATGAGTAGCAATTTAATGTAAAATGAGCTCAAAGATTTAATCTTAGAGATATTATGAATTATCTAGACTGAGCTTTTCGTTTTATAGATTAGCAAACTTCTGTTTTCTTAAGATCCATATAGCATTTGAAGTTTTAGTGATGCCCATCACTTATCACCTCAATCAAGAGCAGATTTGAAGAGCAGAACTAAGAGAACATTATACACAGCAACAATTTGATGAGATGATCAACTGTGATGGACTTGGCTCTTTTCAATAATGAGGTTTTTCAAGGCAATTCCAATAGACACTTTTTTTTTCTGAGCCAAGTGGGGTTAAGTGACTTGCCTAATGTTACACAGCTAAAAAGAGTTAAATGCTGAGGCCAGATTTGAAATCACCCTGCAGGTTGACTGTATGGCTGATATTCTATCCACTGCACCATCTAGCTGCCCCAGTCTGATAGATTTGTGATGGCAAGAGTCATTTGCATCTAGAAAGAGGACTATGGAAATTGAATGTGGATCACAACATAGTATTTTCACCTTTGTTGTTGTAGGGTTTTTTGCTTGTTTGTTTATTTTTTGTGCTTTTTTCCCTATTAATTTGATTTTTCTTGTGCAGCATGACAAATATAGAAATAAATTTAGAAGAACTATACATGTTTAACCTATATTGAATTGCTTGCTGTCTAAGAGATGGAGAAGGGGAGAGAGGGGAGAGAGGAAAATTTGGAACACAAGGTTTTGCAAAAGGGAATAGTGAAAACTATCTTTACATGTGTTTAGAAAAATAAAAAGCTATTAAGGATTTTTTTAAGAGTAGATTTAAGTTGAGTCAGAAGAAATCTCTTTTTGCTCTTTTTGCCTTTTAAAATACATTCTCCTAACCTGGTTTCACTAGGGACTAATGCTGATGCTAGAGATTACTTTCCATCTACTCTGTGTGCCTGTGTATGTGTATTGTTTATGTGTGTATCACACATATATGATATACATATATTATATATGTACATCTATGTATGTATATAATTTGTTCTTTCCCATTTGAATATAAGCTCCAGGATACTATGGACTCTTTTCCCTTTCTATTGTATTCCTTAGGCTCTGCATAATGACTAGTACACAGGATGCATTTGATTAATGCTTGTTCATTGGTTGATCGAGTTTTGGACTTGTAGTCCATTAAATCTAATTTCAAAACCTTACTTCCAATATTTATTAGTGTTTAAGGATATAAAAACATTTAATACCTACCCCACAGAACAGTTGTGAAGTGTAAATGAAACAATGCCTGTAAAGCAATCTGCAAACTTAAGGCATGATGTAAATGTTAGGGATTATTATGTGGTAAAGTATTTTTAAGAAAAGGAAAACAATCAAGTTGGTGACTTTAATCATTATAAATGAATATTTGATCATCTTTATTATCCTATTTTTTTATTCATTTAAACATTTTAAAGTTGTGAAGTAAACACATTCCATTTGACCAAAGAAATCTATAATTTCCTATTGTCACTTTTATTTTTCCATATCAAAGAAGTGTTCATGTATTAAAACTTCTTTCAGTTATAAACTCTCTTGTGTCTTAAAAAAATTGTTTTTGTTTTTGTTTTATTTTTTGGGAGGTTGTTGAGCCAGATGATGGAGTGAAGCCAGGAAGCTACTTGAAACCCTCAACAACATATGAAACCAATCCTCTGAACAGAGTCTGATGGAATGAAAATGTCAAGCCAGATTGGAAAAATTTCAAGAAAGGTCAGTCTCACTGAGATGAAATACTCTGGGAGAGCTGGTGAGATGGTCATAATCACAGTATATCTGCAACTGAAACCCTTAATGCTGCCTCAGTAGCAGAGTAAGCCAGTAGAATAGTCTCTATCCCAGCTCAGAAGGCAAAGTGTGAGAAACCATAAGTTTCTTGAAAAGAGCAGATGAAGCTACTCTCTGCAAACACAAGAAACTTCTGTGGTCAAAGCCAAGGTTCAGAGCTGCAAAGGAAGCTTACAACAATGCCCCCTTTACCCCAGAAGTGGGCACTCAACCATAAAAGTTTAAAAAAAAGGACAGAAAGAAAATGAGTAAGAAAACAGAAAAGGACCTTGACCATAGAAAACTCTCATCATAACAACTGTCATCATAACAGGGAAGACCAAAACACTAATCAGATGAAGGCAAAATATCCACAGAGGAAATCTCAAAGAGTGAAATAAATTGGCCTCAAGCCTCAAGAGACTTCTTGAAAATGCTCATAAAAGGCAAATAAGAGAAGTAGAAAAAAAAAACATGAGAAAAGAAATGAGATGCATACAAAATAGAGTCAACAGCTTGGAAATTGAAGGCAATTCATATGAACAAACAAACAAACAAAATCAAAAAACCAAATGGCCAAATGCAAAAAATAGTAATCCACTTAAAAACAACAACAACAGCAATCTCTTCAAAAATATAATTAGCCAAGTGGAAAAAGAGGTACAAAAGATAATTGAAGAAAGTCACACATTAATAACTAGACCAAGGAGAATGGAAGCTAAGGACCCTTTGAGACTTGAAGAATCAATCAAACTATAAAGAATGAAAATAAAGCAAAAGAAAATGAGAAATAATGCATTAGAAAAATAATCAACCAGGAAAATAGATCCAGAAGAGAAAATCTGAAAATTATTGGTCTATCAGAAGACCATTACCAAAAGAAAAAAAAAAAGAAAATGGATTGCATTTTTCAAGAAATCATCAAGGAAAAAATCTAGAAAAAAAGGGAGAAATAGTCATTGAAAGAATCTTTCTCATTTTTGGAAAGAGCTCCCACAAGGAAAACTCCAAGGAACATTGTTGCAAAACTCCAAAACTATAATCTCAAGATCAAAATACTGCAAGCTGCCAGATAAAAACAATTCAAACATCAAGGAGAAACAGTTAGGATTTCCCAGTATTCTGTCTGGAGGGCCTAGAATACCATGTTCTAAAAGACAAAGAATGGGGTTAAAGCCAAGAATTAACTACCCAGAAAGCATTACCATCATCTTTCGGGGGAGGCCATGGATGTTCAATGAAATAAGAGACTTCCAATCAGTTTAATTGAAAATAAGAAAAACACAACTAAACAGAAAATTTAATCTACAAACATTGGCCTCAAGATAAGCTTATTTGTTTTTGACATAAATCTCTCTGTTCTCTTCCTACCCATCTAGCCATTTCTTCTCAGCCACTTTTATTATCTATTTAACCAGGACATACTCATCAACCTTTGGTATTGCCTAGCTCTCTGTCCTAATTGCTCATTTTTCTTCTTCTATATTGTTTCACTTAGTGAATTCATCAGAATCGGTGCTCATTTCCTATCAATCATTATCAAACACACTTTCCAGCCTTAACTTCTCTGCTGAATGAGAATCTCCCATCTCGTACTGCTTATTGGACTTCTTGAATATTCTATAGACAACTCAAATTCACCATATGTAAGTCTTAAACTTTTCTCTTTCCAAAATAAACAATTTCCTTTCCCAAAATATCTTAATATTGTTTTAGTTACCATTATATTCCCAACCAACCCAAATTTGTAACCTGGGTATCATCCTCAGCTTTTTGGTCTCTCTTACCTTTCAAATATATTGTATTACCAAGACATTTTGATTTCAATTATCAGTAGTACCATCTTTGAAATATGACTTTTCTGTTTTGTTGCTATCATCTTAGTGGCAGCTATAGTGAAAGTCTTTATCATCTCAAATCTACTGGCCATTATCCTTACCTGAAGATTCTCTTAATTCCAATATATTGTCTGTTCAGACCACCGGCCAAGATGGCAGAGAGGAGGCACACAGCTGTCTAAGCTCTGCATTTTCTCTCACAATTCATTTCATGACAAGCCTCTGAATTAATGCTGGACTGAAAAAAAAATCACCAATACTTATCAAGAGAAGACATCCTTGAAATGCTCCAGGAAAGGTCTGTTTTTGCTCCAGGGCAGGGATGGTTTTAGGGCATAGGCTGAGGGCAGGCAGCGGCAGTGAGAGCTTGGCAGGCAGCTCACAGCCTAGCAGGCCTGAGGTGGCTGGGGTGTGATCTCAGCCCTCTATGTGGGGAGAGCTTTGCTCCGAATTGGATACTTTGCCCTGGCAGCAAGTCAGTAGCCCAGCAGAGAAGCTAAAAACACTGGGGGTGAAGACTACAATCCCAAACACCTGGAATTTCAGAGCCCAGGCCCAGCACAGTCTTGCTAGTTCCTCGCTGCTGCCCCTGCAGTCTGTAGAGGAAGCTCAGTAATACCACCCAGCCCCTCCCCCCAAAAAATCAGATTCCATTTGTTTTTTTTTTTCTTTTCTTTTTTCCATTGCTAGTTTATCTTTGATTCTTCTCTGACAAAATGAGCAAAAAATGGAAAAGCACCTTAACAATTGATAACTTCTATATGGATAGAGAGCAGACTCTAAACCCTTAGGAGACTAAAAACAGAATGTCTCCAGATGAATCCCCAAACAAGGAGATCATCTGTTCCTCAGCACAGATGAATCTCATAGAAGAAATTAAAATGGCTCTTACAAGAGAGCTAGAAGAAAAATGGGGAAAGAAGAGGGAGGTTTGGCAAGAGAGTCTGGAGAAGTCATCCCACTCACTTAAAGACAAAGTGGAAAAAAAATCAAATCCTTGAAAAATAGGATTAGTGAACTGGAAACAGAAAATAGCTCTCTAAAAAATAAAATTGGTGAAATGGAAAAAAAAATTCCTTAGAACAAAACAACTCAATTGGACAATTAGAAAAAGATGTAAAAAAGTGAGTGAATAAAATACTTCATTGAAAATCAGAATCGAACAAATGGAACTAAATGACTCGAGGAGACAAGAAGAATGAGTCAAGCAAAACTAAAAAAATAAAACGATGGAAAAAAATGTGAAATACATTCTTGGGAAAACAACAGACCTGGAAAATAGGTCTAGGTGAGAAAATATGAGAATTATTGGACTCCCAGAAAAATAAGATGAAAAAAAAGAGCCTGGACACTATTTTCCAGGAAATTATCAAAGAGAACTGCCCAGAAGACATAGAAACAGAGGGTAAAATTGACATTGAAAGAATTCATCGATCACCTACTGAAAAGGATCCTAAAATCAAAACACCAAGAAATATAGTGGCCAAAGTCCAAAACTATCAGACGAATGAAAGAAGCAGCTAGAAAAACCCAATTCAAATATAGAGGAGCCACAATAAGGATTACCCAGGATCTAGCAGCATCCACATTAAAAGATCAAAGGGTCTGGAATGTGGTATTGCAAAAGGCTAAGGAACTGGGTATGCAACCAAAAATAACTTATCCATTCAGAATGAGCATCTTTTTTGAGGGAAGACGCTGGATATTCAACAAAATAAGTGAATTTCATCTATTTCTGGTGAAAAAAACAGAACTTGACAAAAAGTTTGATCTACAAATATAGAACTCAAGAGAAACTTAAAAAGGTAAAAAGAAATCCTGGAAACTATATTTTTGGTATAAAGATGTATAAAGAATACATATATACCTTGTTCTAGAAACTAGAGTTGGAAAGGATATTGTAGCAGAAAAAGGGTAAAGTGGGGGTACTACATCTCAAGAAGAGGCAAAGGAAACCTATAATATCTGAGAGAAAGAATGGAGGGGGATGAATATAGTGGGTATCTTAAAACCATCAGAATTGGCTTTAAGAGAAACATTTTAGACATATTCAATTTATGTTGAAACTTCTCCAACCTCATTGAAAAGTGAGAAGGGAAAAGTGAAAAGGGAAGGAATAAGCTAAATGGAATGGAATATGGAAACTGTGAGGGAAAGGAGCAAGATAGGGGAGGAACTCTAAGGTGGAGGGAGGGGTACTAAAAAGGGAGGGCTGTTAGAAGCAAGTGGTGCTCACAGGTTTAATACTGGGAAGGGGATAAGGGAGAAAGAAGGAGAAAAGCATAAACAGGGGTCAACAAGATGTCAAATAATACAGAATTGGTAATTTTAAACCATAAATGTGATCGGGGTAAACTCCCCCATAAAGAGGAAGCAGTTAGCAGAATGGATTAAAAACAAAAATCCTACAATATGTTGTTTACAGGACAAACACCTGAAGCAAGGAGATATATTCAGAGTAAAGGTAAAAGGTTGGAGCAAAATCTACTATGCTTCAGGTGAAGTCAGGAAAGCAAGGGTAACCATCCTGATCTCAGATTAAGCAAAAGCAAAAATTGATCTAATTAAAAGAGATAAGGAAGGGCACTATGTCTTGCTAAAGGGTAGCATGGATAATGAAGCAATATCAATATTGAACATATATGCATCAAGTGGTTTAGCATCTAAATTCTTAAAAGAGAAATTAAGAGAGCTGCAAGAAGAAATAGACAGCAAAACTATAGTGGGAGATCTCAAAATTGCACTCTCAGAATTAGATAAATCAATCCACTAAATAAATAAGAAAGAAGTCAAAGAGGCAAATAGAATACTAGAAAACTTAGATATGATAGAACTCTGGAGTAAACGAAATGGAGACAGAAAGGAGTACACTTTCTTTTCAGCAGTTCATGGAACCTATACAAAAATTGACCATATATTAGGACATTAAAAACCTCAAACTCAAATGCAGTAAGGCAGAAACAGTAAATGCATCCTTTTCATACTACGATGCAGTGAAAATTACATTCAACAAAAAGCCAGAGGAAAGTAGACCCAAAAATAATTGGAAACTAAATAATCTAATACTAAAGAATGATTGGGTGAAACAGCAAATCATAGACATAATTAATAACTTCACCCAAGAAAATGACAATAAGAAGACATCATACCAAAATGTGTAGGATGCAGCCAAAGTGGTAATAAGGGGAAATTTCATATCTTTAGAGGCCTACTAGCATAAAATAGAGAAAGAGAAGGTCAATGAATTGGGCTTGCAATTAAAAATGCTAGAAAAGGAACAAATGAAAAACCCCCAGTCAAAACACTAAAATTGAAATTTTAAAAATAAAACGAGAGATCAATAAAATTGAAAGTAAAAAAAAACTATTGAATTAATTAATAAAACTAAGAGTTGGTTCTATGAAAAAAAAAACAACAAAATAGACAAAACCTAAGTAAATCTGATTAAAAAAAGGAAGAGGAAAATCAAATTGTTAGTCTTAAAAATGAAAAGGAAGAACTCACCACTAATGAAGAGGAAATTAAAGCAATAATTAGAAGTTTCTTTGCCATCTTCATGCCAATAAATTCGACAACTTAAATGAAATGGAAGAATACTTTCAAAAATATAGGTTGCCCAGATTAACAGATGAAGAAGTAACATCCTAAACAATCCCATCATAGAAAAAGAAATAGAACAAGCTATTAACCAACTCCTTAAGAAAAAATCCCCAGGACCAGATGGATTCACATGTGAATTCTACCAAACATTTAAAGAACAATTAACCTCAATGCTATATAATCTATTTGAAAAAATAGGGATTGAAGGAGTCCAACCGAACTTCTTTTACAGGACAGACATGGTACTGATACCTAAATCAGATAGGCTAAAAACAGAGAAAATTATAGACTAATCTCCCTAATGAATATTGATGCTAAAATCTTAAATAAAATATTAGCAAAAAGATTACAGAAAATCGTCCCCAGGATAATACACTATGATCAAGTAGGATTTATACCAGGAATGCAGGGCTGGTTCAATATTAGGAAAACTATTAGCATAATTGACTATATCAATAAGCAAACTAAGAAAAACCATATGATCATCTCAATAGATGCAGAAAAAGCATTTGATAAAATCCAACATCCATTCCTAATAAAAACACTTGAGAGTATAGGAATAAATGGACTTTTCCTTAAAATAGTCAGGAGCATATATTTAAAACAGTCAGTAAGCATCATATGCAATGGGGAAACACTGGAAACTTTCACAGTAAGAACTGGAGTGAAGCAAGGTTGCCCATTATCACCATTATTATTCAATATTGTATTAGAAACACTAGCCTGGGGACTTCCAGCCAAAATGGTGGAGAGGGAGCACACAGCTGTGTAAGCTCCGCATTTTCTCTCAGAATCCATCTCATTACAAGCCTCTGAATTAATGCCTGACTGAAAAAAAAACCCCACAAATAGTTATCAAGAGAAGACATTCTTGAGATTCACCAGGGAAGGTCTGTTTTTGCTCACAGGTGGGACGGTTTTAGATCAGGCACAGGCTGAGGGCAGCAGCAGTGAGAGCTTGGCAGGCAGCTCACAGCCCAGCAGACCGGAGGGGTGTGATCTCAGCCGTCTCTGTGGGGAGAGCTTTGCTACAGGATTGGATACTTTGCCCTGGCAGCAAGTCAGTAGTCCAGCAGAGAAGCTAAAAACACCAGGGGGTGAAGAATTCAACCCCAACCAGCTGGAGTTCTTTGGGACCTGGCCACCCCTCCCCCACAGCATCTCAGCACACTCTCAGAGTTTCAGAGCCCAAGCCCAGCACAGTCCTGCTAGTGCCTCACTGTTGCCCCTGCAGTCTGTAGAAAAAGTTTGGTAACACTACCCAGCTCCTCCCCCCCAAAAAAATGCAGATTCCATTTGGCTTTTTTTGCTTTTTTTTTTCTTTCCTAGTTTGTCTCTGATTCTTCTCTGACAAAATGAGCAAAAAATTGAAAAAGACCTTAACGATTGACAGCTTTTATACGGACAGAGAGCAGACTCTAAACCCTGAGGAGACTAAAAACAGACTATCTCCAGGTGAATGCCCACAGGAGGAGATCATGTGTTCCTCAGTACAGATGAATCTCATAGAAGAAATTAAAAAGGCTCTTACAAGAGAGCTAGAAGAAAAATGGGAAAAGGAGAGGGAGGCTTGGCAAGAGAGACTGGAGAAGTCATTCCACTCATTTAAAGGCAGAGTGTATAAAGAAAACAAGTCCTTGAAAATTAGGATTAGTGAACTGGAAACAGAAAATTGCTCTCTAAAGAATAAAATGGGCAAAATGGAAAAACATTCAGTGGAACAAATTGGACAATTAGAAAAAGATATAAATAAAGTGAGTGAAGAAAACACTTCATTGAAACTAAGAATAGAACAAATGGAAATGAATGACTCGAGGAGACAAGAAGAATCAGTCAAGCAAAGCCAAAAAAACCAAACAATGGAGAAAAATGTGAAATACCTTCTTGGGAAAACAACAGACCTGGAAAACAGGTCTAGGTGAAAAAATCTGAGAATTAGAAAAAGATATAAAAAAAGTGAGTGAAGAAAACACTTCATTGAAAATCAGAATAGAACAAATGGAAATGAATGACTCAAGGAGACAAGAAGAATCAGTAAAGCAAAACATCCCCAAAAAAATCAAACAATGGAGAAAAATGTGAAATACCTTATTGGGAAAACAACAGACCTGGAAAATATGTCTAGGAGAGACAATCTGAGAATTATTGGACTCCCAGAAAAATACAATGAACAAATATGATAGAGCCTGGACACTATTTTCCAGGAAATTATCCAAGACAACTGCCCAGAAGTCATAGAAACAGAGGGTAAAATTGACATTGAAAGGATTCATCGATCACCCACTGAAAGGAACCCTAAAATCAAAACACCAATAAATATAGTGGCCAAATGCAAGAACCCTCAAATGAAGGAAAAAATACTGCAAGTGGCTAGAAAAACCCAATTCAAATACATAGGAGCCACAAGAAGGATCACCCAAGATCTAGCAGGACCACATTAAAAGATCAAAGGGCCTGGGATATGATATTCCAAAAGGCTAAGGAACTCGGTATGCAACCAAAAATAACTTACCCAGCCAGAATGACCATCTTTTTCCAGGGAAGAAGATGGTCATTCAACGAAATAAGTGAATTTCACCTATTTTTGATGAAAAAAACAGAACTTAACAAGAAGTTTGATCTGCAAATATAGAACTCCAGAAACCTAAAAAGGTAAAAAGAAATCTTAGGAACTATATTTCTGCTGTAAAGAGGTATAAAAAATACATAAATACCTTGTTCTAGAAATTAGAGGTGGAAAGGATCTTATATCAGAAAAAGGGTAAAGTGGGAGTACTATATCTCACAAAGAGGCAAAGGAAACCTACTATATCTGAGAGAAAGAATGGAGGGGGATGAATATAGTGGGTATTTTACTGCCATAAGAATTGACTTTAAGAGAAAAAATTTTAGACATATTCAATGTATGGTGAAACTTCTCCCATCTCACTGAAAAGTAAGAAGGGAAAAGTGAAAAGGTAAGGAATAAGCTAAGCAGAAGGGAACACGGAAACTGTGAGGGAAAGGAGTAAGATAGGGGGAGGAACTCTAAGGTGGGGAGGAGGGATACTACAAAGGGAGGGCTATGAGAAGCAAGTTGTGCTAACAAGTTTAATAGTGGGAAGGGGGGGGTAAGGAGGAAAGAAGGGAGAAAAGCATAAACAGGGGTTAACAAGATGGCAAGTAATACAGAATTGGTAATTTTAACCATAAATGTAAACTCCCCCATAAAGAGGAAGCAATTAGCAGAATGGATTAATAGCCAAAATCCTACAATATGTTGTTTACAGGAAATCTGAAGCAGGGAGATACATGCAGAATAAAGTTAAAAGGATGGAACAAAATCTACTATGCTTCAGGTGAAGTCAAAAAAAAGCAGGGGTAGCCTTCCTGATCTCAGATAAAGCAAAAACAAAAATTGATCTAATTAAAAGAGATAACGAAGGGCACTATATCTTGCTAAAGAGTAGCATAGATAATGAAGCAATATCATTATTAAACATATATGCACCAAGTGGTGTAGCATCTAAATTCTTAAAAGAGAAATTAAGAGACCTGCAAGAAGAAATAGATAGCAAAATTATAATAGTGGGAGATCTCAACCTTGCACTCTCAGAATTAGATAAATCAAACCACAAAATAAATAAGAAAGAAGTCAAAGAGGTAAATAGAATACTAGAAAAGTTAGATATGATAGATCTCTGGAGAAAACAAAATGGAGACAGAAAGGAGTACACTTTCTTTTCAGCAGTTCATGGAACCTATACAAAAATACACCATATATTAGGACATAAAAACCTCAAACTCAAATGCAGTAAGACAGAAATAGTAAATGCATCCTTTTCAGACCACGATGCAATAAAAATTATACTCAACAAAAAGCCAGGGGAAAGTAGACCAAAAAATAATTGGAAACTAAATAATCTCATACTAAAGAATGATTGGGTGAAACAGCAAATCATAGACATAATTAATAAACTCACCCAAGAAAATGACAATAATGAGACATCATACCAAAATGTGTGGGATGCAGCCAAAGCGGTAATAAGGGGAAATTTCATATCTCTAGAGGCCTACTTGCATAAAATAGAGAAAGAGAAGGTCAACAAATTGGGCTTGCAACTAAAAATGCTAGAAAAGGAACAAATGAAAAACCCCCAGTCAAACTCTAAATTTGAAATACTAAAAAGTAAAAGGAAAAATCAGTAAAATTGAAAGTAAAAAACTGAATTAATTAATTAAAAATTAATTTTAAAAATTGAATTAATTAATAACACTAAGAGTTGGTTCTATGAACAAACCAACAAAATACACAAACCCTTAGTAAATCTGATTAAAAAAAGGAAAGAGGAAAATCAAATTGTTAGTCTTAAAAATGAAAAGGGAGAACTCGCCACAAATGAAGAGGAAATTAGAGCAATAATTAATAATTACTTTGCCCAACTTTATGGCAATAAATTCGACAAATGAAATGAAGAATACCTTCAAAAATATAGCTTGCCCAGTTTTACAGAGGAAGAAGTAAATATCCTAAACAGTCCCATCTTAGAAAAAGAAATAGAACCAGCTATTAACTAACTCCCTAAGAAAAAATCCCCAGGACCAGATGGATTTACATGTGAATTCTACCAAATATTTAAAGAACAATTAACCCCAATGCTATATAAACTATTTGAAAAAATAGGGCTTGAAGGAGTCCTACCAAACTCCTTTTATGACACAGACATGGTACTGATACCTAAACCTGGTAGGCAGAAAACAGAGAAAGAAAATTATAGACCAATCTCTAATGAATATCGATGCTAAAATCTTAAATAAAATATTAGCAAAAAGATTACAGAAAATCATTCCCAGGATAATACACTATGGCCAAGTAGGATTTATATCAGGAATGCAGGACTGATTCAATATTAGGAAAACTATTAGCATAATTGACTATATCAATAAGCAAACTAAGAAAAACCATATGTTCATCTCAATAGATGCAGAAAAAGCATTTGATAATATCCAACATCCATTCCTAATAAAAACACTTGAGAGTATAGGAATAAATGGACTTTTTCTTAAAATAGGAGGATATATTTAAAACCATCAGTAAGAATCATATGCAATGGGGAAAACCTGGAATCTTTCCCAGTAAGATCTGGAGTTAAGCAAGGTTGCCCACTGTCACCATTACTATTCAATATTGTATTAGAAACACTAGCCTCGGCAATGAGTCGAGAAAGAGATTAAAGGAATCAGAATAGGCAGTGAGGAAACCAAACTACCCCTGTTTGCAGATAATATGATGGTATTCTTAGAGAACCCCAGAGATTCTACTAAAAAGCTATTAGAAATAATCCATAACTTTAGCAAAGTTGCAGGTTATAAAATAAATCCCCATAAATCCCCAGCATTTTTATACATCACCAACAAAATCCAACAGCAAGAGATACAAAGAGAAATTCCATTCAGAATAACTGTCAACAGCATAAAATATTTGGGAATCTATCTACCAAAGGAAAGTCAGGAATTATATGAGCTAAATTACAAAAAACTTTCCACACAAATAAAGTCAGACTTAAACAATTGGAAAAATATTAAGTGCTCCTGGATAGGTTGAGGGAATATAATAAAGATGACAATACTCACTAAACTAATCTATTTATTTAGCGCTATACCAATCAGGATTCCAAGAAAATATTTTAATGATCTAGAAAAAATAGCAACAAAATTCATATGGAATAATAAAAGGTCAAGAATCTCAAAAGAATTAATGAAAAAAAAATCAAATGAAGGAGGCCTAGCTGTACCTGATCTAAAACTATATTATAAAGCAGCAGTCACCAAAACCATTTGGTATTGGCTAAGAAATAGATTAATTGATCAGTGGAACAAATTAGGTTCACAAGACAGAATAGTCAATTATTGCAATTTAGTGTTTGACAAACCCAAAGATCCTAACTTTTGGGATAAGAATTCATTATTTGACAAAAACTGCTAAGATAACTGGAAATTAGTATGGCAGAAATTAGGCATGGACCCATACTTAACACCGTATACCAAGATAAGATCAAAATGGGTCCTTGATTTAGACATAAAGAATGAGATTATAAACAAATTGGAGGATCATAGGATAGTTTATCTCTCAGACTTGTGGAGGTGGAAGAAATTTGTGACTAAAGACGAACTAGAGACCATTATTGATCACAAAATAGAAAATTTTGATTACATCAAATTAAAAAGCTTCTGTACATACAAAATTAATGTAAACAGCATTAGAAGGGAAGCAACAAACTGGGAAAACATCTTCACAGTTAAAGGTTCTGATAAAGGCCTCATTTCCAAAGTATATAGAGAACTGACTCTAATTTATAAGAAACCAAGCCATTCTCCAATTGATAAATGGTCAAAGGATATGAACAGACAATTTCCAGATGATGAAACTGAAATTATTATTACTCATATAAAAGTGTTCCAAATCATTATTAATCAGATAAATGCAAATTAAGACAACTTTGAGATAAAACTACACACCTATCAGATCGGCTAAGATGACAGGAAAAAATAATGATGATTTTGGAGGGGATGCGGGAAAACTGGGACACTGACACATTGTTGGTGGAGTTGTGAACAAATCCAACCATTCTGCAGAGCAATCTGGAATTATGTCCAAAAAATTATCAAACTGTACATACCCTTTTATCCAGCAGTGTTTCTACTGGGCTTATACCCCAAGGAGATATTAAAGAAGGGAAAGGGACCAGTATGTGCCAAAATGTTTGGGGCAGCCCTGTTTGTAGTGGCTAGATGCTGGAAACTGAGTGGATGCCCATCAATTGGAGAATGGTTGGGTAAATTGTGGTATATGAATGCTATGGAGTATTATTGTTCTGTAAGAAATGACCAGCAGGAGGAGTACAGAGAGGCTTGGAGAGAATTACATGAACTGATGCTAAGTGAAATGAGCAGAACCAAGAGATCAGTATATATGTCAACAACAATACTGTACGAAGATGTAATCTGATAGAAGTGGATTTCTATGACAAAGAGACCTAATTCAGTTTCAGTTGATCAATGATGTATAGAAGCAGCTACACCCAAAGGAAAAACACTGGGAAATGAATGTAAACTGCTTGAATTTTTGTTTTTCTTCCCAGGTTATTTTTACCTTCTGAATCCAATTCTCCCTGTGCAACAAGAAAACTGTTTAGATCTTCACATATACATTGTATCTAGGATATACTAGGACATATTCAACATATATAGGACTGCTTGCTATCTAGGGGAGGGGGTGGAGGATGGGAGGGAAAAATCAGAACAGAAGTGAGTGCAAGTGATAATGTTGTAAAAAAATTACCCTGGCATGTATTATGTCAATAAAAAGTTACTATAATAAAAAAAAGAAAGAAAAAAAAAAAAAAAGAAACACTAGCCTGGGCAATAAGAGTTGAGAAAGAGATTAAAGGAATTAGAGTAGGCAATGAGGAAACCAAACTATCACTCTTTGCAGTTGATATAATGGTATACCTAGAGAACCCCAGAGATTCTACTAAAAAGCTATTAGAAATAATTCATAACTTTAGCAAAGTTGCAGAATACAAAATAAATCCCCATAAATCTTCAGCATTTTTATACATAACCAACAAAATCCAACAGGAAGAGATACAAAGAGAAATTCCATTCAAAATAATTGTCTAAAGCATATAATATTTGGGAATCCATCTACCAAAGGAAAGTCAGGAATTATATGAGCAAAATTACAAAAAACCTTTCCACACAAATAAAGTCAGTCTTAAATAATTGGAAAAATATTAAGAGTTCTTGGATATGCCTAGTGAATATAATAAAGATGACAACAATACTCCCTAAACTAATCTTTTTATTTAGTTCTATACCAATTAGACTTCCAAGAAAATATTTTAATGATCTAAAAAAATAACAACAAAATTCATATGGATGAATAAAAGGTCAAGAATTTCAAAGGAATTAATGAAAAAAAAATCAAATGAAGGTGGACTAGCTGTACCTGATCTAAAACTATATTATAAAGCAGCATTCACCAAAACCATTTGGTATTGGCTAAGAAATAAATTAGTTGCTTAGTGGATGAGGTTACGTTCACAAGACAGAATAGTCAACTATAGCAATCTAATGTTTGACAAACCCAAAGATCCTAACTTTTGGGATAAGAATTCATTATTTGACAAAAACTGTTGGGATAACTGGAAATTCGTATGTCAGAAAGTAGGCATGGACCCACACTTAAACACCGTATACCAAGATAAGATCAAAATGGGTCCTTGATTTAGACATAAAGAATGAGATTATAAATAAATTAGAGGGACGTAGGATAGTTTATCTCTCAGACTTGTGGAGGAGGAAGAAATTTGTGACTAAAGACGAACTAGAGACCATTATTGATCACAAAATAGAAAATTTTGATTACATTAAAGTAAAAAGCTTTTGTACAAACAAAACTAATGCAAACAAGATGAGAAGGGAAGCAACAAACTGGGAAACCATCTTCACAGTTAAAGCTCTGATAAAGGCCTCATTGCCAAAATATATACAGAATTTACTATAATTTATAAGAAATCAAACTATTCTCCAATTGATAAATGGTCAAAGATATGAACAGACAATTTTCAGATGATGAAATTGAAACTATTACCTCTCATATGAAAGAGTGTTCCAAATCATTATTAATCAGAGAAATGCAAATTAAGACAGCTCTACGATACCACTACACCTCTGTCTGATTGGCTAAGATGAAAGGAAAAAATAATGATGAATGTTGGAGTGGATGCTGGAAAACTGGGACACTGATGCATTGTTGGTGGTTTTGTGAATGAATCCAACCATTCTGGAAAGCAATCTGGAATTATGCCCAAAAAGTTATCAAACTGTGCATCCCCTTTGACCCAGCAGTGCAACTACTGGGCTTATACCCCAAAGAGATACTAAAGAAGGGAAAGGGCCCTGTATGTGCCAAAATGTTTGTGGCAGGCCTGGTTGTTGTGGCTAGAAACTGGAAACTGAATGGATGCCCATTAATTGAAGAATGGTTGGATAAATTGTGGTATGTGAATGTTATGGAA
The DNA here is from genome assembly GCF_902635505.1 of Sarcophilus harrisii. Taxonomy (NCBI): domain Eukaryota; kingdom Metazoa; phylum Chordata; class Mammalia; order Dasyuromorphia; family Dasyuridae; genus Sarcophilus; species Sarcophilus harrisii. Next base: position 153,630,782 of record NC_045429.1, read on the forward strand.
TATTATTGTTCTGTAAAAAATGACCAGCAGGATGAATACAGAGAGCATTGACGAGACTTACATGAACTGATGCTAAGTGAAATGAGCAGAACCAGGAGATCATTATATACTTTAACAATGATACTGTATGAAGATGTATTCTGATGGAAGTGGATTTATTTGACAAAGAGACCTAAGTTTCAATTGATCAATGATGGAAAGAAGCAGCTACCACCCAAAGAAAGAACACTGGGAAATGAATGTAAACTGTTTGCATTTTTGTTTTTCTTCCTGCATTATTTCTACCTTCTGAATCCAATTCTCCCTGTGCAACAAGAGAACTGTTCAGTTCTGCACACTTATATTGTATCTAGGATATACTGTGACATATTTAACATATATAGGACTGCTTGCCATCTAGGGGAGGGGGCAGAGGGTGGGAGGAAAAAATCAGAACAGAAGTGAGTGCAAGGGATAATGTTGTAAAAAAATTACCCAGGCATGGATTCTGTCAATAAAAAGTTATTATAATAAAAATATATATTGTCTGTTTAGCTGTGAAAATGAACTTTCTAAAGCAAGCTATAGCTTTATATTTTCCCCTTCAACTCCCCTGACTTTGTCATTTCCAGAATGAAATATAAAAATAATCTGACATTCAAAGACCTTTAAAATCTATGCCTTTTGTCTACTTTCCAATTTTCTTACCACTTATGGCCTTCAACACACATGCATTTTTGTTTTTTTGTTCCAGTGACACCAATCTTATTTTTATTTCTCAAATATGGCACCATACATCTTAACTGCAGGCATATTCCTGGCTGTCCTTCATGGCAGGCATGTCTTTCTCATGTCTGCTTCTTGACTTCTTTCAAGCATTATATACATCTACAAGAAGCCTTTCCTAATGCACCTTAAAACTAATTCCTTCTTTCTTTTGGTCCCTTTCAATTATTGTCTATATAGCCTCTTTTTACATAGTTGTTCACATGTTGTCTTCTCCATTAGAGTATGAGTTCCTTGAATGCAGGAATTATCTTCTGTCTTAATTTGTATCTTTAGAAGTTAGCACAGTGCCTGGCTCATGGTAGGTTCTTAATAAATAGCAATTGACTGATTTATGGATTCTGTACATATCATGTCTCTGTCCTTAACCCTTTAAGCTTCATTTTGTGTATAACCCTGTGCATAGCACACAATCTAACATAATAAATATGTATTGAATTGGTTTAGTAAAACAATTTAATGGAGACAAAACATTTAAAAATAGTCATAATGTAAATTAGAAATATAAAAATGAAGTACAAACAGAATATTTTGTAATATTCATGGTAATGAGATAACTTTCCGTGATTTGGGGATAACCACTGGCATTTCTGGCCAGAGATTTCTGGATTGATTATTCTTGGCAGGCTTCAAATGCTTATCATGTAAATATGTACCTAACACCTGAGATGGGCAACAGAGTATTCAACATGTTCCCAAACAAAAAAATTGGGAGGAACCTACTTGTGTTTATTAAGTGTCTAGCTTATATCTTCCAAGTATTCTAGGTATATGTCTTCCATAATCAAATTAGAGGATCAAGGAAATAACTTTGACCTATACATATAATCAGAAAAAAAATGGTCAAACAAGGGATTTACATCAAAGATAATACAGTGCATTAAAGTGGATGCAAATTTTCCAGGTATATAACTTCCATAAGCAAATTAGAGGATTAAGGAAATAGTTGCTACCACTAGGCTTATGATCAGAAAAAAAAAAGATCAAAGAAGGATTTAAATCAAAGAGAACACAATGCATAAACTTGAATGCAATTTTAAAATTTTTTTAACAAATGTGTGAGTAGTTGAAATGGAAAAGGAACACAATAGCTATATTTTTTCTTTAAAGAAATATTTAAACTGTGCATCAAGAGTTTTTAATAAAAACCACATATTCCATAATTTTAAAGAAATGATTATTTGATATGGTAAATAGGACACACATCTTTATTTGACCTCCTCCTAGTGTCCCTAAGATCAAGCCTCTGAACTGGTTTTGGTGTGACAGAACACACAAGTATTTGGAGTGGAACAAATTTCCAGAAGGAGATACTCTGGAAGAACTTCATAAAACATCTGTTTCAAACATGCAGAAGGGTGAAGGGAAGAAGGGGAGATAGGCAAGCCCAGATGCAGCACAGGGAGATAGGGTGTTGCAGCATCCCACACAGGTGAAATCTACTGGCAGGCTCTTAGGTTACTCTGTCCTAGTTACAAGGAAGTAGGTCAGCAGATAAGCTGTGAGGTATCCTAAGAAAATACAAAAGGCAAATAGTGGGCCTCTGAAGCCCAGAAAAAAATGTGGGACCTGGCCATACCTACACAGCACCAGAAACCAGTGAGCAACACCAAACCTAGGATAACCAAAAGTGGCTGTTGCCCCTTTGCTTTAAGAAGAGACCTCAACCCTTTTAAAAATGAACAAAAAAGCAAAAAGAACTCTGACCAGAGAAAGCTTTCATGGAGAAAGAGAAGAATAGACATCAAAACCTGAGGATCCTAAAGACAAATCATCACCAGATGAAGCCCCAAAGGATGATATGAGTTGGTCCCCATTTTATAAGGTTCTTTGCAGAATTCAAAAAGGATTCTAAAAGAGAGTTAAAAGAAAAATGAGAAAAGGAAATGAGAACTTGACAAGAGGATTTGGAAAAGGGAAAAGAGAAATTATCTGAAGAAAACTCCTTAAAAATGAAATGAAAAAAAGCATATAACTCATTATAAAATACATTGAAAAAAACTCAATTCACTGAAAAACAGAATTTGTGAAATGGAAAAAAATGCAATGAACAAAACACCTTATTCAAAAGTCCAATTGGACAAATACAAAAGGAGGAAAAAAGCTAATTGAGGAAAATAATTCACCAAAAATTAGAATTGAACAAATAGAAGTTAATGACTCAATGAGACTTCAAGAATCAAACAAACTCCCCCCCCAAAAAAATTAAAAATACCTCATTGGAAAAAAAAAAAAAACTAATGACCTGGAAAATAGATCTAGGGGATATTGTCAAAGAATTATTGAACTTCCTGCAAACCATGATTTAAAAAAGAATCTAGACATCGTCTTTCAGGAAATCATAGAGGAAAATTGTTCAGAGGTCCTAGAACCAGAGGGTAAAATAACCATTGAAAGAATTTACCACTCATTTCCTGAAAGAGACCACAAAATGAAAACACCAAGGAGTGTCATAGCTAAATTTCAAAATTATCAACTCCAGGGGAAAATATTGCAAGCAGCCAGAAAGAAACAATTCAAATATTGAGGAGCTACAACCAGGATTGTCAGGACCTAGCAGCATCCAGTTTAAGGGATAAAAGGGCATGGAATATTTCAAAAGGCAAAAAGAACTTGGATTGCAGCCTAAACATAACTATCCAGGAAAAACTGAGCATTATCTTTCAGGGAAAAAAAGATGTACATTCAATGACACAAGTGAATTTCTTTTATTTCTGTTGAAAAGACCAGAGCTGAATAGAAAATTTGATCTTCAAATACAGAACTCAGGAGAAGCACAAAAAAGGTAAAAAGGAAAGGAAAAAAAAATCTCTCTTTGAAAAATTAAAAAGATTATATCCGTATATGGGAAGATGATATGATTAATACTTTAGTTATGTATCTCTCTTATGGGTATGTTTAGAGGGTGTAGGTATAATTTGATGTTATTATGATGATTTTATAAAGAAAATAGAGGAAGAAAGGTGATTCTACTGGAAGAAAAACAAAATAGAGTTAAAATGGGGGTAAATTGCAACTCATGAAGAGGCAAAAAAGAACTGTTGCAATTAAGGAAAAAATGGACAGGAGCATGAGTGTTGTGTGAATCTTATTCTCATTAGATTTGGCTCAAAGAGAATATCAAACACAGTTAGCTTCACAGAGAAGCTTGTCTCATCCTATAGGGTAGTATGAGGGGAAAGGATAAAAAAAAGGAAAGCTAGTAGAATGCGGAACAGAAGTACAAGAGGAAAATATGGAAGGGGAGCAGCTATAAAAAGGGAGCAGCTATAAAAGAGGAGAGCTGTTTGAGGGAGGGGTGGTCAGAAGTAAAATACTGGGGAAAAGAGAATGGGGGGAAAGGAAAAAGAAAAGTATACCTAGGGGAAACCAAGATGGCACGAAATAAAGAATTAATAATTTTCACAATGAATGTGAATGAGATGAATTCTCTCATAAAACTGAAGAAGATAGCAGACTGGATTAAAAAACAAAATAACATAATTTGTTTTGTACAAAAAAACTCCTTTAAAGTAGAGTGATATATTCAGAGTAAATAAAAGGCTGGAGCAGAGTCTATTATGCTTCAGTTGAAATTAAAAAAAAAAAAAAAAAAGCAGGAGCAGCAATCATGATATCAGATCAATCAAAAGCAAAAATAGATCTACTTAAAAGAGATATGGAAGGAAACTATATCCTACTAAAAAGTTCCATAGATAATGAAGTAATATCAATACAAAACATATATGAAACAAGTGGTAAAGCATCCAAATTCCTAGAAGAAGTTAAAAGAGCTCTAAGAATAATTGGACAGCAAAATTGTAGTAGTATAGTGATCTCAACCTTGGTCTTCCAGAACTAGATAAATTGAACCCCAAAATAAATAAGAAAAGAGCCAAGGAATTCTAGAAAAGTTAGGTATGGTAGATCTTTAGAGAAAATTGAATTGAGATAGAAAGGAATATACTTTTTTCTTGGCAGTACATAGAACCTACACAAAAATCGACCATGTATTAGGCATAAAAATCTCAAAATCAAATGCTGAAAGGCAAAAATAGTAAATGCATTTATTCAGATCATGATGCAAGAAAAAATTACATGCAAAAAAGGCCAGGGGAAAATGGACCAAAAATCAATTGAAAACTAAATAATATAATTCTAAAGAATGAATGGGTAAAACAACAACTCCTTAAAAAATAGAATTGGCATCAATTAAAACAACTACTAAAAAACATTCACAATTTTATCAAATTTGCAGGAAACAAAATAAACCTACATATATCACCACCATTTTTATATATTATCAACAAAGGCCAACAGCAAGAAATACAAAAAAAGTTCCATTTTAAATAACTGTAATTAATATGAAATATTTGGGAGTATAACAGTCAAGGTAAAGTCAGAAATTATGTGAAGACAACTATAAAACACTTTCAACACAAATAAAGTCAGATATAATTTATAGGAAAATTATTCAGTGCTCATGGATAGGCTGAGTGATTATAACAAAAATGACTATACTATGTAAATTAATCTATTATTCAGTGCCATATCAATCCAACTGCCAAGAAATTGCTTTACAAAGCTTTAAAAATAATAACAATGTTCATCTGGAAGGGAAAAAAAAAAGTAAATAATTTCAAGGGAATGAATGAAAAACATGCAAATGAAGGCGGCCCAATTGTTCCAGACCTAAAACTATATTATAAAGCAATGGTCATCAAAACCATTTGGTACTAGCTAAGAAATAAGAATAGTCAATCATTGGAAGAAGTTAGCTTCACAAGACATAATTGTCACTGACTATAGTAATCTATTGTCTGATTAATCCAAAGACTCCAGCTTCTGGGATAAGAACTCAGTATTTCACAAAAATTGCTGGGGAAATTCCAAATTAGTGTGGCAGAAAGTTGGCATCGACCCACACCTAACACTTTAAACCAACATAAAGGAAAATGGGTCCATGACTTAGACATAAAGTGTGATATTATAAGTGATATAAAAAGGAGAATTTACCTCTCAGATCCCTGAAGAAGGAAGTAATTTGTGTCCTAAAAAAATTGGAGCACATTATTGAACTCAAAATAGATAATTTTGATTATATTAAGTTAAAAAGTTTTTGTACTAACAAAATCAATACAGACAAGATTAGAAGGGAAACAATAAACTGGGAAAAATCTGTACATTCAAGGGTTCTGATAAAGGCCTCATTTCTAAAAGATATAGGGAATTGACTAAAATTTATAATAATTCAAGCCATTCTCTAGCTGATAAATAGTCAAATGATATGAACAGACAAATTTCAGATGAAGAAATTGAAACCATTTCAAGCCATAAGAAAAGGTGCTCTAAGTCAATATTGAGCAAAGAAATGCAAATCTAGACAACTCTGAGGTATCACTACACACCTCTCAGATTGCCTAAGATGACCAGAAAAGATAATGATGAATGTTGGAGGCAATGTTAGAAAACTGGGACACTAATACATTGTTGCTTCAATTGTAAACTGATCCAACTATTCTGGAAAACAATTTGGAACTCAGCAAAATGGCTCTCAAATTGTGCATACCATTTGATGCAGCAGTGCTTCTACTCGGCCTATATTCTAAAGAGGGGGATACAGTAGAGAAAGGGCCCCACATGTGCAAAAATGTTTGTAGCAGGCTTTTTTGTACTGACAAGAAATTGGAAACTAAGTGGAAACTCATCATTTGGAGAAGGCTGAACAAGTTATAGTATATGAGTATTATGAAATATTATTGTTCTATAAGAAAAAATCAGCAGGATGATTTCAAAGAGGCCTGGAGAGACCTATATGAAGTGATCTAAGTGAAATGAGCAAAACTAGGAGATCACTGTACACAGCAACAAGATTATACAAAGATCAATTTTGATAGATGTGGCACTTTTCATCAATGAGATGATTGAGGCCAGTTCCAAAGATCTTGTGAGGAGGAGAGCCCTCTACACCCAGAGAGAGGACTGTTGGAACTGATGTGGATCACAACATAGTATTTTCACTCTTTTTTGTTGTTTTTTGCTTGTATTTTGTTTTCTTTCTCATATTTTCCACTTTTGATCTGATTTTTTTGCAGCATGATAATAATATGAATATGTATGCATATATTGAATTTAACATATACATTTAAAATGTTTTACATATACTGGATTGCTTCATATCTAGGGGAAGGGGTGAGGAGAAGGGAAGAAAATTTGGAAAACAAGGTTTTGCAAGAATCAGTGTTGAAAATTTATCCATGAACATGTTTTGAAAATTAAAAAGTTTAATAAAAATTAAAAAAAATTAAATTAAAAATAAAAAGGAATTGATTATATTGTAAGATAATTATAGCCATTCTTCAAAAAATATGATCAAATACTACCTGAAATAAAAAAAAACAAGCTTTCAGAAAGTGTAGAAAATCTTTGATATCATTAACTATGGAAATTCACATAAAAGCAAGGCTTTTCATTCAACATGATTTGTACAGATGTTGACATTGGAAAATTACAATTGTTGGAGGAGGTGTACCAATAGCATCACAGAAGAAAATTATTGGTAGAATTGTAAATTTATACTACCTTTTTGGAAAACATTTTTCTAGCAGGCCCAGAACGTCATTACCATTAAATACCTTTGAACCAGCAATAATACCAATAAATAGATTAAATAAAGGAAGAAAGGACTCACAATTGCAGGTACATTTGTGGCATATTTTTGTTGTTTTTTTTAAGCAAAGATCTGCAGAAAATGGTAGTAAATATGGGAGGAAGTTAGCTATAGAATATTACTGCACTGGAGAAAAGGAATGTATGATTTCTAAAAAAAAAAAAAAAACCTTTCAGAAGTCTTAAATGAACAGATACAAAATGAAGGGAGAGCTTTGAAAAAGAGCTTTGAAAGACTTAAGAACTCTTATCAGTATAATGATTAAACATAATTCCATAAGTCTGATGAAGAACCTGTTGGGAGAAAATGATGGAAGTAAGGTGTATGATTATACAAATATTTTAGATATAGCTGTTGGGTATGGGAAGGTATTTTTCTTTACTATGCATATTTTCATAAGGTTTTGCTTTATTTTTCTCTTTACAATTGGAATTAGAGAACAAGGGAGGATAATGACTGGGTTGCTTAATAGAAAAACAAAAGAAAAAAAGAAAGGAAATTTTTTTTTTCAAATTAACAGAAGAGAATAGAAGGGAAGAATAAAAGGTAGAAGTCAGAGGGAATCAAAAGTAAGCAGGGCATTCTTGAAAGTCACCTACCTGTTGTATTTATTACATACTTAAAAGGAAAATCAAGCAGTAATTAGAAATCCACAGTCATAAAATCCTCTTTTTTGCTCCTATTTTGCAGATTCAAATGCTATTTTGTATAGTGATTATTAGGTCCAGGATTTAAAAAACTAAAATAAAAAGAAAGCTAGATTTCATAAAATTGAACATAAACTGAGGAAATGAGATTGCTTCTTAGATAATTTCATCTCTCAAACATCATTCAATTCAATTTTTCAAATATTTTCTATGCTTAAAAATTTGAAAAAAAAACTATAATTATAACCCTAATCTATGAAACAAAATGCATAGGAGATAATATAGAGTGGGAAAGCAAGTTTTTAAGATAGTAATAGAATCCTTCATTATTTTAAAGCAGGGAACAAAGTCCATCTGCTTAAAAATAGAAACTTCATAATATAAATGCATATTATTTTTAATAAGCAAAATTTCATTCAAATGAATGAGACCTTTGCACCATTTCACCCAAAGCAATTTTGTGTAATAAGAGAAATTCCTTTGTGGTAGTCTGTTATGGAATTTAACTTTAGCTCGGTAAATTGTTTCTCTATTTCATTTGAAATGAGAATTTTTTTAAAGTGAATATAAATGAAGGTATAATGACTGTGAAATGTGTATCTGCATTAATGATTAATCATTAGAAAGTACGTTAAAATGTACGCATACAATATGTCAAATATTATTATAACAAATATTGTTCATTTTAAAACAAACAACCTATTTATTAAAAGTGTTATGAATCCCCAATGTTCCCCCACCTCTCTTTCAACAATAAAATAAAGCAAAAAAAACCAGTATAATGAATTTCGCTGTAGCAAAATTAAGGCTTTATTAAACAGGGAAAGAATAATCTGAAGTTCTGTAGGCTCCTTAGGGGAGCATGGACTCAAGGTAGTAATGAGAAGAGGGCAATAGAGGAAGGTGAAACTTAATTCCATTTTTTTTTTTTGCATGTAAGGCTTAATTCTGATTTTTGTTTCTCTGGAGTTTATTGTACATTTTCCATATATATGTCACTAAGGATACACACTTCCTCGACTCTAGCTCATCTTTTGATTGAAATGATTAAAAATGTTCTACTTAAAGAACATGTTCCTTCTATTAGTTTAACATAAAATTTAGGTGAAGAACGCTTTTGTTTCTTTTCCTCAAAGCATCATCAGGGAGATTTTAAGTAGGCAGAACTTTTTATATATTTGTACTGATTTTAAAGTATATACAAAGAAAATTAAATTTTAAAAATTTAAATCTGATATTTTCTTCTTTCTGTAATCTAAATATAAACAAAATTTAAGTCATAACTAAAAGAGTTTTGGGAGATTAGAGGGTTTTTTTCTGTATAAATCTGGCAAATGGTCATAACCAGACAATTCATAGATTTTTTAATTGCATATTTTTGTTGTATTTTAATAAGATGAACTTATGTAATGGTCTTCTTAGTGTTCAGATAATGAAGAATGCATTTATTTTATCAGAACATTTTTTTCTACTATAATCTTCTGCCCAGAAACAAAAAAAAGTTGTAAGACATCTTCTTTTTTAAATATTTGGTAATTAATTGATAATTCAAACAAGATTTATTAAGTAAAGCATATGTTTCAACACTATGTTTAACACTGAATACCTAACCTCATGGAGTTTACTTTCTAACAAGGGGCTATGATATACATATTGGGGAATGATGGTCAGGCAAGGGAGTTTTGGTCTAGTCCTTCACAGGTATTATGAGCTTTTTCAATACTTAAGGGGAAAATTTATTTGATTATTTGTTAAAAAAAGAAGTAGATAGGAAGTGAGGATATTAAATAGTAGGATGGGATAGGAACAAGGTAGATAAAGAAGACAGAAGTTAGGATTATACATATGTACCCCTAGCTGGGGAACAACTTGGTAGCTCAGTGAATTGCAATCTAGATCTACCAGGATATGCATCTGGTTTGGGCCATTTACTGGCTCTTTAATTTTGAGAAATTTCTATCTGTTTAAGTGTTCCACATTTATAAAATTGGGTAATAATAACCTCTCAGGGTTTTTGTGAGATTAAAATGAAATAATATTTCATTTTATATTGGCAATTCAATTTATATATTGGTATCCAATATATATATATATATATATATATATATATATATATATATATATATAAAATATGTGTATACATATATTATATATATACACACAAATAGTAGCTATTTATACTTTACAACAATAACTACTACTACTATCACTAATTGTATTTTAATAGCATAATTGCTGCTGCTATTATCACTACTACTATGACTATTACTACAACTACTACTCCAAATACACTACTATCACCACTACCACTCTTGCCACTGCTAGTATTACTACTTAATAATTATATTTACTCTTTAATCTTTGCAGTTCAACCCCAAAACAATTCCTTCAAATGAATTTAGTAATTTTTTTCAATTGGGAAGAGGATGTTCAGAATCTTTGGAGTCCAAGATATAGAGACCTTATTTTCCTTCTTACCTCTCCTGGTGGAAAGAGGTCAACAGCATGACAAGATGTCCATACTATGCTCTAGCGTTTCAGGGGATGGCTGGATGACCATATTTTCTTACAAGAGAAGGCACCAGCTTATCTTTATCAATCATGGATTCCAGTGTGGTTGATCAAAGAATGCTACCCTCCTCACTACACCTCCAACTCCCAGGTCCATTGACATTTCTGAAGGCTGCATCATTTGAAATATCTACTAATCTCCTATCTTGCGTCTAAACAGATGCAAATTTCTTTGCCACCAAACTTTCATTACCATTCTCTGATTAATTATGAAGCTTCAGGTCATTTTATTAATCCATATGCACATTAAAAGTTAAATATAAATAAAATAAGAATGATCAAATAAAAATAGCATGTTTCCATTCTAGATTATATATGATTGCTCAGAAAGCTACTGTATATTTTTTTGTTTCTTGAAGTTGCATCTACATAGATTTCTAATACAAAAATCACATTCTAGAGATTCACTATTCTTCTACTCCTCTAAAAGCACAGATTAGTCTCCATGAGATGGCCAATAAAAATATTTATACATTCAGTGTCTCCTATGGCATTTCATAAAATGTTTCAGTCTCACTTTGCTATTCTTTCTGACCAGAGATTAGTTGAATTTTCTTGACATGTTATTCTAACCTCCAAATTCTAGGTCTTCCTACTCAAAAATATTGGTGTCTCCCAAATCCTCTATTATTAAGTCAATAGAAAATGTCATTTTTAAGCACATCTGCACACTGCTTAAATTGCCTGGAAGATGACCATTAAAAATTGATATAATGTGTGTGTCTGTCACTTAATGGATTCCATTTTGCTTCTCTTTGTACTTTCAAGAAACTGAAACATGATTGGATACAAGAAAGAAATGCAAAGTTAACTTTCTCATATTGCTTGAAATATTGAAAATATAATATTGAAATATTGAAATATAAAACTGGTCATTGTGTCCTGGCGCATTAAAATATTTAGATTTCAACAGGAGAAAGAAACACAGACACATACAGAGACAGTAATAAAGGTAAAGATGAGGGGCAGAAGAGAGAGAGGAAAACAGACAGAGAAAGAGAGAAAGAATGAATATCACATTAATTAAAATGAATATCAAATCAAATTAAAAGTTTGAAAATATCAGATTCAGAAAAATTTGAGGGGAAGGAAGATTGAATAAGAATTAGAGAAGAAATAAGATTTTTAATATCTTTAAGAAAGTCTGAAAAAAATCATATCCTTCTTTTTTATCAGTGATTATGTACAAAACCTATGCAAAATCCTGCAATTTTTCTTTTACCATATAAATCTCTAGTGAGGTTAGAATAAATTTCTAAAATAGCTAGAAGCAGGAAAAAAGATATTATTATCATTACTACAAAGGCAATACATTAGAATTTTACAGATGGAATAAAATAATTCACTATCTACCTAAAATAGCAAAAGTAGCATGGAATACAAAATAGAAGAAAATCATTGAGCTTTTTCAGATGAAATATATCAAGCTAGTTTGTCACTATCTGAAAAATGTATATTTGTATATTTCTGAATGACATTGTGTCAATAGTTTGACAATAGCTCTTATTATGAGAACTTTAAGTTAATTTATAAGAATATAACAATACATTAAAGTAAATATATGAGAAATATATAATGTATGTTTTATATATATATATATATATATTATGTGACATAATTTTGTAATGAACTGATTTTATAGCAATTTTATAGAAAAAAATTAAAATGATTTTCTTATTCACAGAAAAGTAGATTAGTCCTTATTATCAATTAATCAGAGTCTACTGCCTAAGTGAAAATCAAAATATTTTCATTTTATTTTCAGGAATTATTTAATAAAAGCTCTACTCTCTTTAGCTTTTTTATTGATGTCATTGATGTGATTTTATGAAGCATGCTTCACCTTTTAAAGATACCTTCTTCTTATCTCATATATACATATATATATATATATATATATATATATATATACACACACACACTGTAAATTTGAGTGTTAAATAAAGGTATTAATGCCACATCAAAACAATAACCAACTTTCTTATAGATTTTAAATTGCCTACCATTAAACAAAAATAATTGAGTACAATTTTAAAAATTGTTTACACAATCTATATCCCTTGAACAATATCATTTTAAAGCTTGGAATTAATGGCTCATGCCATCATTGCCACTGACTTTTGTGCATATTTACATCTTTTTTCAGACTGAGAATAATAAACACAGATGTTAGTGACTGTTTAAATGGGATATTTTAGTATTCTTCAACATTTATCTAGAGAAATTATTTTCTCTTTTTAATTTTTAATAGCTTTTTATTTTCAAGTTATATGCATGGGTAATTTTACAGCATTGACAATTGCCAAACTTTTGTTCCAATTATTCCCCTCCTTTTCCGCACCCTCTCCCCTAAATGGCAGGATGACCAATATATGTTAAATATATTAAAGTATAAATTAAATAAAAAATAAGTATACATGTCCAAACCATTATATTTCTGTACAAAAAGAATTGGACTCTGAAATACTGTACAATTAGCCTGTGAAGGAAATCAAAAAATGCAGGCAGGCAAAAATATAGGGATTGGGAATTCAATGTAAAGGTTCTTAGTCATCTCTCAGAGTTCTTTCACTGGGTGTAGCTGGTTCAGTTCATTACTGCTCCAATAGAACTGATTTGGTTCATCTCATTGCTGAAGATGGCCAGGTCCATCAGAATAGATGATCATATAGCATCATTGTTGAAGTATATAATGATCTCCTGGTCCTGCTCATTTCATTCAGAATCAGTTCCTGTAAGTCTCTCCAGGCCTTTCTGAAATCATCCTGTTGGTCATTTCTTACTGAACAATAATATTCCATAATATTCATATACCACAATTTATTCAGCCATTCTTCAATTGATGGACATCTACTCTGTTTCCAGTTTCTGGCCACTACAAAGAGGGCTGCCAAAAACATTCTTGCATGTCCAGGTCCCTTATCCTTCTTTAAGATCTCTTTGGGATATAAGCCCAGCAGTAACACTGCTGGATCAAAGGGTATGCTCAGTTTGATAACTTTTTGAGCATAGTTCCAAATTGTTCTCCAAAATGGTTGGATGTATTCACAATTCCACCAACAATGTATTAGTATCCCTGTTTTCCCACATGCCCTGCAACATTCCGCATTATCTTTCCCTATCATTCTAGCCAGTCTGACAGGTGTGTAGTGGTATCTCAGAGTTGTCTTAATTTGCATTTCTTTGATTAATAATGACATGGAGCATCTTTTCATATGGCTAGAAACAGTTTCAATTTCTTTGTCTGAGAATTGTCTGTTCATATCCTTTGACCATTTATCAATTAGAGAATGGCTTGATTTCTTATAAATTAAAGTCAATTCTCTATATATTTTGGAAATGAGGCCTTTATCAGAACCTTTCACTGTAAAAATGTTTTCCAAGTTTATTGCTTCCCTTCTAATCTTGTCTGCATCAGTGTTGTTTGTACAAAAACTTTTCAATTTGATATAATTAAAATTTTCTATTTTGTGATCAGCAATGACCTCTAGTTCTTCTTTAGTCATAAATTCCTTCCTCTTCCACGGGTCTGAAAGGTAAACTATCCTGTGTTCCTCTAATTTATTCATAATCTCATTCTTTATGCCTAGATTATGAACTCATTTGGACCTTTTCATGATGTATGGTGTTAACTGTGGGTCAGTGCTTAGTTTTTGCCATACTAATTTCCAATTTTCCCAGCAATTTTTGTCAAACAGTGGGTTCTTATCCCAAAAGCTTTGGTCTCTGGGTTTGTCAAACACTAAAGTATTAAAGTTATTGACTGTGTTGTCCTCTGAACCTAACCTATGCTACCGATCAACTAATCTATTCCTTAGCCAATACCAAATGGTTTGGTAACTGCTGCTTTATAATATAATTTTAGATCTGATACAGTTAGGCTACTTTCATTTGATTTTTTTTTCAAAATCCCCTTGAAATTTTTGACCTTTTGTTTTTCCATATGAACTTTGTTGTTATTTTTTCTAGGTCATTAAAATAGTTTTTTGGAATCTGATTTGTATAGCACTAAACAAATAGATTATTTTAGGCAGTATTGCCATCTTTATTATATTTGCTCACCCTATCCAAGAGCATTTAATATTTTTTCCAATTGGTTAGATCAGACTGAATTTGTGTGCAAAGTGTTTTGTAATTTTGCTCATAAAGTTTCTGATTTTCCCTTCACAGATAGATTCCTAAGTATTTTATACTATCAGTAGTTACTTTAAATAGAATTTCTCTTTGTAACTCTGACTGTTGGATTTTTGTGATCCAATGCAAGCCCCAATAGACTTTGGACAGAAAATGCCATGTGCATCCAGAAAAAAAAATATGGAGCATGAATATAAATCAATATTTTCTATTTTCACTTATTTTTTCTTTTTTTATCTCTCCCATGTTTTTTTTATTTTTTGCTCTGATTTTTCTCTCCCAACATGATCATAAAGCAATATGCTTTAAAATCAATAAATTTAAGTAAATCACACAATACTTTGTAGCAAAAAAATTTAAAAAAAAATCACTAGGACTTAAAGATATGAAGGAAGCCCCAAAAGTGTAGAGGTGAACATGAAGAGGAAGATAATTCTAGGCAATAAGGGGTGGGATAGGACATCAATGAAAAAAATGCATAGAGTCAGAACCAAAGAGAGAATGAGATATATGAGAACAGCAAGGAGGCCCATATTACTGAATTGCTGAGTGCATGTAGACATAGTAATGGGACTGCTTATGAAGCTATGGTTAACACAACTTTAAGGTTTATAACTCATTCAAACCTTATGACAACCCTGTGATAAAATGCTATTATTATTTTAATTTTATTCTCTTTTCCCAAGGAAAGAAGTTAAGTCACTTCATCAGTCCTTTGTCCAGGGTTCACGAGGATAAGTATATGGCTGAGACAGGATTTGAACCCATATCTTTGTCACTTCAAATCTAGCACTAGATCCAATGTACCACCTAGCTGCCCTTAGGGATTTAAAAGACAAACAGAACATTTTCATATTTGACTCTAGAATTAATTAGCAGTGGTGAATGATTATTTATTGTATGGCCAAAAATGCTAAAATTATGAAACTGTTTAAATTCAACTTTATGTGACAAGATTATTAGCACTCACAATGTCATTCTGACTCCAATAACCCTCTAGGGATATCTGAGATAGCTTCAAGATATTTTATCTTGGAACCACAGAATATTTATGTTTTGTGTTCCTTCATTCGGATCTTACTTTGGGTCTAGCAAACTTGTTTTGGTTCCCTTGTGTTTTGTTTTCTCTCAAATGTTACTAAATATTTGCAATCACTCATATTGATCTCAATCTACTTTTCTTTCATGTTAAATGCTAGGAAAAAATGTTTAATTGTGAACTCATGGTTTATTTATGAGTAACCTTGTCTAAATCCTATATAATAAAAAAATTTCAGAACTTGGATGAGAGGCCATCTTATACATTTCTTTCTGAAACTACTTCAGACATTCTGGTTTGTTCTCACAAACAACAGAACCACTGAAGCATATTGAGTGGAAGATAGGAAAATAACAAGCATCTGTTAAATGCCTACTATGTGTCAGGGGCTGTGCTAAGTATTTTAAGAACATTACTTAATTTGGTCCTCACAACAATTCCATAAGGAAGATGTTATTATAATTTCAATTTTATATTTGAGGAAACCCAGGAAAACAAGGCTTAGTTAAGTGACTTCCCTAAGGTCAAGAAGCTTGTTAATGCTTCAGTCCATATTTGAACTCAGGTATTCCATACTTCAGGCTAGCACTATACACATATTGAATTACCTCACTATTTTCAAATGAAGAAATGGGGTTGACCATTGTAGACAAGCTTACTAAAAATGTTTTGGCAGATGAATTGGGGGTGGACTAGAGTTAGAAATCAAAAGTTAGTGAGGCTGACCAGTACAGTATTGTAGAAATATTGCAATATTTCTGGATTAAAGTGATAAGGACCTGGTCCAAGATGGTAGCATTGCTGAGTGGTATGCAAGAAGTGAAAAATAGGGATATTAAAAAAAACACTTAAAGGAAAGAAGAAAGAAGAGGAAGGGAAAAAAGAGGGAGTAAAAATAAAGGAGAGAGAAAGGAAGAATCTATTAAGCACTCACTATCTTCTAAGCATTGTGCCTCATAATTTTAAACATATCATTTGCTCATTATAGCGGACTGAAACTGAATAGGTGTACTTGAATCTGAGAATGCAGAGCACTAAGACTAATTACCTATTTGATGCAAGGCAATGGCTTTATTAGCAAATACTTGGATCATAGCTCTTCTCACGTTGAGTCCTTGCTAAATGTTTGGTGGTAAGATAATCATAGGCAACAAATGAAAGGTGGAGGGAGAGAAAGGAGAGTGACTTGGCATAAGGATGAGGAGGAGAGAGGCTTGTGGCTCCAGACTCCTGAATCCAGGATACATCTTTGGCAAGTCTCTTGGAAGATTGCCTTCCTCCTTCACTTCTCCAACTAAAGACCAAGGACTTTAATTTATCCTGACTCTGCCTACCAAATTCCTTTCATGAAACAGACATGGTACCGATACCTAAACCAGGTAGGTTGAAAGCAAAGAAAGAAAATTATAGACTAATCTCCCTAATGAATATTGATGCTAAAATCTTTAATATGCTATTAGCAAAAAGACTACAGAAAATCATCCCCAGCATAATTCACCATGATCATGGAGGATTTATACCAGTAATGCAGGCCTGGTTCAAAATTAGGAAAACTATTAGTATAATTGACCATATTAATAAACAAATTAACAAAAACCATATGATCATCTCAATAGATGCAGAAAAAGCATTTGATAAAATCCAACATCTATTACTTTTAAAAGTACTTGAGAGTATAGGAATAAATGGTCTTTTCCTTATAATAATCAGTAGCATCTATTTAAAACCATCAGTAAGCATCAAATGTAATGGGGATAAATGGGAACTATTCCCAATAAGACCAGGAGTGAAACAAGATTGCCCAATACCACATTACTATTCAATATTGTATTGGAAATGTCAGCTTTGGCTGTAAGAGTTGAGAAAGAGATGAAAGGAATTAGAGTAGGTAATGAGGAAACCAAACTATCACTGTTTGTCAATGATATGGTGGTATACTTGGAGAACCCCAGAAATTCTACTAAAAAGTTATTAAAAATAATCCACACATTTAGCAAAGTTGCAGGATACAAAATAAACCCACATAAGTCATAAGCATTCTCTTATATCACTAACAAAATCCAACAGTTAGAGTTACAAAGAGAAATTCCATTTAAAGTAACTACTGATAGTATAAAATACTTAGTAATCTATCTACCAAGAGAAAACCAGAAACTTTATGAGCAAAACTACAAAACACTTTCCACACAAATAAAGTCAGATCTAAACAATTGGAAAAATATTAAATGCTTTTGGATAGGATGAGCAAATATAATAAAGATGACAATAAAATCTAATCTATTTATTTAGTGCTATACCAATGACTCCCAAAAAACTATTTTAATGACCAAAAAACAAACAAACAAACAAACAAAAAAAACCCCACAAAGTTCATATGAAAAAAGAAAAGGTCAAGAATTTCAAGGGAATTTTGAAAAAAAAATCAAATGAAAGTGGAATAGCTGTATCAGATATAAAATGATAAAGCAGCAGTTACTTTTGCTAAAACCATTTGGTATTAGCTGAGAAATAGATTAGCTGGTCAGTGGAATAGGTTAGGTTCAAAGGACAAAACAATCAATAACTTGAATACTCTAGTGTTTGACAAACCCAAACACCCCAGCTTTTAGGATAAGAACTCACTGTTTGGCAAAAATTGCTTAGAAAATTGCTAAGTAGTATGGCAGAAACTAGCTATTGACCCACAGTTAACACCATACACCAAGATAAGGTCAAAATGGGTTCATGACCTAGGCATAAAGAATGAGATTATAAATAAATTAGAGGAAGACAGGATAGTTTACCTCACAGACCCATGGAAGAGGAAGGAATTTATGACCAAAGAAGAACTAGAGATCATTACTGATCACAAAATAGAAAATTTTGATTATATCAAATTGAAAAGTTTTTGTACAAACAAAACTAATGCAGACAAGATTAGAAGGGAAGCAATAAACTTGGAAAACATTTTTACAGTGAAAGGTTCTGATAAAGGCCTCATTTCCAAAATATATAGAGAATTGACTCTAATTTATAAGAAATCAAACCATTCTCCAATTGATAAATGGTCAAAGGATTGGAACATACAATTCTCAGATGAAGAAATTAAAACTATTTCTAGCCATATGAAAAGATGCTCCATGTCATTATTAATCAGAGAAATGCAAATTAAGACAACTCTGAGATACCACTACACACCTGTCAGACTGGCTAGAATGATAGGGAAAGATAATGCAGAATGTTGCAGGGCATGTGGGAAAACAGGGATACTAATACATTGTTGGTGGAATTGTGAATACATCCAACCATTTTGGAGAACAATTTGGAACTATGCTCAAAAAGTTATCAAACTGAGCATACCCTTTGATCCAGCAGTGTTACTCCTGGGCTTATATCCCAAAGAAATCATAAAGAAGAGAAAGGGACCTGGACATGCAAGAATGTTTTTGGCAGCCCTCTTTGTAGTGGCCAGAAACTGGAAACTGAGTGAATGCCCATCAATTGGAGAATGGCTGAATAATTGTGGTACATGAATATTATGGAATATTATTGTTTGGTAAGAAATGACCAACAGGATGATTTCTGAAAGCCCAAAGAGACTTATACGAACTGATGCTGAGTGAAATGAGCAGGACCAGGAGATCATTATATACTTCAACAACAATACTATATGATGACCAGTTCTGATGGACCTGGCCATTCTCAGCAATGAAATGAACCAAATCAGTTCCAATGGAGCAGTAATGAATTGAACCAGCTACACTCAGCGAAAGAACTCTGGGAGATGACTAAGAACCATTACATTGAATTCCCAATCCCTATATTTTTACCCACCTGCATTTTTTATTTCCTTCACAAGCTAATTGTACAATATTTCAAAGTCCAATTCTTTTTGTACAGCAAAATAATGGTTTGGACATGTATACATAATTTGTATTTAATTTATACTTTAATATATTTAACATGTATTGGTCACCCTGCCATCTAGGGGAGAGGGTGCGGAAAAGGAGGGCAAAAATTGGAACAAAAAGTTTGGCAATTGTCAATGCTGAAAAATTACCCATGCATATATCTTGTAAATAAAAAGCTATAATAATAATAAAAAAGATTATCTCTCCTAGATCTATTTTCTAGGTCAGTTGTTTTCCCAATTAGATAATTTACATTTTACATTTCCCAATTAGGTATTTTACTATTTGACAAAAATTGCTGGGAAAAAATGGAAAATACTATGTGAGAACTTTGGCATGGAACTAAATCCCATACCCCATGATAAAATTAAGTCAAAATGGATACAAAATGGATATTATAAACAAATTAAGAGAACAAGGGATAATGTACCTATCAGATATTTGCAGGAGAAAATATATGATCTAAGAAGACCTAGCAAATATTATAAAAGGCAAAATAAGAAACATTGATCACATTAAATTAAAAAAAAAAAACTTTTGCACATACAAACAGAAACAAGATTAAAAGATAAGTGGGGAAACAAAACTTTTACAGCCACTATTTCTGATAAAGGTCTCATTTCTAAAATACATAAAGAACTGTGTCAAATTTCTAAGCATACATATCATTCCCCAATTGATAAGTGGTCAAATGATATGAACAGATAATTTTCAGATGATGAAATTAAAATCATTTTTATTTATGTGGAAAATTGCTCTTAATCACTACTTATTAGAAAATTAAGTTTAAATTAAATCTGCTCTGAGGTACCATCTCATACAGATTGGCTAAGATGACAGAAAAGGATAATGATAAATTTTGGAGGGGATGTGAGAAAATTGGGATGCATTACTAGTGGAATTGTGAAATGCCCCAAGCACTCTGGAGAGCAATCTGGAGTTCTGCCCAAAGAGCTATAAAATCATAAAGGAGGGAAAAGGGCCCACAAGTGCAAACATATTTGCAATAATATTTTTGTAGTAGCAAAGAATTGGAAAAAGAGTGGAAGTCCATCAATTGGGGAATGGCTAAACAAGTTGTGGTACATGAAAGTAATGGGATATTATCATTCTATAAAAATAATGAATAAGCTGATTATGGAAAGGCCTGAAAATATTTACATGAACTGATGCTGAGCAAAACAAGCAAAACTAGGAATGCACTGTCCACAATAATAGCAAGAATGTGCAATGATCAACTATGAAACATTTGGTTTTTCTTAGTATTTCAGTGATCCAAAAAAAATTCCAATATATTTTGGACAGAAAATGCCATCTGTAACCATAGAAAGAATTAAGGAGATTGAATGTAAAATTAACACATGCTATGTTCACTTCTTTTTTTTTTTTCTTCTTTTTCTCTCTCCCACAGTTTTTTTTCTTTTTCTTTGAATTTTCTCTTCCAACATAATTCATAAAACAATGTGTATTAAAAATAAACTAAAAAATAACAAGAAAAGAAATAGTGTTGTTTCAAGGATCAACTACTCCAGGAAGTATTCCCTGATGCCAACAAGTAATTGATTTCTCTTCTTTTATGCATTTTTATTGCTGTCTATATTCCTTGTATTGAGCAGTATATATTCAATGTTTAGTATGTGCCAGAGAATGTGCTAAGCACTGGGAATGTTGATTCAGGCAAAATAAATTACATAAAAAAAATTACTACAGATATTTGAGAGCAAAAAAAAAAATCAAAAAGAGAGAAAAATAAAACAAATAATAGTTAGAAATCTATGATTGTATATGTAATCTCAAGAATCATAAGAAAATATAAATGTAAAAACAACACAAAACTTATATTCCTTTTAAAAGGAGAAAAAGATGATGCATATAACATCCAAAATTGGCTCAAATGTTTCACAACAGTACATGAACTATCAACAAATAATTTTATCAGCTTCTCATATGCAAACCTGATACATTTCTTAAGAGAGGGTTTCACATATACAATAGCAGAACAGTGCTTCCTGAATACCATGGGGTAGAGGAAGGAGCACTACATTGAGAGTCAGCAGACAATATTTTTTTGATTATGGACAAGTTGCTTAAACTCTCTGTGCTTCATATCCTTTATCTACAAAATAGAGTAGTGTTATTCAATGACTTTGAATATTCTTTCCAACTCTCAATTTATGATAATGTAATCTCTATGCCAATTTTGTTTATGTAGTTTGTTCAAAACATTAGTAATTCATATCAATTAAAAAACCTGAAAATTTCAAGAAAACAAAATATTATAGAAGAGCAAAATAAGTGATCCTAAATTTGAGTGAAAAAACGAAGATCATTATCAATTCAATAATTTTTATATAAGCCATATGAAGTACTATAATGGTTTATTACATTCATTGATTATTAGAAAGATTTTACTTCACTTCCATACTTATATACATGTTTATATATATATATATATATATGTATATATATATATGTATGTGCATGTATAGGTATATTTATATGTGTAGAAGGCTGGAACTCTGAAAAAGTGTATTTGAATCTTAGACAGCAGAACACTTAAGGCTAATTACCTATTCGATGTGTGATATGGTGATGTGATGGCTCTCCTCAGGAGTGAGGCTTGCTGAATGTATTGTGATGAGATAATCAGAGGCAAAAATTGGAGAGCTGAGGGAGAGGGTCAGACTCTCTTGGATGCAGTACACTAAGGAGAGAATATTTCAGTCTCCAGATTCCTGTGTCCAGGCTTCATATTTAATCAGCCGTGTGGCACCTTGCCTGCCTCCTTTTCTTCTCCTCCTAAAGATCAAGGACTTTAACTGATCCTGACTCTGAGTGATGCTGAGAACCTCCAGAGAGTTAGCCTGGACATTATAATATGCATATGAGAATAATAGAGTATTTCATGTCCATGAAGAAAATAATTCTATATTTAAGACATACCATCAAATAAATAATGTTATCTACAACTGGCATCGAACATTTTATTTTCTATGGAGAAATTTTAGTTTATGGTCCTGCTTAACCCTAGAATTATTATAATGTTAACTACAAAAAAAATTAAACATGATTTTAAAAAATAAAGAAGACTCCATTTGCAAAACAGCTTTCATTAGTTATTTGATGTATACAGATGAAATCTTTTACTAGTGCTGCTACAACAAAACATTAAAGTGCTTCTTTATCCTGTGAAGTTAATCACACTATCATTAAGGTTTTATTAAAAGTCTGCTTTGTGGCAGGTTCTATATTAAATGTTGACAACACAAAGGAAAGAAAAGGAAATAAAAAAAGAATCAATGAAAAAGAAAATGAAAGAAAGAAGAATGAATGAATGAAAGAACCCATCCTTAAAAGACATATTCTAGTGAGAGAAGAAAACATACCAAAAAAAAAAAATCAAACAAACAAACCTGAAAATTGAAGGGTAGAGAGTATGGCAGAAATGCATGATGGAAGAAGTCCAAAGAAATTCAGTCATGTGTGAAATGAAGTTTTTACAATAACATCAAATTGTAACTATAGAATTGATAAGTATAAAACATTAATAGATACAAAGGAAAGATAGAAATGAAAGTTTCTTAACCCTGTATCTAAAAGTCAGATTGAATCAAGAAGAAATGTAATAATTTAAAATACTTCAGTTTTCTATTGATAACTCTATAGTCCAGAAATGTAAAGGGAAAAGCTGTCTCTGTGTATCTCATCAGATGCTGGAATACTGAATTCAGAGTTCAATAGGAAAAACATATTTAAAGCAATCAATGCCTACATAATACAAACTTTAGAATACTAAATTGTATCACCATAGATTTAGAAAATATCCTGAAGAAATAAATAAAATAGGAAATAAATAATGTCCAAATACTATAAAGTTGGTATTGAAAAAGTAACTATTATTCATCAAAAAAGAAAGAAGTTAACAAAGAACCTCAGAGTTCATGATAAATAGATTTTTTCCCCCCTGAGGCAATTGAGGTTAAGTGACTTGCCCTGGATCACAAGCTAGGAATTGTTAAGTGTCTGAGACCAGATTTGAACTCAGGTCTGTTGCTCCATCCACTGTGCAACCTAACTGCCCTGATAAGAGATTTTTAAAGGAAATAAAAATGTGCTTGCCATTGGATTTAAGGAATGTAACTAATGGGGTAAATACAAAGTGGAACCTGTGAAATATCTGAGGTGTAAGAATAGATTCAAACACTGAGAGCTGATTGGCCTTAGTGATCAAGGCCATATGAATTCAATTCAACTCTATTCATAAAATAAAATTTTAAAATGACTGGATCACAAACACAGACATCCTCAAAATTTAGTGCTTCATGATGAAAATCCAGAAATAATATATTACCAGTAGAAATTATAGAAGAATTTCCTAATGGAGCCAAGAATTGGGGCTCAATATATATTTTGCAAGGAAATCTGAATAGAATATCATAATAGGTAGCAAAATATGATTACTGACTAAATAATTATCAAAATAAAGCTTAATAACATGTATTGTCTTTCATCAGTTTTTCAATAAAAATTTTAGATCTAGAAATATCTTTAATAATTTAACAAAAATATACAAAGAGTTGAGTGATGGAGTCAAGATGGCAGAGAGCAGACGCGACTTTCTATGACCTCCTTTGACCTTCTCTCAAATCAACAGCAAATTAAGCCTCTAAACTAGTTCTGGAGTCAAAGAATGCACAAATATTTGGAGTACAACACATTCCCAGAAGAATCCTTGGGATAAATTCAAAACAGGTCTGTTTCAAATAGGTAGGGGGACAGAGCCCAGATCTTAGCACAGGGAGACCAGGTCAAGGAGCTAGGGTAAGGAGTCAGAGTGTTGCAGCTGTCATGCATCTGGGAATCTTCTATGAGCTACTTAGGCTAATTTGTTCTGATAGTGAATAGGTGGTTTGGCAGATTTGCTACAAAAGGCAAATTATAAACCACTGTGACAGAGAAACCATTTTACTGACCTAGAAAAAATAACAGCAAAATTCATCTGGAAGAACTAAAAGGTCAAGAATTCCAAGGGAAATAATGGGAAAAAAATGCAAAGGAAGGTGAGCTAGCTGTACCAGGTCTAATACTATATTATAAAGCAGCACCCTTCAAAACCATTTGGTACTGACTAAAAAGTAGACTAATTGATCAGTGGAATAGGTTAGGAAGACAGAACAAAATAGTCAATAACTACAGCAATCTAATGTTTGACAAACCTAAAGACCCCCGCTTTGGGGATAAGAACTCACTCTTTGCCAAAAATTGGTGGGAAAATTAGAAACTGGTATGGCAGAACCTAGGCACTGACCCACACCTAACACCACATACCAAGATAAGGTCAAAATGGCTTCATGATTTAGACATAAAGAAAAAATGTTATAAGCAAACTAAAAGAATATAGTATAGTTTACCTTTCAGATCTGTGGAGAAGGAAGAAATTTGTGTCCAAAGAAGAATTGTAACACAAAATTGAATACCAAATAGATAATTTTGATTATGTTAAATTAAAAAAAGTTTTTGTGCAAACAAAAGGAATGCACACAAGATCAAAAGGGAAGCAATAAACTGGGAAAACTTTTTTTTTAATATTTACAGGTTCTGATAAAGGTCTCATTTGTAAAATATGTAATTGACTCAAATTTATAAAAATCCAAGCTATTTTCCAATTGATAAATGGTCAAAGGATTTGAAGAGATAATTTTCATATGAAGAATTAAAGCCATTTTTAATCATTTGAAAAGGTGCTGTAGATCACTACTCCTCAGAGAAATGCAAATTAAGACAACTCTAAGACACCGATGCACACCTCTCAGATTGACTTAAGATGATAGGAAAAGATAATGACTAATGTTGGAGGGCATGTGGGAAAACTTAAACACTAATACATTGTTGGAACTATGAATGAATCCAACCATTCTGGGGTACAATTTGGAACTATGCTAAAAAAAATTACAAATTGTGCAGACACTTTGATCCAGCAGTGATTCTGTTGGGCTTATATTCCCAAAGAGATCTTCAAGGAGGGGAAGGGAATTATATGTGCAAAAATGTTTGTGGCAGCCCTTTTAGTAATGGCAACAAACTGAAACCTAAGTGAATGCCCATTAGTTGAGGCTAAACAAGTCATGATATATGAATGTTATGAAATGTTATTGCTCTATAAGAAACAAACAGGAGAATGATTTTAGAGGCTTGGATATATTTGCATGAACTGATGTTAAGTGAGATGATCAAAACCAGGAGATCATTGTACAAGGCAATATCAATATTATACAATGATCAATTCTGAAGAATGTGATTATTTCCAATAATGAGATGATTGATACCAGTTTCAGTGATCTTGTGATGAAGAAAGCCATCTAAACCTAGAGAGGGGACGGTGGGAAATGAATGTATATCACAACATAAGATTCTCACTCTTTTTGTTGTTGTTTGCTTGCAGTTTTGTTTTCTTATTCATTTACTTTCATTTTTTAATCTCATTTTTCTTGTGCATGTTTACCCACATTCAATTTAACATATATTTTATCATGTACAACATATATTGGATTCCTTGTCATCTAGGTGAGGGAGTGGGGGAAAGAAGGGAAACATCTGAAATAAACAGCTATCCAAAGATCAATGCTGAAACAAAAAAGAAATTATCCTAATTTCCTGTTCCTATATATAAATACTATTTGCCAACATATGTAATTCTTTTTAAAGTAGGAATTTGATCTTCAAATAATAATATTTTATGGATTCAATGTTGAAATGTTTATGAACATGTTATTATTTTACACCAGGGGCTCCTCAAACTATGGCCTGTGGGCCAGATGCTGCAGCTGAGGACATTTATCCCTCTCACCCAGGGCTATGCAGTTTCTTTATTTAAAGGCCCACAAAACAAAGTTTTTGTTTTTACTATAGTCCGGCCCTCCAACAGTCTGAGGGACAGTGAACTGGCCCCTATTTAAAAAGTTTGAGGACTCTTGTTTTACACCGAAGGATATAGGAACTTTGAGTTCTTTTTTTTTCCAGAATTTTATCCAAAATGATATCTATTTTCCCCTTCTGCCATCATTAAAAATAAATAATTATTGAATGACGATATCCTGAAGTGTTTTAGATGAGAACAGAAATGAAAATATTTTTGATCAATGTATTAATAGTTTTTATTGTTTATTTTTTATCAGAAAGAAGATGGTTTTGTGGTACATATATACAGCTATTTGTGGCTAGAACATGAAATTCTTTTGGCTAAAAGTGATTGATTTGTCAGATCTCAGTTTGCAAAATTATATTATTGAGTAACTAGCTAAGGACAGGAAATTTTAATTTTTTTTTAAATTAAAGCTTTTTATATTTAAAATATTTACATGGTTAATTGTTGACAAATCTCTCCTACAAAACCCTGTGTTCTAATTTTCCTTTCCCCCACATGCCTTCCCCAGTTAGAAAGTAATCCAATATATGTTAAACATGTGCCATTTCTCTATGAATATTTGCAAAATATGCTGTGCAAGAAAAATAAGATAAAAAAGGAAAAAAATGAGAAGGAAAACAAAATTCAAGCAAATAACAACAAAACAAATGAAAATACTATGTTGTGGTCCACATTTAGCTATCACTGTTCTCTTTCTGGACAAACTGCAACCATTCCCAGTAAGATCAGGAATGGAACAAGGTTGGCCACTATCACTGTTACTATTTAATAGTGTATTAGAAATGCTAGCTTTGGCAATAAGAGTTGAGAAAGAGATTAAAGGAATAAGAATAGGCAATGAGGAAACCAAATTATCACTCTTTGCTAATTATATCATGGTATACTTAGAGAACCCCAGAGATTCTACTAAAAACTTATTAGAAATAATCCACAACTTTAGCAAAGTTGCAGGTTATAAAATAATCCCACATAAGTCATTAACATTCTTATATATTACTAACAAAATCCAACAGTCAGAGTTACAAAGAGAAATTCCATTTAAAGTAACTACTAATTGTATAAAATATTTAGGAATCTATCTGACAAGGGAAAATCAGAAACTTTATGAGTAAAACTACAAAACATTTTCCACACAAATTAAGTCTGATCTAACCAACTGGAAAAATATTAAATGCTCTTGGATTGGGCAAGCAAATATAATAAAGATGACAATATTACATAAACTAATCTAGTTATTTAGTGCTATTCCAATCAGACTCCAAAAAAACTATTTTGATGACCTAGAAAAAATAACAACAAAGTTCATATGGAAAAACAAAAGGTCAAGAATTTCAAGGGAATTAATGAAAAAAAAAATCAAATGAAGGTGGCCTAGCTGTACCAGATCTAAAAATTATATTATAAAGCAGCAGTTACCAAAACCATCTGGTATTGTCTAAGAAATAGACTAGTTGATCAATGGAATAGGTTAGGTTCAAAGGACAAAACAGCCAATAACTTTAATTGTATAATGTTTGGCAAACCCAAAGACACCAGTTTTGGGGATAAGAATGCATTATTTGACAAAAATTGCTGGGAAAATTGGAAATTAGTATGGCAGAAACTGGACATTGACCCACACAACACCATACACTAAGATAAGTTCAAAATGGGTTCATGATTTAGACATAAAGATTGAGATTATAAATAAATTGGAAGAGCATGGGATAGTTTACCTCTCAGACCTGTGGAAAAGGAAGGAATTTATGATCAAAGAAGAACTAGAGATCACTATTGACTACAAAATAGAAAATTTTGATTATATCAAATTGAAAAATTTATGTACAAACAAAACTAATGCAGGCAAGATTAGAAGGGAAACAATAAACTGGGAAAACATTTTTACAGTCAAAGGTTCTGATAAAGGGCTCATTTCCAAAATATACAGAGAATTGACTCTAATTTATAAGAAATCAAGCCATTCTCCAATTGATAAATGGTCAAAGGGTATGAAAAGACAGTTCTCAGACGAAGAAATCAAAACTATTTCTAGCCATATGAAAATATGCTCCAAATCATTATTAATCAGAGAAATGCAAATTAAGACAACTCTGAGATACCACTACACACCTGTCAGATTGGTTAGAATGACAGGGAAAAATAACAGGGAATGTTAGAGGGGCTATGGGAAAACAGGGACTCTGATACATTGTTGGTGGAATTGTGAATACATCCAGCCATTCTCGAGAGCAATTTGGAACTATGCCCAAAAAGTTATCAAACTGTGCATACCCTTTGATCCATCAGTTTCTCCTGGGCTTATACCCCAAAGAGATGCTAAAGAAGGGAAAGGGGCCTGTATGTGCCAAAATGTTTTGTGGCAATCCTGTTTGTAGTGGCTAGAAGCTGGAAAATGAATGGATGCCCATCAATTGGAGAATGGTTGAGTAAATTGTGGTATATGAATGTTATGTAATATTATTGTTCTGTAAGAAATGACCAGCAGGATGAATACAGAGAGGATTGGAGAGACTTACATGAACTGATGCTGAGTGAAATGAGCAGGACCAGGAGATCATTATATACCTCAACAATGATACTGTATGAGGATATATTTTGGTGGAAATGATTTCTTTGACAAAGAGAAGATCTAATTCAGTTTCTACTGATCAAGGATGGACCGAAGCAGCTACACCCAAAGAAAGAACACTAGCAAATGAATGTAAACTGCTTGCATTTTTATTCTTCTTCCCAGGTTATTTATACCTTCTAAATCCAATTCTCCCTGAGCAACAAAAGAACTGTTTGGTTCTGCACACATATATTGTATCTAAAATATACTGTAACCTCTTTAACATGTATAGGACTGCTTGCCATCTGGGGGAGGGGGTGGAGGGAGGGAGGGGAAAAAATCGGAACAGAAGTGAGTGCAAGGGATAATGTTGTAAAAAATTACCCTGGCATGGGTTCTGGCAATAAAAAGTTATTTAAAAATAAATAAATCAATATTTTTTTTAAAAAGTAAATAGGAAAAATAGAATATTAAATAAATAGGGAATAGGAGTTGGATAGAAAAAATGTATTGAAGATTTAGATAGAAAACAAAATAAAATATTATTTATTACATGTGATGACTCTGGAAGAAGGGAGGGGAAGAGATACTGGAAGACTTTTTTCCAAGAAAAAACAAAAGCTATCAATAAAAAATATTTTTAAAAAAGTGTTAAGATAGCTTTCTTTGTCACAAGACCATTGGAACTGGTATGAATCTCCTCACTGTTAACAAGAGCCATGTCCATCAAAATTGATCATTGTGTAAACTTACTATTGTTGTGTTCTCTTGGTTCTCCTTCTTTCAGTTATCAGTTCATGTAAGTTCCTCCAGGCATGTGTGAAATCATCCTGTTGATCATTTCTTATAAAAATAGTATTCTATGACTTTTATATATCATATTTTCTTCAGCAATTCTCCAAACGATGGGCATCCACTAAGTTTCTAGATTTTTGGCAAAACAAAAAGAGCTGACACAGACATTTTTATATATGTGGGTCCTTTTCCCTCTTTTATTAGGGGAGGACATTTAAATGCATTTTTTTAATATGCTATGCTCACTACCAATATTGCAGTTGAAACCAAACCCAAATGTACATATCAGAGGAATTTGTCTATTGATGTGATTTCAAGGATGCTGGAAAAATCTCTTGACTCTGAATGTTTCTGCCATCACTTGAGAGGAATATTTGACATGCCAACAGGCCTTTTAGTAGTCACAGGTTTGCTAGAATCTCCTTGCTAAAATTCAAATGCCCCTAGCATGAGAGAGACTATATATTTTGAATGCATGTAACCCTTAGCTATAGATTAATTTATGAGCCTCCTTTCTAGTGGGGCAGTCAGTAAAGTGAAGAACCCTGAAGAAATGGGATATAGAAGGAGCATAATTTGATAAGAAAGAAGGTGTAAAAATAGATGTACTGGAAGTTTAGTGTAGGGGAAATTGGAGTACAGCCCAGGGAGGAAACCAATGAAAGCAGCAAGACTGCAAGACAAATTTCACCTAATTCATGATTTTGCCTGAGGCCATCACTGCACACAGAGCCATCAAATCCCTTTATAAAAAGCTCTCCTGTAGAGTTTGCATTGCATTTTAGTTTGCACTGTCATATCTGGCAATTGGCTCCAACCACTGATCAATCAGGAAACAAGCCTGACACACTAAAAGAATTCCCATCAAACTAAGGTTAGTTTCTAAATCTCATTTACCTACCTTCTCTTTTCTGAATTTTTTACATATGTTGAAATAGAGAAATGTAAATTCCAATAAAAGTAAACTTTGCTTAGTCCACATCCAAAGTACTTTAAATCTGATGTCAAAATCAAGTTCAGTCCAACTATTATTTACTAAGCATCTACTTTGTATATAGCACTGTGCTAGTTAATGGAGGCCATACAATTACCATGTCTGTACTACCTATTAAAAAAAGTTGAAGTGGAAAATTAGAGAGTGTGTGTAAAACAATGAATTCGGAGTCAAATGATAGGACAGGTCATTAAAAATTTTTATACACACACACACACACACACACACACACACATATATATGAACTTTAGAGATCAGTTTCCTCATTTAGAAACCATTTGCAAGTCAATCAATAAACATGTATTAAGCACAACTATGTATCTGGAACCTGGAGATTTAAAAAAAAAAAAAAAAAGAATACAATTGTTAGCCCCTGTCCTCAAGGAATGTCTAATTGACAAGCAGTTTAGATCTTAAAAGAAGATTAGAAGAATGTGGAAAGAAAATGAGAATTTTGCAGGAGAGTTTAAAAAAGGAAACATAGTAATTATCTGAAGAAAACTTCTTTAAAAAATAATTTAGCAAAATGAAAAAAAAATAACTCCTTACAAATAGATTTGACAAAATGAAAAAATAAAACAACTCTTTGAAAAAGCAGAATTTGTGAAATGGAAAAGATATCCAATGAACATAACATCTTATTTAAAAGTTCAAATAGCCAAATGAAAAAGAGATTAAAAAGATAACTGAAGAAAATAACTAAAAATTTGAATTGAACAAATGGAATTGAATGACTCAGTGAAACATGATGAATCAGTCAAATAAATTTAAAAAAAAATGAATAGCTAGAAGAAACTGTATATCTCATTGGAAACACAACTGATCTGGAAAATAGATCCAGGAGAGACAATCTAAGAATTATTGGACTACTTGCAAAATAAGATGAAAAGAAAAGAGCCTAGACAACATACATCTTTCAAGAAATGATCAAAGAAAAATACCTTGGCTGTCTTAGAACCAGAGGATAAAATAGCCATTAAAAGAATTCACTGATCAGCTCCTGAAAGAGACACTAAGATAAAAACTCCAAAGAATACTGAAGCTAAATTTCAAAATTATCAGATGAAGGTGAAAATATTGCAGGCAGCCAGAAAGAAACAATTCAAATATCAAAGAACCACAAGCTGCATTACTCAGAATCTAGCAGCTTCTACTTTAAAGAATTGAACATCCTGGAATATGAAGTTCTGGTGGCCAAAGGAGTTTGGATTGCATCCAAGAATCAATTATCCAGCATAATTAAGCCTTATTTTTCAGGGAAAAAGATGGAAATTCAAGAAATAGGTGACTTTCATTAATGTTTTAGGCAAAGGTCAGAGTTGAACAGAAAATTTGATCTTCAAATAAAAAATTCATGAGAAGTATAAAAAGGGAAAAAAGGAAAGGAAAAAAACAAACTATTTTTCTTTTAAAAGTTAAAAAAGTTTGTTATAATTGTGCCTATCTGAAAGTGAACACTATTTAGACTTAGGGTGGAATATTCCATAATAAACTTCCCAATAATTTCTACATGAATTATCTTCACTTTGAATTAATTGAATCATCTGCCTAACTAGAATAAAAGTACTAGTATCTCTAGTATCAGTATCACTGGGGCCTCATGAAAGAATATGTAGTACAGGTTACCTTACTTCTTAGGTACTATTCTTCTGGAAACTCCACATCTTTGGATGAAGGTACACCAGGTACTCTTTGTATAAATATTTATTCTTCCAGATTCTACTGGAATCTTTGCTTAATTTACTTTCCTTTAAGAAGTGTAATGCTATCTGAAATGCAAAGTAGAAGTTTTCTTATTTCTGGGATTAGTTTAAAGATTATGGTGTCCTCAGAGAAAATCACTAATAAGACCATTGAAAAACAAAATAAAAAAGAAAGACTACTTATATGAGGGTTTTTTTTTCCCCCCCGGGGAAAAAATTCACTTCTGTGGGAAAAAAAATATGCTCACTTTTTAAATCATTTTTAAGTATTGGATTCAAAATTTAAAAAAAAAAACATATTTTACTTTAGTTTCTCAAATGTAATAGTTTTAAATGTAGAAAATTCCTGGTGCTGTTGATGTCTATTTAACCAATAGCAATCTTAGTACCTTATTTAGAAAGAAATATCTATTACTTTTTTTAATCCATTTGCTCTGCTCTCTAGCAATTTCCAATTCATTATAATCAAGAAGTGAAACTTCATTTTCCACTCTAAAATCATCCACTATTGTTTAAATGCTAAATCCAAAAAGTCTCAGACTAATTGATCTTTCCAAACTTTTGATACTATAACTTGTCCTCTTCTTCTGGACACTTTCTCTTCCTTACTTTTCTACTTTATTAATACCCACTAACCTCTTCTCAGTCACATTTGCTGGGTCATCATTCTTTATCCTAAAATACTCATTTCTTGCCTAGTCTTAATCACTGAGGCATTTCCTGAGGCAAATTGAGGTTTACTAAAAACCTTAGCTTAAAAAGGACAAGGTGTCTCACTGAATCCAATGTCAACTCCAGTTGTCCTGATTTGGATCTTGCTACTGAATTCCAATGACTCCAAAGGAGAAAGTGAGTCATGTGACTTTGTACAACTCTCCTTCCCTTCAATCCAATTCACATGCATGTGATATCTTCCTGATGTCATTGTCCTCTTTAAAAATGAAGGACAAACAAAAACAATTTGTCATGGGCATATACCTAAGTTCTCTTCTGAACTCTCTTCTACTTCTATATTCTCATTCTTGGTAATCTTGTAGGTTCCCATAAGTTTGTACCATCTAGGAATAAAGAGAATGTCAAGAAAGACGATTCTGGGAACTTGGCAGAGTAGGTTTCAAAACTTCAAGTTCTCCAGATATTCCCCACAAACAGAAAAAAAAATGTTCATATGGGTGAACATAGACTGGTAAAAATCCATAGAAGATGGGGCTAAAGATGGATTCTCCTAGGAAAACCCTAGAAGATTTGAAAAAAGACCTCAGGATGGGCATTTAAATACTTCAGACTAACAGCAAGCAGGGAGTTCTGAGGCTAGCTGGGTAGTCTGGAGCCTCAACTAGAACCCCAGGAACTTCTTGTTGGAAGTCAAATGTCTGAGTCTGGAAACTTTGGAGGGAACTTGTGTGGATAAGGAATATTAGGCCCAGATCCATTACTGACATGCTGCCCTGGATGAGAAAGAACCATAAACCTGTTGGATGCAGAAGCACTTGCAGGAGGGTAGAAATTTTAGTTTAAGGTTCCAGGTCAGAGGAGAGAACTAATGTGAAGCTAGCGGATGAATTCCTTCATCCCAGGATTAGAGGTGCTTATACTAATATTTCTTATTTAATAAAAGGAACAGGCAAAAAACCCAAACCCAACTACAGAAACTTACTAAAAAAATAATGAAAACTGAAATGTATCTTCATAGGAGGAGAGTGAAGTTAGAAAAGCCTCTTCTATCCCATGTTAATGTTAAATGACATTAATCCCAGAAAGAATTTATGAAAGAACTCAGAAAACTCTTTAAAAATCAAATGGGAGAGATTGAAGAAAAACTAACAAATGAACAAACAAACAAACAAAAACTAATGAAATATAACCACACCAGAAAAACAAGATTATGAAAAAAATGGCAAACAACTAGAAAAAGATAGAGAATTTTAAAAAAGAAAATAATTATTTGAAAATTAGAATTGGGCAAGTGGAAGTCAGAAAAAAACTATGAAATCAAGAAATAATAAAAGACAATATAAAGAATGAAAAGAAGAAAGGTGTGAGGCCAAGATACCTCTTTTTTCAAGATGCCAAGATGATGGAGAGTAGACACGACTTTCTGTGACCTCCTCTGCCTTCTCTTAAACCAATAGCAACCTCTAAGTTGGTTCTGGAGTCTGTACTATTATTTGGAGTACAACACGTTCCCAAAAGATACCTTGGAAGAACAAATCAGAACAGGTCTGTTTGAAACATGCAGGAGCAGAGTCTGCTTATCCCAGACCATAGCACAGAGAAACCAGGGCAAGGAGCTAGGGCAGGGAGTCAGAGCATTGCAGCTTCTATGCACTTGGGTATCTTCTGTGATCCTCTTGGGCTATTCTATCCTGGTTGCAAGCATATAGTTTGGCAGATTTACTACAAAAGGCAAATTGTAAACCGCCATGCCCAGAAGAATGCCAGACCTAACTGCCATTATCCAGCACTAGAAATCAAACAACAGACTTGCCCTAGGGCAAACGAAAGCAGCTGTTGCTCCTTTTCATTAAACAGACCTCAAGCTTTAAAAAAATGAATAATAAAAAATAACTCTTACCACAATTGATAGATAGGTAGTTAAGCCTGACACTGGATACCTGCATTGGATATCTCCTTTCAATTTTTGAAAATCATTTAAGGTGTTCAATTTCTCTGTTCTTACAGAACACATTTGTACTATAAGCACATTAGGATATGCTTCATATCCTTAATATTGAAAAGGAGCATGCCTTAGATTTTTTTTTCTGGAGCTATATGCAATTTGTACTTCCTTAGTGTTTCTATGGTCTTTTGTACACATTCTTCTAACATTTGCTCCTCAGGTGCATACTTCAATATATATCATCCATGTAATGTTACAACATAACTTTTGGAAATGCTTTTCTTACTGGAGTAAGAGCAGTAGCAACATACATTTGACACATAATAGGGCAATATTTCATTCCCTGTGGCAAAACTGTCCATTCGTATCTTTTATAAGGCTCAGCTAAGTTATGCTGGCTACTGAAAAGACAAAACTTTTCATATCCTCCTTATCCAGAAGGATAGAATAGAAACAATTCTTAATGTCTACAACCCAAGAGGTCATCTCTAGGCAATTGAGTAGGAAATGAAAGACTAGACTGAAAAGTTTCCATAGTTTCCATTTGTTCATTTACTTTTCTCAAATCAGTCAATATCCTCCATTTTCTAGATTTCTTTTTTATAGCAAATACAGAGGAATTCCAAGGTCTTAGAGAAGGTTGTAAATGTCTTTAGTCAAATTGATCCTATACTATATCTAATAAGGCCTGAATTTTTTCATTTGATAAGGGCCACTTTTCCACCCACACTGACGTATCAGTTTTCCATTGAATGGGAACAGGTGAGAGTGCAGGCAGGCCTTCAATAGCAGCCCTGCCTAAAAAGGCTAAAAAAATACTCATTTGTAATCCTAACTGTTGTTAGCTGTCTCTTCACCATAGATTAATGGAGATTTTTTTTACTACAAAAGGAGTAAAAACTCCTGTTTCACCTTTAAATATCCATTTCAAAGGGGTAGCACTAATTTCAGCTACTATTGATCTTTCTATGCCAGACATATAGGTGTCTGCCTTAATCTTTGGCCAATGATTGGGCCAATTGACACCTCTAATGACTATATGATCCACACCCATGTCTACCAATCCTTTCAATAGTATGCCATTTACATAGATACTTCAGCATAGGACACTCACCTGTAATAGCTACAGTCCAGAATATTCCTGGATTCTGTTATTGGGAGTCAAAACCTGGGCAAATATCATCAGATTGCCTATTAGGAATCTATATCAGTGAGCCTGATGCTACTACACATTTCCCAGTTTCCCAAATCAGTGTATGGATGGACACTGTTTTGTAATCACTCTTGGGAGGTGAAATGACCAAGCTTCCTGTGTGTGGAGGCAAGGGATTTATAGGCCGGACAGGGACAGATTTCACCTCTTCAGGGGATATCTCAGTAGTCCCTGTTGCATTCAACTCTATTCTCCCCATCAGATGGCTTCTTGGCTGATTCATCATGTTGGAGTACTGAATTTCTAAAAACTCTCTAGGTATAGCATTGGCTGCCATCCTGCCCCAAATTTTTGTTTTGTTTTGTTTTGTTTTACCTGGGGCTCTGGAGCTAAGCCTTGCTACCTGTTTCCCTGAATCAAACTATATTCTGATGCCCAGTGGAAGCCTTTGTTGCATTTTGGACATGGGGTTTTGGGTCTTATTCTCCCACTCTGTTTTTTCACTTTATCTTTATGTCACCATTGAGTTTTCAAATGCCCTAATTTACCACATTGAAATCACTAAAGGCTTTCTCTGGAAGTCCCTTGCCAAAAAGGACTCTGTCTTCCCATGTTCTGCATCATAGCCTAGATATAAAAGGCATTTGTGTCTACTGTGACACAGTGTCTTATGATCTGCTCTAAAGGAGCATCCTTTTGTAGCCCTAGTATAATTCTTCTATAATCCTCATTAGCATTTTCTCTAGCAAGTTGTCTTATCATAATTTCTATTGCTGCAATTTTACCAATAATTCATATGACAGCTGTCTGCAGATGTCCCACAAAATCAGCAAAGGATTCATTTGGACCATGTGCTATTTTCGTGAAGCTTTCCTCTCTATCTTGTCTTCCTGGAAGGGTGCCCCATTCTTTGATAGCAGCAGAAGCAATTTGCTCATATCTGCTATAGGGTAATTAATCTGCTCTAAAGTGTCTGCATAAGCACCTATACCAGCTAGTTGATCAAAGGTGCATATACATATATACACACACAT
This sequence comes from Sarcophilus harrisii, assembly GCF_902635505.1. Lineage (NCBI taxonomy): Eukaryota > Metazoa > Chordata > Mammalia > Dasyuromorphia > Dasyuridae > Sarcophilus > Sarcophilus harrisii. Next base: position 153,668,252 of record NC_045429.1, read on the forward strand.
ATATACATGTATAATATATCTGTATATCTGTGCTTAACTGTAACCTGCTTGGGTATGGGGAAAGGGGGAAAATACAATAAAGTAATACTGTTCCAGGAGAGAACAAAATAATAACCTACAAGGAAACACAGAAAAGATGAACACGTAGGAATATAGTTTCTTTTATTATTGTGTCTGCTTATGTGAAATGAAAATTTATTGTTATATTTTTTAATCCTCCCTATAGTTCTACCTATCATATGAAATAGTATTATTTTTTCCTGCTTTTCTTTCTTTTTCTATTTTGTTTTTTATACTTATTTTATATTTAGTTCAATAAACAATTAAAAAAGAAATAAAGGAAGAAGGGAAAAATAACAACAAAGAAGAGAATTTCAAGTAAAACAGAGGATTCCCTACAAAGAGCTATTCCCAAGTTCAAAATAATCTATAGGTCTGCATCTACACAAAACTTCCAAGTCTGAAAGCCTTTCATAGCTTCTAAGCTCTGTCTCCTATTCAATGTCTTAAATGTTTTACTGGTAACAGAGAAGACATTTTAGTTTAAAGCAAAGGAATTTAAGAAAATTGTAAAACAAAAGAAAATAGAAACAGATTTGGTTTTTCAATAAAACTATATATATATATATATATATATATATATACACTCTCCTATAATAAATGGGAAGACTGCATATAAATAGAGAGAAATATATCAGGTATATTCATAAATGGCACTTATATCCACGGTCCACATACAGATTGCCATCCATGGAGAGAATATATAAAAGTAGGACATGGAGAAAATATTTGATTTAGGTATTTGATAGAGGATGACTTATAATTCTAATACTGATTTAAGTTGGTGATATCTTTGCCTTGCTCTAATAGTTTTTCCAATTATTATGATGCTAAGGTTTCACTAGTCATGAATTTATAAACTAATTCATTGTTCCTACTTTCTATCTTTTTATTGTAGTAAGTTTATATATTTTTAATACATATTGCTTTATGAATTATGTTGGGAGAGAAAAAATCAGAGCAAAAGAGAAAAATCATGGGAGAGATTTTTTAAAAAGGAAGTAAACATAGCATGTGTTGACTTACATTCAGTCTCTTTAGTTCTTTTTCTGGATACAGATGACATTTTCTGTCCAAAGTCTCTTAGGATTGCTAAACTACTAAGAAAAACTAAGCCTTTCATTGTTAATCATCACACATTCTTGCTGTTATTATGTACAATGTATCACTGGTTCTACTTGTTTTGCTCAGCATCAGTTCATGTAAATCTTTCCAGGCCTTTCTATAATCAGCTTGTTCATTATTTTTTATAGAACAATACTATTCTATTGCCTTTATGTACCTTTTTATAATCCCCCAATTAATGGAATTCACTCATTTTTCAATTCCTTGCTGCCATAAAAAAAGTGCTGCTACAAATATTTTTGCACATGAGGGTCCTTTTCCATTCATTATGATTTCCTTGGGACACAAATCTAGAAATGTCACTTCTGGGTCAAAGCCCACCTTCTATCTTTAAGTGATATCTTTAATTTAGATGCTATTTTTTCCATGTGGCATTAGTAGAAAATTTCAAATTCCCTTAATTTAATAGCTAAAACTTTTCCTACTACAAGTCTCAAATTTTTTTCCAAAAGAAACAAAGAAAATTTCACTTCTTCACAGAGAATTGTAGAGGCATAGCTATCACACTTAATTGCGTTGTTGGTTGATTGTTTTTCTTCATTTTTGTCATGAAGTTAACTCAAGAGATAGCAGAATAGAAAGCTATAGATTCAGAAATTAAGGTGTTATAAAGATATATTAATAAAATTTGAGATTGAAAAACATCAAAAAGAATTATATGCTGTGGAAGGAACTCAGGCTTCCTCCTACACCAAAACAGTAATAATTATGTACAGCCAAAGTAAATATTTAAATGACAGCCCAATACTTTATATGTTTATTTATTTTTATTGGATGATTGGTACTGTAATTTTACCACTGACAAATTTTCTGAGTCTTATTTATTTCTTAGGAAATTGACATTTTGTGACAAAGTTAGACAAGAAGGAAGCATGAATGAGGATTAAAAGTGAAATTAAAACATTGACCAGCCTCATAAGTGAATATATCAAACAAATTTTAAATAGCATGTGATTCAAATAAGCAAATCTCTTGTGTGTGTGTGTGTGTGTGTGTGTGTGTGTGTGTGTGTGTGTGGCTTTGGGAAACAAAAATGTATCATGCCTGCCAATGAACAACAGCAGTTGAATGTATGACTCTGAGAGTATTGAAGAGGATTAACACACTATATTGTTTCCACAAATGTTCATTCTCCCTGTGGTGTTGTGAGAATTGATGTAAATGCATTCCTACAAATAACCAAATGCAGAGTTACTAATGGGAGTATCTGGATTCTTAGTGTGCTTTGAATTCAATGTGTGAAATTTTCATTCCGTTTTGGTTCATGTCAATTCTTTTAAATTGGAGACAATTTATTTTTCCAAGTACTTGTCCTTTAAAATAAATATATATTATTAAGAAAGAAATGCTGACAGGACTATAAAAATTGTTCAGTGATAGGTTTTATTTTGGGAAACTGTTTGGGTAGATAAATTTGGCATTCAATATAGTAAAAAAAAATACAACAACAACAAAAAAACAGTAACAATATCCATTGACACAAATATCATGTCAAAGAGTAAGCAGTTGTTTTTTGTTTTTGCTTTTGTTTTTTACCTCTGAGCTGAGCTAAACCAATTTTCATCATTTTCACAAGGAAATATTTTCAAAATGTCATCCTTAATGTTGATTGCTGTTCAACATATCACTATTGAACTTCTTGGTTTTTATTTTTCCTTTAAGTATAAATCTGGAATTATTTTTCCCTTTCAGTTTCACTTAAGGGGCTTCTTCTAAAAATATTACTCAGTCTTCCATCCATGAATTTGTATTTTTTTCTAATAACCAGAGACTCTGATACAGGCCATAGCTTAGGTAACTTGACAGAGGATGGTGTAACACTGATGCATCTTAATTTTATAAAGAAGGGAGTGGGAGCAAAGCTGCTTTTCTTATACTCCAATTGAAAGGTTACATATATAATCAAATGTGCCACAAAGTCTGACCTAAACAACTGTGAGAGAAACACGTGCCAGCGCTTAACACAAGGAAAAGTGCCAAAATTTCTATGTTACAGATACATTTCACTTGGTATTGTTTCATTGATTTAAAATATGTAGTTGTAGGGAAGGAGGTAGAAATGAGTTCTTGTACAAAATGTTAGGAAGAGAAATCTGCTAAGAATGAATATTACACATCTTCAGGCTTTAATGCTTCATAGTTATGGCAGCCAAATACGAAAGCTGAATGTTAATTAGAGGTAGGTGACCTTGGGAAAACTGAACTAGTGAAACAGATTCCTTAGACAACATTTTTAAAAGCCCTGACCAAGTTCACTAAGCCTGCAAATATAAGTAAAATATAAAGTCAATTGAGAAAACAAATTAAACAATTTTGAGAGTTTCATAGAACTTAAAAAAGATAAAAGGTGAAATAATTCATTTGTGGTTAGTAAGTTGTTTTGTGAGCATTTATTTGTTGGAATCAATCATTTCTTTTTCTTATTTGTTTTAAATTTTATTCACCATCTATTTCTATGAAAGCACAAGGGGGATACATGGTGTTTAGTTTGTTGGTATAATGTTCAATGGAACTAAAAGATAATCCTTCATCTTTTAAATTTAAATGGCACTTTGGTGAATTTATGATCATTTCTTTAGAAGCACACCATTCAAAAAGTATGTTGTTAAATATCTTGAGTAAATAACACAGAAAATTACCCTAAGAATATAAATTTACAATTACATCAGCTCCTTTTATGCAATCCCCCCCCCAAAAAAAATTAACAACTATGTATATTAAGCTAAAGGAAAATTGGTTACCAAATGCCAGATGAATGGAGGGCATGTGAAGGAGTGCAGGTTGTACTTATGAATGCAGTTTTATTAAGGTATAAATCTTTAGTGATCCTGCCAGTAAAAGGACAGATGGTTGCCCTAAAATGGAATCTGGATACAGTGTTCATATAGTGAATGGCATTGTACATGACAACAGCTGTGTTTAGAATATTCTCTACTTGAATTCTGCTTAAAGCAGAAGACAAGAACTACAGCATGGTTAAAATACCTAGGTGTTCCTGTGCTTATATTTAAACACAAGTGCTTGCTATTTGACATTGGTGGGCATGACAATTGGTGGACTGGAAATGGGAAGAAACAAAATTTATGTAGTATAATTTATTCCAATATATAATGAAATAAAAAATACATAAAGAGACAATATATTGCTTCTAGGAATAGGAAAAAAAAGACAGACATAAATAAAAACATACAGAGATAGAGATACAAAGAGAAACATTAATATACCTTAAAATAGTATATTTTATTGTTATTATTGTTTAATACTCAAATACATATGTAAGCATACAGATTTGAACTTTCCCTCAAACTATACATCATGACCATGCTTGTCCATAATTCTTCTGTCACCCCTTAAATTTAAGATATTGTGTTCATATTGTATCCTAGAGATCTTCCTTGCTTTCATAATAAACCAATGTTTTATTTATTAATCTAATTTTTTTAAAATTGAAGTTCAAACAAATGGTCCTAGAACAAGTAGCCTTCTATTTGTATTATATTTTGTTTTGTTCATAGTTAAATGAAATAATTAGCATGTAATCTCAACCTTTGTAGATTCATTGAGAGCAAAAATCCTCGGGACAATTTTTGTATCAGATCAGTCACCAGGGATGACATGTATCTTACTCGTTTTTTCCTCTAATGGTATTTATGTTCTGTAGTACATTTCTGTATTTTGAGAGCTTCTTGTTCCTTGTAGCTTAGATATTAAGAATCTCTGGAATGCTGACATCAATTATTTTCTTTTTTTTTTTTAATTTTATGGATCACTGCTATGAGTAGGAAATATCTGGTTCCTGATTTTTTTTTTCTGGTGTAATTGGGATTAAGTGACTTGTCCATGATCACACAGCTGGGAAGTGTTAAGTGTCTGAGACCAAATTTGAACTCAGGCCTTCCTGACATCAGGGTTGCCTGATTATTCAGATCCATGTTGTAAAATAAAGATTTGTCATATAAAACATTAAAAGTTTATGAAACATACCAAACCTGAAACTTCAGTTATAACATTATTGCTACCAGATTGGGTCTTGTTAAGTATTTTGAAGAATCTTTTCTTTCCTTTTCAGCCTGATAAAATGTGTTACACAATTTCAATCCCCCCCCCAGATTTTCATGGATTAATAATAATTAATATGATTATTACAGTATCCTCCAAGCCTATTCCATGATCCACATTGGGGCAAAGGGTAATGTGAAAGTAAGCATATGATGTAGCAGGTGTACAGTAGTGACCCAGAATTTCCTGAAAAAAATACAGTGATTGTAGAGGCCAGATAGGACCAATAAAATGCTAGCCAACTGGGCTCTGGCAATAGTACTGATTGTTTGCAGCAGTAACTGAGTTGAAACTGTTTCTATGAATTTTTAAAATAGATCAAATGATAAAGAGTTCCTAAGTGGCCCTAAACAAATCCATGATAATTATCAGATTGACATGGAGAATACTGGAACAAAATAGTGTTCCTTTTTTTGTTGTGCTAACAAGAGAAGACATGATACATCCTAACAAATCATCTTATTGGCAATACTTCAAAATAACTGGTTCTGATCAGTAAAGCAGGAAAACTATCAGTGTGTATACATGAGTACTTTCATTATGTGTGTCATAGTAGTTTATCATAACAAAATTGGAAACATCTCACCAATTATGGGCAAAGAATTCATACTGCTTTTTTTTTTCCCAAAGGTACCCTCAACTCTAAGTCACAAACCACTATATTTCCGATTAAGGGATGTCAATAATTAAATACAACTTCAATCCTAAAATTTTAAGGCTAGATTGGAGGAAATTAAGAAGCTACTAAAATCTGAAAGGAAAGTTGGAGAGATTGAAGATAAAGAAAAATTTTCACTCAGGGCAAATTCCAAAATTCCATTATTCCTAGTAATACAATGCATTTCAAGAACTGCACTTCAAAACAGTTAAGTCTTGCTAGAATGAGAAGTATCTGAGTTGAAAGTCAGCCCCATTTGATACTTAATAGTTGTGTAACCCTGAGGAAACAATATAAAACTAATTGTCATGCAAAAAAGGAAAAATAAATGGAGATGAGAAGGGTAGAGGGAGAGAGAAGGAAAGGGAGAGGGAGTAGGAGAGGGAGAGATGGAAGAGAAGGAAGAGAAGGGGGAAAGGGAGCAGCAGAATTGCTATTTTTTAAAAAGGAGATGAATAGACTTAGGTTGGAAATTCTCAAAATCCCCATCCCGTGATTTTTTTTATTTGCTTGCTTGAATCCCACTAACAGATCTGTTCTAACAAAAATGAGTTAGTAAAGATGCTATATACTATAATATGAACAAGCCATTTCTAATATCCTATTTTCTATTTTAGTTGTACTTTTAATTCAATATGCCTATAGAAGTTGAACTTATGTCCTAATGTTTTTATTCAATCATTTTAAAAGATCCATTTTATCTAACTGTGAAATAACCCATTTTGAACATAAGTAGCCATTTTAAAACATAAAATGATAATTTCATAACTTTGATAAGAGCTTTCTTTTTGAAACACACTGAAAATATACATAAATGAAATCATAGTGATTATAAATATACTTTTTTTTATTTGAATCAGAATGCCAGTTTTCCTACTGTCCACTAGTTTCTATAAAAACTAGCTATTACTTCTAGGGATAAGTGAACCTATCATAGACACACTCTCAATAGATTTGCATACTAAATTTAAAGGGTAACTAATGGATATATTTTAAAGGGAAGATATAGCAATTTTTTTACTTTTACATAAAAATAAATGGATTATTGGTTTTATAGGGTCCCCTTCCTTGAATTTTTATCTGGTAATGTTATTTTTGATTCTTTGTGATCTGATATTGACCAAAGATTAATGAAATATGTATCAACTGAGTGAGAGAATGTTAAGTCTTACCAAGTAGGAAAACATTTGAAGTGTTAATTTGATAATGGGTTTTTGTCTGTTGTCTTAATAATTTTCTAGCAAAATCTGAGGGATGGCTTTTTAATTCCAGCACTTCTGAAATTTTGTATTATATTTGTCAGATTTTTGAAAAGATCTCTTTTTTAATCAGATTTTTTTTCCTTCAAACATGAAAGTTAACAATTTTACTTTAAATTTTAATTTAATTTGTGGATTAGAGAAAAAACATATTGTTTATTTTTACACATTCAGATTCAGTAGGGAGATACTAAAAATGTGGGAGTCATAAAAGAGAAAAATGAGTGAATACAAGTGTCCAGATTCCTTCCATTCTTATAGCACTTAGCTCATTAGCTCTGCAATTGAAATTAAAGTGAGATAAAGGCAAAGAAAATTCGCAATGAGGTTATCAAGTCCTGAACAAATTAGAAGGAACTGTGAGTAGTGATAGAATCAAAGTATCAGCAACAGAAATATGAAAGGGGTAGGGCCTAATAGTGATTTATAAAATGGAGAAAACAGATCAGAGATCAATACGCCATGACTTAGAATTTGTTGAAGCTTTTTGAGCAGTTCTTCAAGCAAATAAAATAAAAACAATTTAAAAATCATTCCATATAAAAAGTCATATCCACATTGTATGTATGCAGTTAAAAGTAATCTTATATACAGTGGACAACAATTAGATACAAATGTTCTAAAAAATATCATGCATATGCACATTACTTGATAAAATGTATCATGTATTACTATTCTCTATATACTCTCATTGCTATTTAACTTCCTCCATTGTTTCCTTCCTTCTTCCTTCCCTCCTTCATGCCCTTCCTCTTTCCCTTTTTCTCTCTATCCCTCCCTCCTTCCCTCCCTCCTTCCTTCCTTTCTTCCTTTATTCCTCCTTCCCTCCTTCCATTCCTTCTTTCTTTCCTTCCTTCCTTCCCTTCCTTCCTTCCTTCCTTCCTTCCGTCCTTCCTTCCTTCCTGCCTGCCTTCCTGCCTTCCTGCCTTCCTCCCTCCCTCCCTCCTTCCCTCCCTCTCTCTCTCTCTCTATCTTTCTCTTTCTCTCTCTCTTCTCCCCCCTCTCAAAGGAAGTATCACGTTCAATGAAGTGGAGTTGAAGAGGAACAATATTCTTTTAATGGGCAACATGTATTATAGTGTCATGTGTGACCAATAACAAGGACAGTTCAATTAGACAATAGATTAGGATAAGAGGAGTAAAAAAATGAAGCTGGAAAAGTTAAGCTGAATCCAGGTTGAGAATAATCTTAAGAATCAAATAAAGAAATTTAATGTTCATCCTAGAGGAAATGAGTCATTTGAGTTTATTTTATTGACAGGTGACATGGAAAATTCTTTGCTTAAAGAAAAGTTCATTGTCAGTTGTGTGAAGAATATATTGAAATATGGAGGGTTTTGATTCAGACTAATTAGGACATTATTGCAATAGTTCAATGAGGCTTAATTGCTGTGTGAATCATGAGAATGGAACAAAATATGGAGGCAGAAATGGAACTGTCTGATAATCTACTAAATTTCTTGGATGGAGGATAAGAAGAAGTTTAGGATGATGAGGGCATGATACTGGGAAACTAGAAACATTGTGGAATCTGTGCAAAGAAATAAGTTCACAATTGGGAAAAGTTTTGGATGAAAAGATAATCAAGTCTATTTTGAGCATGTATCTATGTATCTATGATACATTTATGGCACACTGAGTTAGAAATTTGCAAACAGAAGCTTAAAAATTGGACTGGAATTCAGGAAAGAAACAGTATAGAAATCTAGGTAGGAATTATCAGTATATAAATTATAATTAAACTCATGAAACATGATAAAATCATCACAGAATTGGAAATAGAGAAGAAAAGAAAGAACTGAACAGAGTTTTAGCATGTGTTCATAGTCACAGAGATATTAAAAATAAAGAAGAGAAAAACTTGATTAAGAAGAAACAATTGAGCAAGTATAAGGAGAACTAAGAACAAGTAGTTTTGTGAAAAGCCAAAGAAGCAAGATTTTCAAGGAGGAGGTGAACAATCAATCACTTCAATGTTCTAAGGAGGAAAAGGCTATTGAGGAGTAAGAAAAGGAAGACCAGTTTAATTATTAAGGGATAGGGTTTTGGAGAGAAGAATTTCAAATAAGAGGTGACTTCTGAGGCCAGATTCCAAAAAGATAAGAAGTGAATAAGAGAAGAGAAAATAGAGGCAGTGAATACAGTCAGCTTTTCTTCAGAATTTGGCTGCAAAAAATGGATGACTGCTATAGTATGTTCACTTACCAGGATGGTGAAACACAATGAAGGTGTCTTTTTTTTTTTTTAATTTATGCTTTAACGTATTTTTTTTTAATTTAATAGCTTTTTATTTACAGGATATATACATGGGTAACTTTACAGCATTAACAATTGCCAAACCTCTTGTTCCAATTTTTCACCTCTTACCCCCCACCCCCTCCCCTAAATGGCAGGATGACCAGTAGATGTTAAATATATTAAAATATAACTTAGATACATAATAAGTATACATGACCAAAACATTATTTTGCTGTTACAAAAGAATCAGACTCTGAATTATTGTACAATTAAGCTTGTGAAAATCAAAATGCATGTGTGCATAAATATAGGGATTAGAATTCAATGTAATGGTTTTTAGTCATCTCCCACTGTTCTTTTTCTGGGTATAGCTGGTTCAGTTCATTACTGCTCCATTAGAAATGATTTGGTTGATCTTGTTGCTGAGGATGGCCTGATCCATCAGAACTGGTCATCATCTAGTATTGTTGTTGAAGTATATAATGATCTCCTGGTCCTGCTCATTTCACTCAGCATCAGTTCGTTAAGTCTCTCAGGCCTTTCTGAAATCATCCTGTTGGTCATTTCTTACAGAACAGTAATATTCCATAATTTTCATATACCACAATTTATTCAACCATTCTCAACAGTGGACTCATTCAGTTTCAGTTTCTAGCCACTAAAAGGGCTGCCACAAACATTCGTGCACATACAGGTCCCTTTCCCTTCTTTATAATCTCTTTGGGATATAATCCCAGTAGTAACACTGCTGGATCAAAGGGTATGCACAGTTTGATAACTTTTTGAGCATAGTTCAAACTACTCTCAAAATGGTTGATTGTTCACAACTCCAAACAATGAATCAATGTCCCAGTTTTCCCATCCTCCAACAATCATCATGATTTTTCCTGTCATCTTAGCCAATCTGACAGGTGTGTAGTGTATCTTAGATTTGTCTTAATTTGCATTTCTCTGATTAATAATGACTTGGAGCATCTTTCATATGACTAGAAATAGTTTCAATTTCTTCATCTGAGAATTGTCTTTCATATCCTTTGACCATTTTCAATTGGAGAATGGCTTGATTTTTTATAAATTAGATTCTCTATATATTTTGGAAATGAGGCCTTTATCAGAACCTTTGACTGTAAAATATTTTCCCATTTATTGCTTCCCTTCTAATCTTGTCTGCATTAGTTTGTTTGTACAAAAACTTTTCATTAGTATAATCAAAATTTTCTATTTTGTGATCAGTAATGATCTCTAGTTCTTTTGGTCATAAAAGACCTTCCCTTCCACAGGTCTGAGATGTAAACTATCCTATGTTCCTCTAATTTATTAATGATTTCATTCTTTATGCCTAGGTCCTGAACCCATTTGACCTTATCTTGGTGCTGGTATAAGTATGGATCAATGCCTAGTTTCTGCCATATTAGTTTCCAATTTTCCCAGCAATTTTATCAAACAGTAAGTTCTTATCCCAAAAGCTGCAGGATCTTTGGGTTTTCAAAGACTAGGTTACTATATTTGTTGACTGTTTTATCCTTGAACCTACTCTATTCCACTGATCAACTAATCTATTCCTTAGCCAATACCAAATAGTTTTGGTATGCTGCTCTATAATATAATTTTAGATCTGGTACAGCTAACCACCATCATTTGATTTTTTCATTAATTCCCTTGAAATTCTTGACCTTTTGTTTTCCATATGAACTTTGTTATTTTTCTAGGTCATTAAAATAGTTTTTAGGAGTCTAAGTTGGTATAGCGCTAAATAAATAGATTAGTTTAGTAATATTGTCATCTTTATTATATTTGCTCACCCTATCAAGAGCATTTAATATTTTCAATTGTTAGATCAGACTTAATTTGTGTGAAAAGTGGTCTGTAATTTTGCTCATAAAGTTTCTGATTTTCCCTTGGCAGATAGATTCCTAAATATTTTATATTATCAGTAGTTACTTTAAATGGAATTTCTCTTTGTAACTCTGACTGTTGGATTTTTTAGTGATATATAGAATGCTGATGACTTATGTAGGTTTATTTTATAACCAACAACTTTGCTAAAGTTGTGGATTATTTCAATAACTTTTTAGCAGAATCTCTGGGGTTCTCTAAGTATACCATCATGTCATCAGCAAAGTGATAATTTGGCTTCCTCATTGCTTATTCTTATTCCTTTAATCTCTTTCTCAGCTCTTATTGCTATAGCTAGCGTTTCTAATACTATTAAATAGTAACGGTGATAGTGGGCAACCTTGTTTCCTCAGATCTTATTGAATGGTTGCAGTTTGTCTCCATTACATATGATGCTTACTGATGGTTTAAATAGATGCTGCTGATTATTTTAAGGAAAAGTCCATTTATTCCTATACTCTCAAGTGTTTTAATAGGAATGGATGTTGGATTTTATCAAATGCTTTTCTGCATCTATTTAGGATGATCATATGGTTTTGTTAATTTGGTTATTAACATGGCCAATTATATTGATAGTTTTCTAATATTGAACCAGCCTGCATTCCTGGTATAAATCCTACTTGATCATAGTGTATTATCTTGGAGATGATTTTCTGTAGTCTTTTTGCTAATATCTTATTTAAGATTTTAGCATCAATATTCATTAGGGAGATTGGTCTATAATTTTCTTTCTCTGTTTTCAGCCTACCTGGTTTAGGTATCAGTACCATGTCTGTGTCATAGAAGGAATTTGGTAGGACTCCTTCATTCCTATTTTATCAATAATTTATATAGCATTGGGGCAATTGTTCTTTAAATGTTTGGTAAAATTCACATGTAAATCCATCTGGTCCTGGGGATTTTCTTAGGGGAGTTGTTTAATTGCCTGTTCTATTTCTTTTTCTGAAATGGGACTATTCAACAATTTACTTCCTCCTCTATTAATCTGGGAAGTCTATATTTTGAGGTAGTCATCCATTTCCTTAGGTTATCAAATTTATTGGCATAAAGTTGAGCAAAATAACTCTATTATTTCTCTAATTTCCTCTTCCTTGGTGGAAAGTTCTCCTTTTCATTTAAGACTACTAATTTCATTTTCCTCCCTCCTTTTCTAATCAGATTTGCAAAAGGCTTATCTATTTTATTGGCTTTTTCATAGAACCAACTCTTAGTTTTATTAATTAGTTCAATAGATTTTTTACTTTCAATATTTTTAATTTCTCCTTTTAATTTTAAAATTTCCAATTTAGTATTTGATTGGGGGTTTTTAATTTGGTCTTTTTTAGTTTTTTTAGTTACAAGCCCATTATTAATCTTTTCTTTCTCTGTTTTATTCAAGTAAGCCTCTAAGGATATAAAATTCCCTCTTATTACGCTTTGGCTGCATCCACAAATTTTGGTATGATGTCTCATCATTTGTCATTATCTTAGAGTGAAATTATTAATTGTATCTATAATTTGCTGCTTCAAATCATTCTTTCAAGATGAGATTGTTTAGTTTCAATTACTTTTTAGTCTATTTCCCCTAATTTTTTGTGATAGTTTTTTATTGCATCATGATCTGAAAAGAAAGTTTACTATTTCTGCTTTCTTGCATTTAATTTAGTTTTATGTCTAATATATGGTCTATTTTGAATAGGTTCCATGAACTGCTAGAGAAAGTATATTTCCTTCTATCTCCATTTAATTTTCTCAAGATCCAACATACCTAATTTTTAATATTCTGTTTACTTCTTTAATTTCTTTCTTATTTGTTTTGTGGTTTGATTTGTCTAATTCTGAGGTGCAAGTTGAGATCTCCACTATTACGTTTTGTTTGTCTATTTCTTCTTGCAACTCTCTTAACTTCTCCTTCTAGGAAGCTAGTTCTTCACTTGGTGCATATTGTTTAATATTGATATTGCTTCGTTGTTTACTACCCTTTAGCAGGATGTAGTTTCCTTCCTTATCTCTTTTAATTAGATCATTTTTACTTTTGCTTGATCTGAGATAAGGATGCTACCTCTGTTTTTGACTTTCACCGGAAGCATATAGATTTTTGCTCAGCCTTTTACACTTTACTCTATATGTATCTCCTGCTTTGAATGTGTTTTTGTAAACAACATTTGTAGGGTTCTGATTTGATCAGTCTGCTATTGCCTCCTCTTTATGGGGGTTATCATTCACATTTGCAGTTAGAATTACTAAATCTGTATTTCCTGCCATCCTAATAGAACCCAGATTGTGCTTTACTTATTTTCCTCCCCACCCCTCTTTCCCTTTTAAACTTATTCCCCTCTTGTATCCAGATACTTATCCTCTTTATAATCCCTCCCTCCCCCTTTGAGTCTCCTTCCTTCCTTATGTCTCTTTTTCTTCCTTTTCCTCTCCCCGTTTTTATATGGGGCGAGAGAATTTTCTCTAAAACAAATGTCAATTATTTTCCTTTGAGCCAACTCTGATGAGGAGTAGATTCACAGTGTTCCTCCTCTCTAAATTCCCTCAGATTGGATATAAGTTTCCTTAGCCTCTTTGTGGATGTGGTTTCCCTCTTTTATCCCTTCAACACCTTATTCTCATATCCTTTTCATATCTACTTCCCTTTTTATGTTATATCATTCTATCAAATTTGCATGTTTTTTTGCATTCAACAGATACAATTCTCAAGGATTATTTTACCTTTTTCTGCATCTCTTGAGTTCTATTCTTGAGAGATCAAATTTTTTGTTTAGTTCTGGTTTTTCTTCAGAAACAAATGGAATTCATTTGTTTCATTAAATTCCATCTTCTTCCTGGAAGAAAATGCTCATAAGCTGGTAGTTTTATTCTTGGCTGCATCCAGTTTCTTGTGCCTTTCGGATATATCATATTCAGGCCCTCTTTTCCTTTAATGTAGAGGCATGCGATCTTGGGTGATCCTTATTTAGGCACCTCAGTATTTAAATGGTTTTTGGCTGCTTGTAAAATTTTTCCTTAATCTGATGTTCTGAAATTTTGCCACAATATTCTTGGGTTTTTTTTTGGGGTTTTCTTTCGAAGGTGTTCGATGAATTCTTTCAATGCCTATTTACCTTCTGATTCATAGCATCTGGGCAGTTCTCTTTGATGATTTCTTGTAAAATAGTATCTAGGCTCTTTTTTTTTCATATAGTTTTGGAAAGTCATATCCTCAGATTATCTCTCCTAGATCTATTTTCCAAGTCTGTCATTTTACAAGTAGATAATTCATGGTTTTCAGTTGTCATTTTGGTTTTGCTTGATGATTCTTGCTGTCTCAATGCATCATTAGTTTCAATTTGTTCAGTTCTAATTTTAAAAATTTTTTCTTCATTAGCTTTTTTACTTCTTTCTGTATATGTCAATTGGTTTTGAATGTATTGTTTTGGTCTGTGGTTTTTTCCATTTCACTAATTTTTTTTTAGTGAATTTTTTTTTTTCAATTCACAGATCCTCTTTCTAGTGAATTCTTTATTTTCAATTCACAATTCTTACTTTCCTGTGATTTTTATTTTCCAATTCACCAATTTTGCACTTCTGGGAATTTTTAACTTTTCATTTGTATTTCAGGAAGTTGTTTGCTCTCTTAAAGCTTCTCTTTCCTTTCCCATTTATCTTCTAACTCTCTTTTGAGACTTTTAATGGTCTCTTCTTTGGAGCATTATGTAAGAGGACTTGATCTGATGCATTTTGCTGTTTGAGGTCTCTTCAGGTTTGCTGACCTGCTCTTTTTCTGCATAAAGCTGTCGATCGTTCTTTTCATTTTTTATTCATGTTTAAAGCCTTTGGTTAGGTTACCTAGGCAAGGGGTTACCAGCTTCCTCTGCAGAGCAGGGAAAGATTAAGCGATTCGGCTCCGGTATGGGAGTGCTCTGGTGAGAATTTCCTTCCAACAGGAAGTGGATTCAGCACTGGCGAGCTATCAAACTGTAGTAGGGCTAGTGGATTATCATGCCCTAGGCTGGACTAAGTGGTGAAAGTGTACTGCCCAGGCGGGCTCTTTGTGGGACTGTGAGTATTAGCAGCTGACCACAGACCACAGACACGCTTCGGAACTCTGCCCCAGTGTCTCTGCCCAATGCAAATCGCCCTGGAAAAGCTCATGGCTAAGCCAGCTCCCCCTGCGCAGATTGGAGGCTAACCTGGCACATTCCTCCTGCCGTGCAGGATCACAACTGCCCAAGGAAAAGCCCTTACTGCGGTTGGGGCTGTGCGCTTGTGCTGAGATCTGTGTTTCACCCTCAGTTTGAGACTCTCCTGAGACTAATTTCTCTCCCGTCTGCGTTGATCTCCCCTGCCCCGGAACCAACCTTTTTGGCGAGACTGCAGATTTTCTTGGCGGTGAGTTGTTCTACTTCTTATCTTTACGAATTGTAGCAGTCAAGACTATTTTTGAGGCTCAATATAATATTGATAAAGAGGGTAAGAGAAGAGCTTAGAAAGTCGCGCGTGTCTTCTCCGCCATCTTGGCTCCGCCCCACAATGAAGGTGTCTTAGAGAGATGGAAAATTTTGTTGTATTTATTGGAAGAGGGGAATTAACCTGTAGAAAGGGAAAAAATGAAGATTGTTTGGGGATTGTGATGTTAACTGAATCAAATTATAATAATAGAAGTCATTCTCTGATTAATAAATGGTCAAGGGATATAAACCAATTTTCACATGAAAAAATGAAAATCATCTATATTCATATAAAAATTCTCTAAATCAATATTGATTAGAGAAATGCAAATTAAAACAATTCTGTGGCACCATATCACATCTCTCAGATGGACTGACAGGAAAAATAATGATAAATGTTGGAGTTTTTCTGGGAAAACTGAGACACTAATGTATTGTTGGTGGAGTTGTGAACTGATGAAGCCATTCTAGAGAACAATTTGGAATTACGCCCAGAGACCTAAAAAAATTGTATACTCTTTGATCCAACAGTGACACTAATAAGTCTGTATCCCAAAGTATTCATAAAAGGAAATGAGTCATTTGATTTTATTGAATTGACATGTGCAAAAAAAAATTGTTTTAATAGCACTTTTTATAGTGGCAAAGGATTGAAAAATGAATGAATGCTCATCAGTTGTGGAATGGTTAAATAAGTTATGGTATGTGATTATAATGGAATAAAATTGTTCTATAAGAAATGATGAGCAGGACCCAAAAAGGTGGAGAGAAGCCAAGATATTGCCTGATCTTTTTTCAACTTCTCTTAGAATCAACACTATATCAAGCCTCTGAATGGAGTGATAGAAAGTACAGACTTTTTGAGAGTAAGGAAAGGAGGGTGAAAAGAATTAGAACTAAAATTTTAAAAAATATAATTTATTTATTTATTTTACTAGCCTTTTATTTACAGGTTATATGTATGCGTAACTTTACAGCACTGACAACTGCCAAACTTCTTCTTCCAATTTTTCCCCTCCTTCCCCCTCCCCCAGATGGCTGGATGACCACTAGATGTTAAATATATTAAAGTATAAACTAGATACACAATAAGTATACATGACCAAACTGATATTTTGCTGTACAAAAAGAATCTGACTCTGAAATATTGTACAATTAGCCTATGAAGGAAATCAAAAATGCAAGTGGGCAAAAATATAGGGATTGCGAATTCAGTGTAATGGGGCTTAGTCATCTCCCAGAGTTCTTTCCCTGGGTGCATTCGGTTCAGTCCATTACTGCTCCATTGGGACTGATTTGGTTGATCTCATTGCTGAGGATGGCCAAGTCCATCAGAATTGGTCATCATATAGTATTGTTGTTGAAGTATATAATGATCTCCTGGCCCTGCTTGTTTCACTTAGCATCAGTTCATGAAAGTCTCGCCAGGCCTTTCTGATATTATCCTGTTAGTCATTTCTTACCAAACAAAAATATTCCATAATATTCATATACCACAATTTATTCAGCCATTCTCCAATTGATGGACATCCACTCAGTTTCCAGTTTCTGGCCACTACAAAGAGAGGTGCCACAAACATTCTTGCACATACAGGTCCCTTTCCCTTCTTTAAGATCTCTTTGGGATATAAGCCCAGCAGCAACACTGCTGGATCAAAGGGTATGCACAGTTTGATAACTTTTTGAGCATAGTTCCAAATTACTCTCCAGAATGGTTGGATGTATTCACAATTCCACCAACAATCTATTAGTGACCCTGTGTTCCCACATCCCCTCCAACATTCCGCATTATCTTTTCCTGTCATTCTAGCCAGTCTGACAGGTGTGTAGTGGTATCTCAGAGTTGTCTTAATTTGCATTTCTCTGATTATTAATGATTTGGAGCATCTTTTCATATGGCTAGAAATAGTTTCAATTTCTTCATCTGAGAATTGTCTGTTCATATCCTTTGACCATTTATCAATTAGAGAATGGCTTGATTTCTTATAAATTAGAGTCAATTCTCTATATATTTTGGAAATGAGGTCTTTATCAGAACCTTTGACTATACAAATATTTTCCCAGTTTATTGCTTCCCTTCTAATCTTGTCTGCATTAGTTTTGTTTGTACAAAAACTTTTCAATTTGGTATAATCAAAAATTTCCATTTTGTGGTCAGTAATGATCTCTAGTTCTTCTTTGGTCATCAATTCCTTCCTCTTCCACAGGTCTGAGAGGTAAACTATCCTGTGTTCCTCTAATTTTTTTTATAATCCCATTCTTTATATCTAGGTCTTGAACCCATTTTGACCTTATCTTGGTGTATGGTATTAAGTGTGGGTCTATGCCTAGTTTCTGCCATACTAGTTTCCAATTTTCCAGCAATTTTTGTAAAACAGTAAGTTCTTATCTGAAAAGCTGGTCTTTGGGTTTGTAAAAAAAAAAATATATATATATATATATATATATATATATATATTAAAATCATCTTTAAATGTAATTGGAAAAATAAGATGCTTTTAAAATAAAATTTTAGAAAAAATGATGCAAAATGCTTTCCATGTTTTGAACAATGTCTATTGTGGAAAGACACTTCTGTTTATAAAGAAAAAGAAACATGAACAAAGGCAGGCCTTTAAAGAGAAGTGTATAGATTAATTATATATGGAGAATGATGAAACCTTATAAAAACAGAAAGCCTAGAAACAGTTAGAACCAAATAATCTCAAGACTAGAAGAGTCCTCCAAAGTCATTTAATCTTTTTTGTAATTAAGCAAGAAAGTTTTCCACAACATATTCAGTGAAAGGTTATTTACTCTTTGCTGAAAATCTCCAGGAAAAGGAATTTCCACTTTTAACTATACTTTCATCTATAAATATTAGAATGTCAATGACACTAGTATTCCAATGCAGATTTTTCATGTACAATGTTAATGTCTGAGATTTTAGAAATAATATAATTTGATATCCATGAAAAGAGACTCTCCCCCACCCTTTTATTACTAAAGAATTAGATATGGGATATTGGAGGCAACAAAGATTTATTTTTTCATAATGTTACATAGTTTTTAGCATAGATAAACTATTAACTATACTCAACAAGTACTTTCAGTCTGTTAGTTACATTGGATTTTGCCACTAGATATAATTGTCAACTATATCTCAACAATTTGTCAACATTATATGGGAAAAAATCTTTTTTTTATGATGAGAAAAGTGCTGCAGGAAATAACATGATAAGAAATTCATATTAATATAGAAGAAACCCATTTTTTTCAAAGTTTTCTCTATGCTTCTACTTTCAATTTTCTATCTAATAACATGATGTTAAGGTCTCACAATTATCTTAGGATAATCCTTTTCTGTGCAAGACACAGGTATAAATTGCCACAAATTGATATCCAGGTCCTCAATTGTTCATTCAGAAGCTGTTATATAAAGCAATTTTGTTTTAGCATTATGCTTAATAAGAGCAACAAAATCATTGAAAAAGTTGTAGTAAGTCATATTTAAAGACATCAGTAGAATTTATATCTAAAATTGACCTGGAAGAATTTTTTGAGAATAAATTAATTTTAGTTATATAAGAGTCACGCATTCAAAGTTTAAGTGAAGAATGATTACAACTCTGTCAGAGAAGACATAATGATCGTTGTACTGTGGTTTTTGAGTTAGTTGTTTTTGTTGAGTTGTTCAGTTGTGGACAACTTTTCATGACCCATTTAGAGTTTTCTTAGTGAAGATACTAAAGTGGTCTGTCATTTCCTCTCCAGCTAATTTTAGAGATGTTGAAAATGAGGCAAATAGGTTTAAGTGACTTGTGCAAAATCACACATCTAGTAATTGTCTGAGTCCAAATTTGAAATCAGGTCTTTCTAATTCCAGACTTGACCCTCTATACATTGTACCATCCACCTGATTAATGTTACTTTCTATTTAACTGAATGGAGTGCTAGTGCTTTTCATTGATAACTGATCTAGAATTATTATCAAATAATGTTTAAATTTTATACCAAGTTCTACTACTTCCTTTCCCCTTCTGATAAGCCATAGTGTATACTTTATATAAAGATAATACCGTATTAATGATACACCATACATTTGGACATTTCAACAGTTTAAAACAATTTCAATTATATATTTTAGCAAAAACATAAATGTGTCAGGATTTTGATTAGTAGATAAATGGTATAGTTCAAGGCTTGTTCAAAGTTTAAGAACTTTCACATCTAACTGCTTTCTGCCTGAGAAAATTTTACATGATTCTAGGTATGTAGGTATATAAAATAGGAATACAAATCAAACATTTACTGATGACAATTCAAAATTTAATGACCTTCACATTCAGTTATATAATCCCATATGGGTTTGTGATCCACATTTTAAGCTTTGTTAGAGTGGATAGAATACTGACCCTAGAATGAAATCCTGTCTTATATCTTAATTATCTGTGCAGCAATGGGCCAGCCACTTAAAATGCCTCAGCTTCAATTTCCTCATCTGTAAAATAGTGAAATAATAAGAATGACTGCATAGAATTGGTGTGAAACTAAAATATGATAATATGTACATAGAATTTTACAAACTTCAAAGCATCATATATTCCCTTGATATGTGAAATGACTAAGAATTACAATAATTTTCTTTAAGTAAAACTTATAATTTTATTTTCCATTCAAATTATGAAATTAACCATAAGATTCCTATTCACTGACCCATGAATTTTCAATATTATTATAAAAATATGAAACTAATTTACTTTGTTGGTTACTATGAAGTTAATTTGTAAAATCCCTTCAAATTCTTCCTGCTATCATCATATCCTGCATTGACTTATATATTACTTTTTTCTGTCTTTTCTTTCAAAATGATAATTTTTATAAACATATTTTGTTTATGCTATCTTCCATTATGTTCAAGAGAATATAGATAGATAGATCTATATGCATGTATACATATTTATAATATTAGAGAAAAGTGTAAGGAATAAGAATTTATAGAGTGCTCACTATATGCCTACTTGGCTCTAAGTGAGTAATAAATATTATATCATTTGATCTTCATAAATACCCAGGGACTTACATGCTGTTGTTTTCCTCATTATATAGTTGAGGAAACAGAAGTAAAGTGATTTGCCCAGAATCACACAGCCAGCAAGTGTCTGAGTGCATATCTTACCTCAGTTCTTCAATCCCAACACTTTATGCATAACACCACCTACCAGCCTATACATGTACCAGGTACTTCAAAGGATTCCAGATTTAAAAAAATAATAATAATAATAGCAATGTAGTTAAAATAGGGGTAAATTAAATATGCATTGTGTAGATATAACAAAAATAGTAATGACTAGAAAGGAATCTTTAGTCTCTGGCATCAATCTGTCAGTATTTATTAAATACTTACAGTATGCTAAGCACTGTTAATACAAAGAAAGATTAGAATAAAAAAAAGGCTCTGTTCACAAAGAATTATCTAAGGCACTTTCAGATGTAGTTCCTCATAAACAAAGGTACATATAACTCATAACTCATCAGTTTCCTTAGTGATGTTGTGAGGGCTCATGTGTAAATAATTCATAGAGAAGAGAAAAAATAATAACCATTCTTGGAAATTCCTAGAAATTTTGTTGAAAATATCTGCCCTGACAAAGACAAAAGAGAGGAAGAGAGAGAGGAGAGAGAGAGAGAGAGAGAGAGAGAGAGAGACAGACAGAGAGAGAGACAGAGGGAGAGAGAGAGAGAGAGAGAGAGAGAGAGAGAATCACTTTTACTGAATACCATTTAAATATTTAAAATCATGGCAATCTGGGAAGAAAGAACTGAGAATTAAGATCTGGATTCTAGTTTCATCTCTTCTATCAATTAGCATTATGAACTTAAAGAAAATATCTAAGAAATATATTAATAGATGGAAGATCTCTTTTATATCATAGTTAATAGCATTTCCAGTAATACCTTTTCTCTTTAAATATATTTGTTTTCTTTACTTTTTCTACCTATTAGTTTCCTGTTACCTAATTTGCTAACTTCTGAAATCAGAGACTGATCTAGGATATAATATACAGCTCCATAGGAAAAATCAATGCCAAATTGAAATATTTCAGGCCATATGAACAGCAGCTTCTGACATTGAGACTAGGAAGGATAAAAACATGTATGTGAGCTGTATTCACCACTGTGTCTTGTTCACTGCAGATCTCTTTTTTCAGACTTTACTGTAGTTTGTGTAAGAAGCAATCTAAATTTCCCAACTAACTCATATTCATTTATACACAATTGGAAAAAAGGTAGAAAAAGTGTTATTTGCCCAGACATTTATGGAATATATAATGAAGATCTACTTAAAACACACGTAAATTCACACATTAAATACTAACTGTGACCAAAATACCATGTGTGCCACCTTAGCTTGATGAACGTGGCTGTGAAAATTGAGCTATTTTCTACATTCAGACCATCTCCCACAATGATAATCAATGGATGGACAGAAGCTAAGATCTCAGTACTGTAGCAATATTCATCAATCCTGCATTGGATAAATACATTTTAGAAGTTTCATGTACAATATGTTCTCAAATGGGAACTTAAACTCAGACTGACATCCAGAATTTCATTGTTAATACGATGTCTTTCTAGCAGAAGGGACCATCTTGTTTAAATTGCATTGCTTAACTTGTTTGCTTCCCAGCAAAACAATTTCTGGATTTCAGCATAATTTCTGTTAAACCTATTTTTAAAGTTGAAGCTTAGGTCAAATGCAAATATGAATATAGATTTAGCCAGCATGCATAATTTGTAGTTTGTGTGGAACTGCCTCATCTGTCTTCTGTATCTGGCAGTCATGTGATGAGCTCTCCTGCTAAGAGTGACCTATTCATCCTTCAAATAAACATCCACAAGAGGAAGAAAAACAATATGTACAGTTCTAAAGAAGGAACAACTTATTGTGCATGAGCCAAAGTACTTGAGTCAGTTCTGTCAACAATCCTTTGAATTAAAAGTCCCTTATTCAGAAAAGCACTCAGAGAAACTGTACCAAGCCTCTGGTATTTAGACTGAATAATTTTAAGTTTTGAAATACTATCTGCAACATTGGGTGGGAAAGGAGGAGTAGAAAGGGGTGGGGCTAGTCTCAGAAAAATCGTAAAGTCAAATTTGTTAAGTAACATTTTACTTCTTATGAACTCTTTTTTATTATCAGAAATTGTAAATATATTTATTAGTAGGTATGTAAATATAAACCTATAAAGGAATATGGAAAAGTTGTCTATTAGATGATGATTTTATTATGAAAATATAAATGGCTATTATAACATTTTTCACTATAGCTTTCCTTTATCTTAGTAGGAAATTTTTTATTAATTTTTAATTTGCATAATTTATTGATATTATACCTATGATTTCACCTTTGTGAAAACTATGTGTATTCTTTTTACCAATATATAATGGCAACTAATTAAAATCTTATCTTCTTATGTAGTTAGCTAAAGTACTAAGGGTTGACCCTTATGGGTCTGATGGAATATAGCTACTAGGGGAGACAGCAGTAGGGAGGTTCCCCTAACTTTGAAGTTCTTCTGTTCTAACAATCTGTCAATGATTCTAAGGTTTTCTGGCCTTAAAATAGTCTTAGATCTGCTGGACAGTGATAATTGAATTCCTGAGAACACTCCTCAGTTCTACCTCTAGGCCATCCATTAGCATATCCATGACATGAAGAACTGGATAAATTTGTCTTCTGATATCTTGCTAAATTCTTTTGGAATTTAGCTCACTTCAATTAATGTTACAATTACAATAAATTTTGCCCCTTGACTTGGATATGGGTTCAATCTTGCAAATTCTTTTGAGATGCCTGCAACACTGGTCTATGACCCCCAAACTTTTGGGGTACCTTCTGAACCTCAACAGTATGTTGATAACATTTGTTTGCTTCAAAGGACATGCTTAAATCTAGTTATTCCTTGATGCAAAAGGGAAGAATTTGACTACTGATTAATTCATAAAACATCATTTTTTTTTTTTGCAAATTATCCTCAATACCAAAAACTATGTTCTCCCTTATCTCTACTTCCTGGTTTCCCTGGATTCCTCCAGGTTTCAATTAAAATTCCATCTTCCTTGGAAAGTCTTTATCATTCCTCCTTAATCTCAGTCTCTTCTCACTTAAATCACCTCAAATATACCCTATGTATATCTTGATTGTACATAGCTGTTTACATGTTGTACCCTGATAGACTGTGACCATTTAAAACCATTAACAAGTTTCTTTGTTTTTGTTTTAGCTTCTTTATAGCCTCAACATTTAGTACATTATCTGACACACACCAAAAGCTTAATAATTATTTATTGACTTGACATTACAATTATTAAACACCTGCTGTGTATTATACTAAGTACAATGCCATACTCTGAGAATATAATGTTAGCAAAAATCCATCATCATGGAGTTAATATATCTGAAGAAGGCATGAATATATGTCTACGCATATAATGGTACATATATATACCATTCATATATCACATATATGTGATATGTTTATGTATGGATTCCACACATTCATATACATGTATGTATTATAAGAAAACTGATATGAGGAAAAACTGTAGGTCCACTATATTATGTTGCCTTTCTATGTATATGTACTTATATATTCAGGGTCATCCACATTAAACAAACGACAAAATAACAAAATGTTTTGGTATTCTTGAGGGCCTTTCTAATCTTATCAATTTGTTAGGATGCCCACCTATCACACACACAAGTGCATGCAAATTTGTAAAAATGCATGGAAATTTGCACATGTACACACACACACACACACACACACACACGTGGGTGTTTCATACCTGTACTTCCTTGCAGAAAAGAAGCCTTACATCCACCCACACAAAAAGCTATTTTAAAGAGAAAACCAAAGCCATTTTATTTCAAACATGCAAATTAGAATGCCAAAAATAAAGTGAACCAGATCATCTGAGGAGGTTTTCAATGATTTAGGTACAAATCTATCTAAAAACAGAAGGATTAAGTAATACACCTCTAAAGTTTGTCCCTTTTGAAAAAGCTATAGTTATATGATAACTTGAAAAGTTTACCACACATACTTTTCTGGATAACTATTTTAGGAGGAGAAATAGTTTAAGAACTTTAACTTTTGCCATCTAAGTTTCATAATGCCATATGTGAAATCAGCTTCTATTTCATCTAAAAGGACTTCTCACATTTCTGTTGAGACTTTTGTATCAGAAGTAGGGAATTAGATTACACTACTTATGGGAAAAATTTGAAGAGAATATGTTGTACAGAGAAAGCTTAGAGTAAAACTTTATACATACATACATATATATATATATATACATATATATATATATATGCATATATATATATATTAGGTATACAGTTCATTATAGTATTTGAGGGGAAAGGTTTTTTTTCCCCTAAAGTTTTTTTTTTCAAAGTTAAACATAATTTTTAAGGTTATCACATTTTGCCAATCCAAGACAAGAAAAAGTGAAGTTCCCATTATAATACAAAGCCCTCAATTTGATTCAGCTTTTTTTGGCACTATATTTCAAGAATAATAACTTAAGATTTCTTTTGTGTCAGGTTTACATAGGGAAAAAAAAAGCTGGGAGAATCGCTCCCCTCTCCCCCAATGTTATGACTAGAAAGTTGTCCTGAAGAACCTTTAAGTTTATCTGATACTTTGTTCTTTGACATATTCATAGTCTGGTATCTGCATAATCCTATTTAAATGTTTCTTGGCCTTGGTAGAAATAATTGAATTATTCAGTCTGGTCTGTATTTGAATTAAAATGTTCTCATTTAGTCTCAATAAATGCTCTTTAAGCCCAAAGACCCCACAATGATTAGGGAACCCATTTCATTACAGAGATGACCTATTCAATTTTAGAAAGTATAACT
This sequence comes from Sarcophilus harrisii, assembly GCF_902635505.1. Classification (NCBI taxonomy): domain Eukaryota; kingdom Metazoa; phylum Chordata; class Mammalia; order Dasyuromorphia; family Dasyuridae; genus Sarcophilus; species Sarcophilus harrisii. The sequence continues at coordinate 153,693,872 of NC_045429.1, forward strand.
AATAAAAATGTGCCCTTTATGCCAGCCAAAACTTGCAACTTTTCCTTACTGCTTCTAGTTTTGCCTTCTGAAATCAATCAAGTCTAATCTAATCTAATCTTTTTTTGTTCACCTTCATGTACTTTATTCTAGTGTTTGTGATCTACCATCTTCCCACCCCCAGGGTTCTCTTATCCAGAAGTAATTTGCAATTATTTCAACCAATCAATATATAACATACTCTTCAGCATTCTTATTATCCTGACTGATAAAAGAAACATTCACTAACCATTCATTATTGGTTAGGCACTATACAAAAGAAATAAGGGGAGAGAGAAATGAGAAGAAAGAAAGGGAGATAGAAGAAAATGAGAAGAAAGGAAAGAAGACAGAAAGGGGATGGGAAAGAGGAGGGGGAAAAAGAGGTCTCTTTCCTTAAGGAGATCATCATCTAATGGGAAGAGGAGACTATATAAAAACTTCCCAACCACTACCTCCAAACCAGGCTACTTCTGCTATAGTCATCATCAATGTTTTATCCTATCAGTAATTTGGACTCCTCCCTTGGAACTATCTTTTCTTCAGAAAGGTCAGTTTTCATCATTTGAAATTTACTTGTAGGAATGGAACCAAATGATGGAGAGGACACATGCTTTATTCTGAGAGCCTCTACTATGCTCATTACAGATTCCAAAATTCAACCTCTAAAGTAGGGCTTGACCAGTAAAATCCACGAATATAGGGAGTAAAACAAATTACCAGCAGAAAACAATTTGGAAAATAATTTGGAATATGACAAGAAAATGTCTGTCTTGATCTGGCAGGAGGAGACCAATGCAGTAAGGGAATCAGAACACGGACGTTAGTGCACGCTGAGCAGACCAGGAGTAGGATACAGTCTTTGCCAACTGAGAATTTGCGGGGAGGACTCTACCACAGTGTTGGCTTGCAAAGCAGAGAATTAGATCAGCAGTAGATCACCAAAGAAGTTACACAAAGGCAAAAGGTAGAGTGTTCCACAAAATGCCAGAGTCATCACTCTCTGCAGGGCAGGCACTCTTCCACAGCACAGCTGCTCTTCACAGCCTGTTAGCAGCATATTCACAGGACAGTCACTCTCCATCCATCCCTGTTCTATAGAGGAAGCTTGGAGCCTCCTTGCCCTAAAGGCACACCCCAAAGAGGTTTTTATTTATTTATTTTTTAATGAGCAAAAGAAGCAAATTGAGCTCTAACTATAGATAACTTCTATAGTGAAAGAGAACAGATTTCCAACTCTGAGGAGAGTAATAGCAGATAGCATCCAGACAAAACCCCAAAGTATGGAAAAGGTCCTAATCACACAAGGCTCTCATAGAACAAATTTAAAAATATCTTTAAAGAGAGCTAGAAGAAGAATGGTGAAAGGAAAGGGAAGCTCTGCAAGAGAGTATGGAAAAGACATATAACTCATTAAAAGAAAGAGACAAAAAAGAAAATGACATGTGAAATGGAAAGTCAAGAATTCCAAGGGAAACAGAATTTGTGATTTGGAAAAGGTAAAGAACTCCCAGGAAAGCAGCATCTGTGAACTGGAAAAAAAGAAAATAACTCATTAATAAAATTGTGAAATGGAAAAAAAATTCCATAGAACAAAATAATCCACTTAAAAACTCAATTGGACATATATAAAAAGAAGGTAAAAAAGTAAATGAAGAAAATAACTCGTTAAAAATCAGAACTGAACAAATGGAAATAAATGATTTGATGAGATCAAGAATCAGTCAAAAAAAAAATGAAAAAGTAGAAAAAAAATGTTAACAACAGACTTAGAAAATAGATCTAGGAGAGATAATCTAAGGATTATTGGCTCCCTGAAAATCATGATGGAAAAAGAGCCTAGACACAATGTTTTAGGAAATCATCAAAGAGAACTGCCCAGATATTATAGAATCAGAAGGTTAAATAGCCATTAAGAGAATTCATCGAACATCTTCTGAAAGAGACCCTTAAATAAAAACTCTAAAGAATATTGTGACTAAATTTCAGAACTATCAGACTAAGGGAAAAAAGTATTACAAGGAAACAGAAAAAAAAAAAAAAATCAAATACCGAAGAGCCACAATAAGCATCACTCAGGATCTACGAGCTTCCACATTAAAAAGATCAAAGTACCTGGATTCTGATATTCTGAAAGGTAAAGGAACTTAGAATGCAGTCAAGAATAAACTACCCAGGGTGGAGGAGCGGAGACAAGATGGTGGAGAAGGTACATGCAACTTTCTAAGCTACTCTCATTCCCCTCATAACCAACTATTTAATCCAGCCTCAGAAGTAGCTCCTCACTGCTTCAATTCATGAACATCAGAAGCATACAACTTAGCAGCTGAAGTCAATCTGGAAGATCGCCAGGAAAGGTTTGTCCTGAGGGGCCAGGAACAGCCTAGCGCAGGCAGTGAGAGACTAGCATCCTGAGCAGACCAGGGGCGGGAGTGATCTCTGTGGCTAGAGAAGTGATAGAGACAAATCTGCTATAGGCTAACTGCTCTGCCTTGATTACAAAGCAGTAAACGGGCAGAGCAGGCTAAAACAGAGGGTACTCTAAAAAATGCCAGAACCTAACAAAATCTGGCTGTAACTACTCAAACCCAGAAGTGACTCAGGCAGACTAAAACACAGCACTGCAGCCACATCCTGTAGTTATGGGCTTTTGCGGGGGCAGTTACAAACCCACAAGGCAAGGGGGCACAGCCTGGGCAGCCTCTAATCAGCATAGTGGGAGGCTCAGCCTAAGGCAATAGAACTTTCCCTTCCAGGCAAAATGGTAGTAAGGAGGCACACAGCTGTGTAAGCTCCGCATTTTCTCTCAGAATCCATCCCATTACAAACCTCTGAATTATTGCCTGACTGAAAAAAAAACCCACAAATAGTTACCAAGAGAAGACATCCTTGAGATTCTCCAGGAAAGGTCTGTTTTTGTTCGAGGGTGGGACAGTTTCAGATCAGGCGCAGCCTGAGGGCAGTGCCAGCGGGAGCTCGGCAAGCAGCTCACAGCTGAGCAAACCAGAGGGAGGTAGGGTGTGATCTCAGCCATCTCTGCGGGGAGAGCTTTGCTACAGGATTGGATACTTTGCCCTGGCAGCAAGTCAGTAGCCCAGCAGAGAAGCTAAAAACACCAGGGGTGAAGAATACAACCCCAAACTGCTGGAGTTTCTCGGGACCTGGCCACCCATCCCCCCACAGTATCTCAGCACGCGCTCAGAGTCTCAGAGTGCAGACACAGCACAGTCCTGCTAGTGCCTAGCTGCCTCCCCTCAGTCTGTAGAGGAAGGTCAGTAACAGCACCCAGCCCCTCCCCCCAAAAAAGCAGATTCCATTTGGGTTTTTTTTCTTTTTTTCTTTGCTAGTTTGTCTCTGATTCTTCTCTGACAAGATGAACAAAAAATTGAAAAGGACCTTAACGACTGACAGCTTTTATATGGACAGAGAGTAGACTCTAAACTTTGAGGAGACTAAAAGCAAAATGGCTCCAAGTGAGTCCCCCCATAGGAGGTGCTGTTCCTCAACACAGAAGAAACTCATAGAAGAAATTAAAAAGGCTCTCTCTCACAAGAGAGCTAGAAGAAAAATGGGAAAAGGAGAGAGAGGCTTGGCAAGAGAGTCTGGAGAAGTCATCCCACTCATTTAAAGACAGAGTGGATAAAGAAATCAAATCCTTGAAAAATAGGATTAGTGAACTGGAAACAGAAAATAGCTCTCTAAAAAACAAAATTGGTGAAATGGAAAAATGTGAAAGTTTTCTGGAGGCAGCTTTAGTCTCAGTTGAAATAAATAATTACTCCAAAATACAGCTAGCTGGTAAAAATGCAAATGTTTATTTCTCCTTCCAAAATAGCCTGGTTAGTTGAAGCCTAACTCTCTGCTTAGTTCCAAGAGATCTTGCAGCTTTGTCCTTGGCTTCTGTCTCTGCTTTCTTCAGCATCCAGCCAGCACCAAGTTGGAAGATGCAATGAATCTCTTGCCTTGTTTCTAGTAAGTCCTCAAGTAACTCCCTCAAGTAACTAACTCAAGTAACTCCCAAGCTCCAAGAGCTCCCTCTATATATGTGATCTCCCAAAGGTTAACTCCGCCTTCTGGAGGGAGAGGGATTCTGGGTTATCTCCCAGAGTGCTCTCTAGTGCTAAGGGAGGTATAAATTCGGTTATCTCATTCTAAAGCTTGACTCTCCCAAATGTGTGAACTCCATTGAGTACTTCAATACTAATGAGCTCTCTAAAGTTGTGAACACAAGCATTATTTCTATCCATACCACTTAGTACCTTGTTTCAGTTTCTGGCCCAAAATATCTCTTTCTAAGATCAAATCAATGACACTGAACCATGCCAAAACAGATAACTATTGTCTCTATCAACTCCAATGTCTTAACACTTTGTAAAGATTCCAACAGAAAAACATTCCATAGAACAAATTGATAATTGGAAAAAAGATATAAAAAAGTTAATGAAAAAAATTCTTCATTAAAAATCAGAATTGAGCAATGGAATTGCATGACTCAAGGAGACAAGAAGAATCAGTCAATCAAAACCAAAAAAATCAAACAATGGAGAAAAATGTGAAATACCTTCTTGGGATAACAACAGACCTGGAAAATAGGTCTAGGAGAGACAATATGAGAATTATAGGACTCCCAGAAAAATATAATGAAAAAAAGAGCCTGGAGACTATTTTCCAGGAAATTATCAAAGAGAACTGCACAGAAGTCATAGAAACAGAGGGTAAAATAGACATTGAAAGGATTCATTGATCACCTACTGAAAGGGATCCTAAAATCAAAACACCAAGAAATATAGTGGCCAAATGCCAGAACCCTCAAACAAAGGAAAAAAATACTCCAAGTGGCTAGAAAAACCCAATTCAAATATAGAGATGCCATAATAAGGATCACCCAGGATCTAGCACCATCCACATTAAAAGATTGAAGGGCCTGGAATATGATATTCTGAAAGGCTAAGGAACTTGGTATGCAACCAAAAGTAACTTACCCAACCAGAATGAGCACCTTTTTCCAGGGAAGAAGATGGTCATTCAACGAAATAAGTGAATTTCACCTATTTTTGATTAAAAACCAGAACTTAACAAGAAGTTTGATCTACAAATATAGACCTAAAAAGAAACCTAAAAAGGTAAAAAGAAACCTTGAGAACTATATTTCTGCTGTAAAGATGTATAAAGAATACATGTATACGCTGTTCTAGAAAATAGAGGTGGAAAGGACATTGTACCAGAAAAAGGGAAAAATGGGGGGTTAGGGTCAGATCAAGCAAAAATAAAAATTGATCTAATTAAAAGAGATAAGGAAGGGCACTATATCTTGCTAATAGTAGCATAGATAATGAAGCAATATCAATATTAAACATATATGAACCAAGTGGTGTAGCATCTAAATGCTTAAAAGAGAAATTAAGAGAGCTGCAAGAAGAAATAGACAGCAAAACTATAATAGTGGGAGATCTCAATCTTGCACTATCAGAATTAGATAAATCAAATCACAAAATAAATAAGAAAGAAGTCAAAAAGTTAAATAGAATACTAGAAAAGTTAGATATGATAGATTTCTTGAGAAAACGAAATGGAGACAGAAAGGAGTACACTTTCTTTACAGCAGTTCATGGAACCTATACAAAAATAGACAATATATTAGGACATAAAAAACTCAAACTCAAATGCAGAAAGGTAGAAATAGTAAATGCATCCTTTGCGGACCACATTGCAATAAAAATTACACTTAAAATGCCAGGGGAAAGTAGACCAAAAAATAATTGGAAACTAAATAATCTCATACTAAAGAATGATTGGGTGAAACAGCAAATCATAAATATAATTAATAACTTCACCCAAGAAAATGACAATAATGAGACATCATACCAAAATGTGTGGGATGCAGCCAAAGGGGTAATAAGGGGAAATTTCATATCTCTAGAGACCTACTTGCATAAAATAAAGAAAGAGAAGGTCAACGAATTGAGCTTGCAACTAAAAATGCTAGAAAAGGAACAAATGAAAAACCCCCAGTCAAACACTAAACTTGAAATTCTAAAAATAAAAGGAGAGATCAATAAAATTGAAAGTAAAAAAAAAATATTGAATTAATTAATAAAACTAAGAGTTGGTCTATGAAAAAACCAACAAAATAGACAAACCCTTAGTAAATCTGATTAAAAAAAGGAAAGAGGAAAATCAAATTGCTAGTCTTAAAAATGAAAAGGGAGAACTTGCCACTAATGAAGAGGAAATTAGAGCAATAATTAGGAATTACTTTGCCCAACTTTATGGCAATAAATTCAACAATTTAAATGAAATGGAAGAATACCTTCAAAAATATAGTTTGCCCAGATTAACAGAGGAAGAAGTAAATAACCGAAACAGTCCCATCTTAGAAAAAGAAATAGAACAAACTATTAACCAAGAACCTAAGAAAAAATCCCCAGGACCAGATGGATTTACATGTGAATTCTACCAAACATTTAAAAAACAATTAACTCCAATGTTATATAAACTACTTGAAAAAATAGGGACTTAAGGAGTCCTACCAAACTCCTTTTATGACACAGACATGGTGATGATACCTAAACCAGGTAGGCAGAAAACAGAGAAAGAAAATTATAGACCAATCTCCCTAATGAATATCGATGCTAAAATCTTAAATAAAATATTAGCAAAAAAATTACAAAAAATCATCCCTAGGATAATACACTATGACCAAGTAGGATTGATACCAGGCATGCAGGGTTGGTTCAATATTAGGAAAACTATTAGCATAATTGACTATATCTATAACCAAACTAACAAAAACCATATGATCATCTCACTAGAGGCAGAAAAAGCATTTGATAAAACCCAACATCCATTCCTAATAAAAACACTTGAGAGTATAGGAATAAATGGACTTTTTAAAAAAATAGTCAGGAGCATATATTTAAAACCATCAGTACGCATCATATGAAATGGGGAAAAACTGGAACCTTTCCCAGTAAGATCTGGAGTGAAGCAAGGTTGCCCACTACCACCATTATTATTCAATATGGTATTAGAAACACTAACCTAGGCAATAAGAATCGAGAAAGAGATTAAAGGAATCAGAATAGGCAATGAGGAAACCAAACTATCACTCTTTGCAGATGTTATGATGGTATACTTAGAGAACCCCAGAGATTCTACTAAAAAGAGATTAGAAATCATCCATAACTTTAGCAAAGTTGCAGGTTATAAAATAAATCCCCATAAATCCTCAGCATTTTTATACATCACCAACAAAATCCAACAGCAAGATATATGTACAAAGAGGAATTCCATTCAATATAACTGTTGAAAGCATAAAATATTTGGGAATCTATCACGCAAAAGAAAGTCAGTAATTATATGAGCAAAATTACAAAAAACATTCCACACAAATAAAGTCAGACTTAAAGAATTTGAAAAATATTAAGTGCTCTTGGATAGGCCGAGCAAATATAATAAAGATAACAATACTCCCTAAACTAATCTATTTGTTTAGTGCTATACCAATCAGACTTCCAAGAAAATATTTTAATGATCTAGAAAAAACAACAATAAAATTCATATGGAATAATAAAAGGCCGAGAATCTCAAGGGAATTAATAAAAAAAAAAAAAGAAAGAAAAAAAAAAACATCAAATGAAGGTGGCCTAGCTGTATCTGATCTAAAACTATTTTATAAAGCACCAGTCACCAAAACCATTTGATATTGGCTACGAAATAGAGTAGTTTATCAGTGGAACAGGTTAGATTCATAAGACAGAATATTCAACTATAGAAATCTAGTGTTGACAAACCTAACTTTTGGGATAAGAATTCATCATTTGACAAAAACTCCTAGGACAACTGGAAATTAGTATGGCAGAAATTAGTCATGAACCCACACTTAACACCGTATAACAAGATAAGATCAAAATGGGTCAATGATTTAGATATAAAGAATGAGATTATAAATTAATTGAAGGAACATAGGATATTATATCTCTCAGAATTGTGGAAGAGGAAGAAATTTGTGAACAAAGACAAACTGGAGACCATTAGTGATCACAAAATAGGAAATTTTGATTATATCAAATTAAAAAGCTTCTGTACAAACAAAACTAATGCAAAAAAGATTAGAAGGGAAGCAACAAACTGGGAAAACATCTTCACAGTTAAAGGTTCTGATAAAGGCCTGATTTCCAAAATATATAGGGAGCTTACTCTAATTTCTAAGAAACCAAGCCATTCTCCAATTGACAAATGTTCAAAGGATATGAACAGACAATTTTCAGATGATGAAATTGAAACTATTACTACTCATATGAAAGAGTGTTCTAAATCATTATTAATCAGAGAAATTTAAATTAAGACAACTCTAAGATAACACTACATACCTGTCAGATTGCCTAAGATGAACAGGAAAAAATTATGATGATTGTTGGGATGCGGGAAAACTGGGACACTGATGCATTGTTGGTGGAGTTGTGAAGGAATCCAAACATTCTGGAGAGCAATCTGGAATTATGCCCAAAAAGTTATCAAACTGTGCATACCCTTTGACCCAGCAGTGCTACTACTGGGCTTATATCCCAAGGAGATACTAAAGAAGGGAAAGGGACCAGTATATGCCAAAATGTTTGTGGCGACCCTGTTTGTAGTGGCTAGAAACTGGAAAAGGAATGGATGCCCATCAATTGGAGAATGGTTGGGTAAATTGTGGTATCAGAATGTTATGGAATATTATTGTTCTGTACGAAATTACCAGCAGGATGAATACAGAGAGGCTTGGAAAGACTTACATGAACTGATGCTAAGTGAAATGAGCAGAACCAGAAGATCATTATATACTTCAATAACGATACTGTATGAGGATTCATTCTGATGGAAGTGGATTTCTTTGACAAAGAGGCCTAATTCAGTTTTAATTGATCAATGATGTACAGAAGCAGCTACCCCCAAAGAAAAAACACTGGGAAATGAATGTAAACTCTTTGCATTTTTGTTTTTCTTCCTGGGTTTTTTTTACCTTCTGAATCCAACTCTCCCCATGCAATAAGAAACCTCTTTGGTTCTGCACACATACATTGTATCTAGGATATACTATGACATTCAATATATATAGGACTGCTTGCCATCTAGGGGAGAGGGTGTAAGGTGGGAGGGAAAAAATCGGGACAGAAGCGAGTGCAAGGGATACTGTTGCAAAAAAAAAAAAAAAATTACCCTGGCATGGGTTCTGTCAATAAAAAGTTATTTAAAAAAAAAAAGAACTTCCCCAACAGGACTGTGCTTACCTGGGCAGAGACACTTCCAGTCCCTGTAAATCCATTCCCTGCTCCACTGCTAATACCCACAGCCCCAGGGCATGATTTGGCTTGGGATAGTGAAACTCTGACTGCTGTGTCTAGCCCCAGGGCAGTCATTATCTCACACAGCAGGGGTTCTTTGCAGGGCACTTTTCCAGCCCTGCACTCCAGGCCTGAGTTACTTCTTGGTGGGGAACTCTTTCTCTGAGGATAAGTTTAATACTAAGGAAGGGGGGAAGGAGGGGAAGAAAAAGAAAAACATAATCTGTGACTATTAGGATGGTAGGAAATTCAGAATGAGTAATTTTAGTAAATGTGAATGGGATGAACTCCCCCATAAAGAGGAAGCAGATAGCAGACTGGATCAAAAGTAAGAGCCCTACAATATATTGTTTACAGGAAACACATTTAAAACAAGGAGATACATACAGAATAAAGGTAAGGCTGTATGTGCACGAATGTTTGTGGCAGCCCTTTTTGTAGTGGCTAAAAACTGGAAACTGAATGGATGTCCATCATTTGGAGAATGGCTGAATAAATTGTGGTATATGAATGTTATGGAATATTACTGTTCTATAAGAAATGACCAACAGGATGATTTCAAAAAGGCCTGGAGAGACTTACACGAACTGATGCTGAGTGAAATGAGCAGGACCAGGAGATCATTATATACTTCAACAACAATACTATATGATGACCAGTTCTGATGGACCAGGCCATCCTCAGCAATGAGATCAACCAAATCATTTCTAATGGAGCAGTAATGAACTGAACTAGCTATGCCCAGAAAAAGAACTCTGGGAGATGACTAAAAACCATTACATTGAATTCCCAATCCCTATATTTATGCACACCTGCATTTTTGATTTCCTCCACAAGCTAATTGTACAATATTTAAGAATCTGATTCTTTTTGTACAGCAAAATAACGTTTTGGTCATGTATACTTATTGTGTATCTAAGTTATATTTTAATATATTTAACATCTACTGGTCATCCTGCCATCTAGGGGAGGGGGTGGGGGGGGTAAGTGGTGAAAAATTGGAACAAGAGGTTTGGCAATTGTTAATGCTGTAAAGTTACCCATGTATATATCCTGTAAATAAAAGGCTATTAAATAAAAAAAAAAAATAAAAAAATAAAGTAAAAAAAATATTAAATGCTCTTGGATAGGGAGAACAAATATAATAAAGATGACAATACTACCTAAACTAATCTATTTATTTAGTGCTATACCAATCAGACTTCCCAAAAACTATTTTGATAACCTAGAAAAAATAACAACAAAGTTCATATGGAAAAACAAAGGTCAAGAATTTCAAGGGAATTAATGAAAAAAAAATCAAATGAAGGCGGCCTAGCTGTACCAGACCTAAAATTATAATATAAAGCAGCGTTTACAAAAATCATCTGATAGTGGCTAAGAAATAGACTAGTTAATCAATGGAATAGGTTAGGTTCAAAGGATAAAACAGCCAATAACTTTAATTGCCTAATGTTTGACAAACCCAAAGACACCAGTTTTTGGGATAAGAATGCATTATTTGACGAAAATTGCTGGGAAAATTGGAAATTAGTATGGCAGAAACTAGGCATTGACCCACACTTAACACCGCAAAACAAAATAAGGTCAAAATGAGTTCATGATCTAGGCATAAAGAATGAGATTGTAAAATTTGGAAGAGCATAGGATAGTTTACCTCTCAGACCTGTGGAAGAGGAAGGAATTTATGACCAAAGAAGAACTAGAGATCACTATTGACTACAAAATAGAAAATATTGATTATATCAAATTGAAAAGATTTTGTACAAACAAAACTAATGGAGACAAGATTAGAAGGGAAGCAATAAACTGGCAAAATATTTTTAAAGTCAAAAATTCTGACAAAGGCCTCATTTCCAAAATTTATAGAAAATTGAGTCTAATTTTTAAGATATCAAGCCATCCTCCAATTGATAAATGGTCAAACGATATGAACAGACAATTTTCAGATGATAAAATTAAAACTATTACCAGTCATATGAAAGTGTTCCAAATCACTATTGATCAGAGAAATGCAAATTATGACAACTCTGAGATACCTCTACCCACATGTAAGATTGGCTAGAAAGACAGGGAAAGATAACATGGAATGTTGGAGGGGATGTGGTTAAACAAGGACACTGATACATTGTTGGTGGAATTGTGAACACATCCAGCCATTCTGGAGAGCAATTTGGAACTATGCTCAAAAAGTTATCAAAGTGTGCATCCCCTTTGATCCAGAAGTGTTTCTATTGGGCTTATACCCCAAATAGTTACTAAAGAAGGGAAAGGGACCTGTATGTGCCAAAATGGTTGTGGCAGCCCCGTTTATAGTAGTTAGAAGCTGGAAAATGAATGCATGCCCATCACTTGGAAAACGATTGAGTAAATTGTGGTATATGAATGTTATGGAATATTATTGTTCTGTAAGAAACAACCAGCAGGATGAATACAAAGAGGATTCACGAGACTTACATGAACTGATGCTGAGTGAAATGAGCAGAACCAGGAGATCATTCTATACCTCATCAACGATACTGTATGAGGATATATTCTGATACAAGTGGATTTCTTCAAGAAAGAGAAGATCTAACTTAGTTTCAATTGATCAAGAATGGACAGACACAGCTACACCCAAACACAGAACACTAGGAAATGAATGTAAACTCCTTGCATTTCTATTATTCTTCCCGGGTTATTCATACTTTCTAAATCCAATTCTCTCTGAGCAACAAGAGAACCTAAAAATAATATTCCAAATATTTATAACCAAATTTTTGCCACCAACTATGGAACCAAGTTTAGGGAAACAAAATTGCCAAAACATTTGAAAAGGCCCTTTTCCTTTTTTATAATTCGGGATATAATTTAATGTAAATGTTCAAAATATGAATTTGAAATTTTGAATATTAAACTATTCCTCCAAAAGGTTGGTTCCAAATCCACCAAAATGATCAAGGTCCCATTTTCCCACCCCTAAAATACTTTTTTTCCCCATTTGGCCAAGACGGGGTAGGATTTGAGTTTCAATTTCATTTTTTAATTGACTTAATTTTTCTTTGGACTGAAAAATTTCAATTTCTTTACCAAATTGTTTTATTCCTTTTACCATTTTTCAAGGAGGAAAGGGATTTTTATAAAAGGAAAATTTTTTTGGTGAGGCCTTTATAGAATTTGATTGAAAAAATTTTCCCCATTTTTTCTTTAATTTTGTTGATTAGTTTTGTTTGTAAAAACCAGGGATAATCAAAAAATTTCCTTTTTGGTCAGAATGACAGCCGGATCAATTCTTCCCCACGGTCTGAGAGGTAAACTATCCGGTTTCTTAAAAAAATTTCACTTTTATCCAGGTCATGAACCAGACCACGGGTTTGGAAGATGGGAAACCCTGCTTTCCTATTTTTCCCGTTTTCCTTTTTTAAACAATTTCTTACCCAAAAGGACTTTGGGTTTGCAAAAAGGTTCTAATTTGTTCTTTTTACCCTTGAATAATCATTCCACTGATAAGAAATCCCAGAATACAAAAGTTTTTAACTGCTGCTCTTAATAAATTTTAGATTTACACAAGCCACCTTCATTTATTTTTTTTTTTTTTTTTTTTTTTTAATACTTTTTTTACAATATATAATGGGTAACTTTACAGCATTAACAATTAAAACCTTTTGTTCCAATTTTTTTACCTCTTACCCCCCACCCCTCCCTAAATGGAGGATGACAGTAGATTTAAATATATTAAAAAAATTAATACACAATAAGTACAATGACAAAATTTATTTTTTTAAAAAAAAGAATCAGACTTTAAAATTATTGTACAATTAGCTTGTGAAGGAAATAAAAGCAGGTGTGCATAAATATAGGGAAATTCAATGTAATGGTTTTAGTCATCTCCCAGGTTCTTTTTCTGGGATAGCTGTTCAGTTTAATGCTCCATTGGAAATATTTGTTGGATCCGTTGTGAGGATCCTGGTCCATCGGGACTGGTCCTCATTAGTATTGTTGTGAAGATATAAATTCCTGGTCCGCTCATTTATTTAGGATGCGTGTAAGTTCTCCAGGCCTTTCTGAAATCATCCTGTTTAATTTCTTAAAAAAATATTCCATAATTTTATATACCACAATTTATTCACCAATCTCCAACTGTGGACATCCATTCAGTTTCCAGTTTTAGCCACTACAAAAAGGGCTGCCCAAAATTTGCACAACAGGTCCCTTTCCCTTCTTTAAATCTCTTTGGGATATAATCCCAGTATCCTTGGATCAAAGGTATCGTTTGATAACTTTTGAGCATAGTTCCAAACATCCCAAATGGTTGGATTCGTTCACAACTCCCAACAATGAATCAAGTCCCGTTTTCCCACATCCCCTCCAACAATCATCATTATTTTTTCCTTCATCTTAGCCAATCTAAGGTGTGATGGTATCTTAGAGTTGTCTTAATTTGATTTCTGATTAATAATGACTTGGAAATTTTTCATTGACTAGAAAAGTTTCAATTTTTTCTGGATTTTTGTTTGCCCTTTTTTTGGAAATTTGTTTTTTATTGGAATTTTATTATTTTGGAAATGAGGTTTTAAATTTGATGTAAAAATTTTTCCCAGTTTTGCTTTTAATTTGCGTTTGTTTTTTTGGAAAATTTTGTTGGTTAATAAAATTTTTCTTTTTGTGTCGATGTTTCTGTTTTTGTTAAAATTTTTTCCAAGGTTGAGAGGTAAATTATTTTTTTTTAATAAATTTTTTTTTTTGTGTTTAAAGGGAAAACCCCTTTGATTATTTTTTCGGGTGTTTATAATGCCTGTTTGCAAAATTGTTTTTTTGGGTTTTTTTAAATCAAAAGTAAACTTATCCCAAAAGTGATTTTTTTTGGGGCGACAGGTCATATTTTTTTTTTTTTTTTTAATAATTTTAGGTAATTCTTTTTAAGCCTTGTTTTTTTAATTTTTGTTGGTTTGGGATTTGGGGGGTGAATTTTTGGGATTCTTTTTGGAAAATTTTGGGTTTTTGTTTTTCAATGGTTTGTTTTTTTAGGGTTTTTTTTTTTGGTAGGGAAGGTTTGGTTTTGGCACCCTTTTTTGGCCCAAATCCGGGGTTTTTTTTTTTTTGGAGAAGTTTTTTTGTGTTTTGGGTGGTTTGTTTTTTGGTTTGTTTTGTTTTCGGAGATGGGTTTTTTTTTCGGGGTTTTTGGGGGAATTTTTTTTTTTGACTGGGGTTTTTGTTAGGGGGTGCTATGGGGGGGTTTTTTTCCCAATTTTTGAATGTGGATTTTTTTTCTTTTGGGTTCTTGGGTTTTGGGGCATTGGTTACGGAAAGGGAAAGGCTTTTTGCTTTTCCCTTTTTTTTTTTTTGTTTGGAAATGTGTTTTTATTTTAGCGGGAAGGGGGAAATTTTTTTTCGGTTTTTTTGGGGGTGGTTTGGTTTTTTGGAATGGTGGATGGTGGGGGAAAATGGGTGGGGGTGAAATTTGGGTTTTTTTTTTTTTTTTTTTAGGGGATGGTTTTTTTTGCCTTTTAATAGTGGGTTTGGGGTTTTTTTTTAATTTTTTGGTTTGGAAATTGGGGTTTTGTGTTTTTTAAATTTTCCCTGTTCCTGGGGATTTTTGGTTTTGGGTATGGGTTTTTTGGGGAGGGAGTGTTTTTTCAAATTTTTTTTTGTCCCTTGGGGGTTGGTTTTTTTCTTTTTGTGCCAGGTTTTGGGGTCAGTTTGCGGGTAGGGAATTTGGTGGGTTTCGTTTCCCTTTCTTTTTTAATAATGGCTGTTTTTAAATGTTTGGGAAAATAAGTGTTTTTTTTGGGAGTTTTTTTTTGGGAGTTATTGTTTTTTTTTTTTTTTAAAGGGATTTCAAAATCTTTTTTTGTTTGGGGTTTTGCTTTTGGGAGTGTTTTCCTTTTTGTTTTGGGCGTTTTGGCAAAATTTTTTTTTTTTTTTTTTTTTTCCTTTTTGGGGAAAGTTTCTTTTTTTTTTTTTTTTTCTTTTTTAGGTTTAAAGGTTTTTTTTTTTTTTTGTTTTTTTTGAAATTTTTTTACTTTATTTTTTTTTCTTTTTTAATTTTGGGGAATTTAATGTTGGGATGGGGTTAAATTTGGTTTTTTTTTTATTTTGTTTAAAATTTTTTTTTTTTTTTTTTTGGAATTTTGGGTATTTTTTTTGAATTTGGCCTTTTTGGGTGTTTTGCTAAATTTTTTTTTTTTTTGTTTTTTTATTTTCCCATTTTTTTAAAAGAGAGTTTTTGTTTTTTTTTCTTTTTATTTGGGTTGGGATTGTTTTTATGTTTGTAAAAAGTTTTTTTTGTTTGATTTTTAAATTTTGTTTTCTTTTTTTTTTTAATAGGTTTTCTTTGTGTTTGGGAAATATTTTTCTTTTCTTTTTTTTTTAAAAAGTTTAAAATAATTTTTTTTTTCTTTTTTTTTTAATTTTTTTGTTTGTTTTTTTTTTTAATTTATGGAAGGGTTTGTTGGGTTTTTTCATTGTTTTTGTTGTTTGTTTTTTGCAATTTTACCTTTTTTGGAAGGGCTTTGGTTTTGGGGTTTTTTCTTTTTTTTTTTTTAAGGTTTGTTTTTTTATTTTTTTTGTTTTTTTTTTTGGGGAGGGGGCTTTTGGCAAATTTTTTTGCAGGTTTTATTTTGGGGCCTGTGTTTTTTAAATGGTTTTTTTTAATGGGTTCTTTGTATTTTGCTTTTTGGGGGTTTTTTTGTTAAAATTTTGTTTTTTGGCCCTTTAAAAGGGATTGTTTTTTATTTTTTTTGTTTTAATTTTTAAATTTTTGTTTTTAAAAGATGTTTTTTTTATTTCTTTTTCCCCTTTGGTTTTTTTTTTTTTTTTTTTTTTTTTTTCTTGATATGAGAGGGTTTTTTTTAAAAAATTTGTTTTTTTTTTAAAACCCTTGATGGTGTTATGTTTTTTTTTTTTTGAATTGTTTTTTTTTGTTTTTGGGGATTTTTTTTTTTCTTTTTAAACCCCTTTTTCCCTTACTTTTTCATATTTATTTTTCGCTTTCTTTAGGTTTTGTTTTTTTTTTAATAAAAATTTTTTTAAATTTTTTTTTTTTTGTTTTTGAGTTTTTTTTTGGAGAAAATTTTTTTGTTTAAATTTTTGGTTTTTTGCTTTTTTTTTTAATTTTATTTTTTAAGAAATGTTTAATTTGGTTTTTTTATTTTTTTTTTGGGTTTTGGGCTTTTTTTGTTTGTTTTTTTTTTGAGGGCCCAATTTTGGGTGATTTTTTAATTTTTTTAAATGGTTTTTTTGGGCTGTTTAAATTTTTCTTATTCTGTATTCTTTTTCAATATTTTGGGGTTTTTATTTTAGGATTTTTTAGAAGTTTGATGAATTTTTGCCTTTTTTTTGATTTATTTTGGGAATTTTTTGTTTTTTTAAAATAATTAGGTTTTTTTTTTCATTTTTTGGAAGAAAATTGTTACTTAGTTTTTTTTTCCAAAGTCTGTTTTTTCAAGTAGAAACGTGGTTTTGTTTTTTTTTTTTTTGCTTGAATTTTTTTGGGTTTGTTTTTCACTATTCTTGTTTTTTTAGGTTTAGTTTTTGCGGGTTTTTTTATTTTTTTTTTTTTGGGTTATATTTTTTTTTTCGGGCTTTTCAAATTTTGATTTTGGAAATGGCAAGGGGGTTTGTGGGTTTTTTCTTTTTCGGTTTTGGCCTTTTTATGCCGGAAACGGGGCCTTTGCTTTTTTTTCCCTGAATGCCGGTTTTGGGGGGGTTTTAATTTTTTTTTCCCTTAAAATTTTTGGGGCCTTTTTGGAAAAATTTTCTTTTTTGGGGTGGGTGGGGTTTTTTGCAGGGGGAGAAAGGGGTTTTGGAGGGGGTGGTTAAGGAGGTTTTTGGGGTGGTGTTTGGAGGTGGTTTTTTTGAAGTTTTGTTGATGTTTTTTTTTTTTTTGGGGGGGGGGTTTTTTAAAGGGGTTTTTGTTTCCCAAAATTGTTTGTTAAATTTAGATTAAAATGGGTTTTTGGGTTATGGGGGTGTTTTAAAAGTTTTTGGGGAAATTTGGGCCCAAAATTTTTTAATGGCCCGGTTTCGGGGGTTTTTTCTTGGTGGATTTTGGGGGCTTTTGGGGGTTGGGGTGGGGGGTGTATAAAGTTTTGATTTTTTGGGTAGGTTTTTTTTTTTAAAGTTTCTAAATGGAATTTTTTCTTTGTAGCTTTGGGTTTTTTTTTGGGGAAGGGTTGCTGGATTTTGGGGTTTATTTTAAACAACTTTTTTGTTTGGGGGTTTTTTCTAATTAACTTTTGGGGAATTTTTTGGAGTTTTTTGTTATTTCCCTGTTGCAAAGTGGATTTGGGTTTTATGATGGGAAATAAAATTTTTTCGTTTTTGCGCTTTTTTTCATTTTGTTTTTTGGGTGGGTTTTTTTTTGGGATTTATTGGAAAGGGGTGGGTTTGGGCCCTTCTTCCCAAAATGGGATGGCTTTGATTTTTGAGCTTTTTGGGGGTTTTTTTTTCCGGTTTTTTGGCGAAATGGTGGTTTTGGGGGTTTTTTTAATTTCGGGACTTTGGGGAGAAATCATAGGTTTTTGGTTTAATTTTTGGAAATGATTTTTCATTTTTTAAATTTATTTTGGGTTATTTTGGTTTCCTTTGATAAGGTTTTTTTGGTTTTTATTTTTTTGGGGGTCTTTTGGGTATTTTTTATTTGGGGGGCCTTTTTTTTATGGGGGGATTGGCCCTTTTTTTTTTTGTTTTCAGGGTACCTGGTTTGGGGTTAGTATGGGCGGGCAAAAGGATTTTGGTTTAATTTTTTTTATTTTTTTATTTTAATGTGGGTTTTTTCTATTTTGGTTTTCCAATTTTGGGGGTGGGGATTTTTTTTTTGTTTTTTGGGCCCCGGGGTTTGTTTTTTTTGTTTGGTAAAAATTAATTTTTGGGTTTTGGGGGCATTTTGGGGTTTTTTTTTATTTATTTGCCTTTGGGGGAAACTTTTTTTTTTTTTTTTTTTGGGGGGTTTTCTCTTTTTTTTATGTAAATTTTATTTTTTTTTTTTAATCAGGAAATTTTGGGGCTTTTTTTTCTTTGGAAATTTTTTTTTTTAAAATTTTTTTTTTTTCTTTTTTATTTTTTTTTTTTTTTTTAGAATTTAAATTTTGTTTTTGTTGGGTTTTTTTTTTGTTTTTTTTATTTTTTTATTTCCTTCATTTTCTTTTTTTTTGTTTTTTTGTTTGGTTTTTTTTGTTGGTTTTGGTAATTGTTTTTCTTTTTTTTTGAAATTTTTTATTTTTTGCTGGCTTAAATCTTTTTTATTGGTTGTTTTTAAATTTATTTTGGGCTTTTTTTAATTTTTTTTAATGGTTTTTTTATTTTGGCAGTTTCTTTTTTGGGCTTTTTGGGTTTTTGTTTTAAGGTCTTTTGGGTGGTTTTTGAAGTGAGAAGAGTTTTTTTTTTTTTTTATTTTTCAATATTTAAATAACCCTTTTTTTTTTTTTTTTTTTTTTTTTTTTTGGTGGTTTTATTTGTTTATTGGGTGGGGTTAGATTTCCCTTTATAAGTTTTTTTTTTTCTTTTGCAATTTTTCCTTTGGGGTGGGATGTTCCACGGTGGAGTTTAATATTAAGTTTTTTTTTTTTGGGATTTTTTTTTTTTTTTTTTTGTTTTTGTTTTTGTTTGATTTTGGAAAGGGATAGCTTTTTGGATTTTTCAAATTTAGATTTTTGTTTTTCCCTTTTCTTTTATGTTTCCCTGTTTGAATGTGTTTTTTAAAAATTTTTGGGATTTATTTTGTGGTTTGCTTTTTATGGGGAGTTATTATTTAATTTAGGTTGAATTAAATTTTTTTCCTGTTTAATAAAATTATGTTATTTTTTGCCTCCCCAAATTTTTTTTAAATTTTCTATTTTTGTTAATGTTATTTTTGTTTCCCCCTTTGGTTTTTTTTTCCCTTTTTTTTTTTTTTTTTTTTCCCCTTTTTTAATGGGGGAGAAAATTTTTCCCTCAAATGTTTTTTTTTTTGAGAACTCTTGGGTAAATTCCCAATTTTCCCCTCAAACCTGATATTAAAGTTTTTTTTTTTGGGAGGTTTTTTTATTCCTTTCACCTTTTTTTGCCACTTTTTCCATATTTCTTTTTTTTAGTTTATCAAATTTTTTTTTTTTTGTATTCAAAAAGAAATTTTGAGTTATTTTTTTTTGATTTTGCTTGGTGGAGACTTTTTGTTTGTTTATTTTTTTTAAAAAATGGTTCTTTGTTTTTAAATTCCATTTTTCCTGGAAGAAAATGTCCAATTGGGGTTTTTTTTTGGTTTATCCGTTTTGTGTTTTTTTCGGCCCTTGTTTTTTTTGAGGGCCGATTTGGGTGATTTTTTGGGTGGTTTTAAATGTTTTTTTTTTTTTTTTAAAATTTTTTTTTGGCTGTTTGGTTTTTGGGGTTTTTTTTTGGGTTTTTTTTAGGGTGTTCGAATTTTTGCCTTTTTTTCCTTTGATTTTTAATTGGGAATTTTTTATGATTTTTGTAAAGGAATTTGGTTTTTTTTCATTGTTTTTAAAGTTCAATTTCATTTTTCTGATTTTTTTTCCAAGTCCTGTTTTTGTAGATAATTTGGTTTTTGGTTTGCTTTTGTTTTATTAAATTTTGTTTTCTGAATTATTTTTTTGTTGTTTAATTTTTAAAGAATTTTTTTTATTTGTTTTTTTTTCTTTTTTTGTCCATGAGTTTTAAATGTTTGTTTTTGTTTTGGAATTTTTTTCCTTTACTAATTTTTTTTTTTTAGTGAATTTTTTTTTTTTCAATTCAAGATTCTTTTTTTTCTTTGTCTTTTCCCATAAACTTACTTTCTAGTGAATTTCTTTTTTTTTTTTTCCCACTTTTGTTTCCCCTGCACTTCCGGGAATATTTAACTTTTCTAATTGATTTTGGTTGTTTCTTTTAAGGTTTCTTTCCTTTCCCCCATTTATCTTTAACTTCTTTTGAGACTTTTAATGGTCTCTTCTATGAGCATCATGTAAAGGAGGAATTGATGATTTTGTGTTTGAGGTCTCATCAGGTTTGTGACCGTCTTTTTCTGCATAGAAACTGTTGATCATTTTTTCATCTTTTTTATTCATGTTTTAAAGCGGTATGTCTCTAGGGACAGGGGTTACCAGCTTCCTCTGAGAAAGGGGAGAATGTAAACCAACTTCCCGCCCGGGTATGGGGGTGTTTTGGGAGGCCTTCCCCAACAGGAAGGGTAACTGGCTTTATCTGCCCAGTTGGGCTGTGTGGGTTAGTGATTGCCCTAGGCTAGAGACTAACCGGTGAAAGTGTCACTGCCCCTGGCCGGAGCCGCTTGTGGGACTGTGAGTATTAGCAGCTGACTGCAGACTGCCAGGAACTCTGCCCCAGCGTCTCTGCCTGATGCAAATCGGCCCTGGGAAAGCTCTATGGCCCCAAGGCGAGCCCCCCACTGCGCAGATTGGAGGCTAACCCAGGCTGTGTCCTCCTGCCGTGCCAGATCACAACTGCCCCAAGGAAAAACCTGTACTGCCAGTTGGGGCTGCGAGCTTGTGCTGAGATCTGTGCTTTCACTTTCGGTTTGATGCTCTCCTGGGAACCTAATTTCTCTCCCAGTCTGCGCTGATCTCCCCCCTGGCCCCGGAACCAACCTTTTTTGGCGAGACTGCAGATTTTCTTCGGCTGGTAAGTTCTTCTACTTCTTATCTTTACGAATTGTAGCAGTCAAGACTATTTTTGAGGCTCGATATAATATTGATAAAGAGGGTAAGAGAAGAGCTTAGAAAGTTTCTTGTGTCTTCTCCGCCATCTTGGCTTTGCCCCCCCATTTATTTCTAATGAAAAAAAAAAAAAAACAGAGGTAAACAAACAAATGAAAAAAAGTCTTCCAAATATAGGACTCAAGAGAAGCATAAAAAGATAAAAATAACTCTTGAGAACTGTATTCCTGTTACAGGCATACATAAAGAGTACGGGAATAATTTGAGTTTAGTGGTATATTTTAAAAAAAGAAATTTGAAGCAGAAAGTGATTGTATCAGAAAAAGGGAAAAGTAGAGGTAAAAAGAGGGAAATTACATCTCACAAATAGGGAAAGGAAACTTATCATATCTGAAGAAATTAAGGAAGGGGGAGGAATATTGTGTGAATCTTGCTCTCATCAGATTTGCTCAAAGAGAAAATATTAGAGATATTTGATTTATAAAGAAATTTTTCTCACCTCATTTAAATGTGTGAGAAGAAAAGGGAAAAGAAAATGGATAGATTAAATAGAAGGGAATACAGAAATAGTAAGGGAACAGTATAAGAAAGGGGAGGGACTCTAAGGGGAAAAGAGGGATTCTAAAGAGGGAAACTATTTTAATGACCGAGAAAAAAATCACAATAAAATTTATCTGGAAGAATAAAGAATCAAGGCTTTCAAGGGAATTAATGAAAAAAAAAATAAAATGAAGGTGGCGTAGTTGTACTAGATCTAAAACTTTATTATAATGCTGCTATCACCAAAACCATTTGGTACTGGCTGAAAGACTAGTTGATGAGTGGAATAGTTAAGTTCACAGCACAAAATAGTCAATAACTTTAATAATCTAGTATTTGACGAACCCAAAGACCCCAGTTTTTGGGATAAGAATTCACTGCTTGACAAAAATTGCTGGGAAAATTGGAAATTAGTATGGCAGGAGCTAGGCATTGACCCACAAGTAACCCTGTACACCAAGATAAGGTCAAAATGGGTTCATGACCTAGGCATAAAAAATGAGATTATAAATAAATTAGAAGAATATAGGATAGTTTACCTCTCAGACCTGTGGAGGAAGAAGGAATTTGTGACCAGAAGAATTAGAGATCATTATTGATCACAAAATAGAAATTTTTGAATATATCAAGTTGAAAAGCTTTTGTACAAACACAATTAATGCAGACAAGTTAAGAAAGGAAGCAATAAACTACGACAACATTTTTACAGTCAAATGTTTATGAAGGGCTTATTTCCAAAATATATTGAGAATTAACTCTAATTTATAAGAATCCAAGCCATTCTCCAATTGATAAATGGTCAAAGGATATGAATAGACAATTTTCCGTTGTAGAAATTGAAACTATTTCTAGCCATATAAAAAGATGCTCCAAATCATTATTTATCAGATAAATGCAAATTAAGACCACTCTGAAATAACACTACACATCTCTCAGATTGGCTAGGATGACAGAAAAAGATAATGACAAATGTTGGAGGGGATATGGGAAAACTGGGACACTGATACATTGTTGGTGGAATTGTGAATGCATCCAACCATTTTGGAGAGCAATTTGGAACTCTGCTCAAAGAGTTATTAAACTGTGCATATCCTTTGATCCAGCAGTGTTACTGGACTTATATCCCAAAAAGATCTTAAAGAAGGTAAAAGAACCCATGTGTGCAAAAATGTTTATGGCAGTCCTTTTTGTATAAAGGTAGAAACTGGAAATTGAATGGATGCCCATCAAGTGGAGAATCGCTGAATAGATTGTGGTATATTGATGTTATGGAATATTATTGTTCTGTAAGAAATGACCAGCAGGGAGATTTCAGAAAGGCCTGGAAAGACTTACATGAACTGATGCTGATTGAAATGAGCAGGACCAGAAGATCATTATACACTTCAGCAACAATAGTATATGATGACCAGTTCTGATGGACATGGCTCTTTTCCACATTGAAATGAACCAAATCAGTTTCAATTGTTCAGTAATGAAAAGAACTTGGTACACAGTGAGAGAGAGGTATGGGAAATGAGTGTGGACCACAACATAGCATTTCTCCTCCTTCTGTTATTGTCCACGTGCATTTTTATTTTCTTTCTCAGGTTATTTTTACCTTATTGCTTAATCTGATTTTTCTTGTGCAGCAAGATAACTGTTTAAATATGTATGCATATATTGAATTTAACATATAGTTTAAAATATTTAATATGTATTGGCATACCTGCCATCTACAGGAGAGAGTGGGGGGAAGGAGAGGAAAAGTTGGAACAGAAGATTTTGCAAGGATCAGTGCTGAGAAATTACCCATGCATATGACTTGTAAATCAAAAGCTGTAATAATAAAAAATAATTAAAAAAAAGAAACTTACTTGTGCATTATAATTTTGGCAGTTATGTGGAAGGCCGATTAGAAAGACAAAAAGACTTGAGACAGTGAAAACAATAAAAGACTAGCGAAATAATAATACAAGTTCTGAGAGATAATTAGGGCCTGAATTAAAGTACTGGCTGTGTAAGAGGAAAGAAAAAGATAAATAAAAAGTAGATTCTGAAAGGAAAATTGATGAAACTTGGAAATTAATTAGATATGTGTGGTAAGAGAGAATAAGGAATGCAGGATGAGTCCAAGGTTGTAAAGTATGATAATGCACTGACAAAAACTGAAAAGATTGAAACATATACAATTTTTGGAATATCAGCCTTCTGTGGACCCTCTCCACTACATCAATATGTTCTTAAGACATAATGCCCAAAACTGAATACAGAACTCTAGATAGGAGCTAACAAGCCTTCAGTGAATATAATATGGAACAATTTCACTACAATGAAATGGTGTTTCTGTTGGTATCTATGATTTTACAGGTATAGTAAATGTGAGGGAAAGAAATTGCATCCCACAAATATATCAACAAATTTTCTGATATATCGAGCATTAGAAAGTAGTGTAAGTTAGTGTAAAGTTAAGTGAATTGCCCAAGATAACACAGTTGTACAGAATTTGAAAGTAGATCTTCTTTACTCTGAGGCAAAGTTCCTAATTATAATTTTATATTAAGTCTCTTAGTAGGCTATATCTTTTAACTCAGTTAGGTAGTTTATACTTTTAAAGCTATTACTTCATACTTTTGATTTACATTGAGCTTTCTGACCACCAAAACCTTCAGAATTCTTTCAGGTTAACTATTATCTTGGTATGACCCCGATAGTTATTTATGAAGATTTTTAAACTGTGGCATAGGAATATATATTGTTACTAAATTCCATCTCCTGGTTTACACACATAATTCTATCCTATCAAGGAATTTTTAAATACTATCATTCAACATGTTTACTGTCATTTCCAGAAATATGACATTTGGAAATGTAATAAGCTTGACACCTACTATATCAAACACTTTAAATCAAAGCCATCAAATGTGTTTATTTAAAAATCTATACTTATAAGATTCCATATGTTTCTTGCTTTTTATCTTAAGAAATATTTATTTAAACTTGAAAAAAATTAATCTGGGGGTGGAGCCAAGATGTTGGAAAAGGCACATGCGACTTTCTAAGCACCTCTCCTACCCTCACACCCAAAATTAAATTTAGCCTCAAAAATAGCACTCCCATGGTAAAATACAAGAAGACTAGAAGTACAACAACTCACCACCCAAAGAAAATCTGGAATTTTGTCAGAAAAGGTTTGTCCTGAGGGATCAGAAAGAAGATCAGCTCAAACAGGGAGAGAACTAGAGGCTAGGATATTGTGCTGACCAGGCAGGAGTCTGTACACACAATAGTACACACAACTGGAAGTGGCAGCACAGATCACAGCACAATATTGCAATCCCAACTCCCAGTATGGGGCTTTTCCTTGGGGCAGATGCAAACATGCATGGCAGGGGAACACAGCCTGAGGCAGCCTCTAATATGCACAGTGGGGTGTTCAGCCTGGAGCAGTAGAACTTTTGCAGTGTGATTTGCTTCCGGGCAGAGACCTTTCTGGTCTGAGCCGGGCTATTCCCTGGTCAGCTGCTAATACCCACAGCCCAAATGGGGCTTTGGACTCAGGTACTGACACTTTCACTGCTTAATCTCTAGCCTTAGGGCAGTTGCTAAACCACACAGTGGAGCTCTCCACTGGGCACTTCAGTAGCTTGGCCATACTGAATCACTTCCAGTTGGAGGAGGGTAACTTTTACCCAGGGCACTCTACCTAGCTGCCTGAAACCTGTTTACATCTTTCTCTATTTTGCAGAGGAAGCAGGTAACCCCCTTGCCCTGAAGGCAGACCCTAAAGACTTTTAAAAATGAGGAAAAAAATTAAAAGGACGAGCAATAGCTTATATACAGACAAAGAGCAGGTTTGCAAGTAGGTGACTAATCACAAACAGTCTCCAGGCAATACCCCAAAGGGGAATGTTTCCTGCCCCCCCTTGCATAATGCTGGACTAGAAGAGACCATTAAATGTCTCAAAAGAGAGTTAGAAGAAAAATGGGAAAAGGAAAGAGAAGGTTTGCAAGAGAGCAACAACTTCCATCTTCCTAAAATATGAAGGGGAAAAGGTAAAAAATTCCCAGGAAATGCAGGGAAACAGAATTTGTGAAGTGGAAAAAAGTAAAAAAAAAATCTCAGGAAAGTAGGATTTGTGAATTGGAAAAAGAAAATAATTCACTAAAAAACAAAAACAAAACAACAACAACAACAAAAAAAAAATTAGTGAAATGGAAAAAAAATTCCATAGAGCAAAACAAGTCATTTAAAAACTCAATTGGACATATACAGAAAGAAGTAAGAAAAGCTAGTGAATAAAATAATTCATTAAAAATCAGAACGGAATAAATAGAAACTAATGATTAGAGGAAGAATCAGTCAAGCGAAACCAAAAAAAAAAAAATGATAAATTGGAAAAGACCATGAAATATGTACTTGGAAAAATGACAGACCTGGAAAATAGATCTAGGAGAGATAATGTGAGGATTATTGGACTTTCCAAAAATTATGATGAAAAAAAGAGCTAGATACTATTCCACAGCAAAACATCAAAGAGAATTGTCGAGAGGTAATAGAACTAGAAGGTAAAAGAGGCATTGAAAGAATTCATTGAACACTTTCTGAAAAAGATCCTAAAATAAAAAACTCCAAGGAATATTTTGGCCAAATTTCATAACTATCAGATTAAGGAAAAAATATTATAAGCAGCAGGGAAAAAAAATTCAAATACGGAGGTGTCACAATAAAGATCACCCACGATCTGGCTGCCTCCACATTAAAGCATCGAAGGGCCTGGAATCTGTTATTCCGAAAGGCAAAAGAACTTAGAATGCAGCCAAGAATAAACTACCCAGCCAAGCTGAGCATTTTCTTCCAGGGAAGAAGATGGACACTTAATGAAACAGGTGAATTCCATTTGTTTCTAAGGAAAAAACCAAACTAAACAAAAAATTTGATCTCCAACCATAGGACTGAAGAGAAGCAGAAAAGATAAAAGAAACTCTTGAGAATTGTATTACTGTTTTGGATATACAAAAAGACTAGATATATATTTTGATTTTACTAATATAACATAAAAAGGGGAAGTAGAAATGGAAAAGGGATAATGTCAAAAAGGGGGAAACAGGGGCATAAAAAGAGAGTAACTATATCCCACAAAGATGGAAAGGAAACTTATCAAATCCGAGGGAATTTAGAGAGGGGGAAGAACATTGTGTGAATCTTACTCTCATCGGAGTTGGCTCAAAGAGAAAATAATAAACATACTTGTTTTATAGAAAATCTCTTACCTCATTAAAAAGGGGGAGAGGAAAAGGGAAAAGGAAAAGAATAAAGGAAAGGCATGAGAAAGGGAAAGGGATTCAAAGAGAGGAGTGAGGGATCCTAAAGAGGTTGAGGGTTGTGATACAAGTGGGACACATAATATTAAAACTGGGAAATAGGGTTGGGGGGGCAAGTAAAAGGAAAGCATAATCTGGGGATAAGATGGCATAAAATACAGAATTACTCATTTTAACCGTAAATGTGAATGGGGAGAACTCTTCCATAAAGCAGAGGGAGATAGCAGACTGGATCAAAAGTGAGAACCTACAATATGTTGTATATGGGAAACACATTTAAAGCAGGGAAATACATACAGAGTAAAGATAAAAGGCTGGAGCAGAACCTATTATGCTTCAGGTGAAGTCAAAAAAGCAGGAGTAGCTATCCTATCTCAAATCAAGCAAATGCAAAAATTGATTTAATCAAAAGAGATAATGAAGGAAACTATATCTTGCTAAAGGGTAGCATAGACAATAAAGCAATATCAATACTAAACATACATGCACCAAGTGGTATAACATCTAACTTCCTAAAGGAGAAGTTAAGAGAGTTGCAAGAAGAAATAGACAGCAAAACTATAATAGTGGGAGATCTCAAACTTGCACTCTCAGAATTAGACAAATCAAGCCACAAAACAAATAAGAAAGAAATCAAAGAGGTAAATATAACATTAGAAAAATCAGATATCAGATCTTTGGAGAAAACTGAATGGAGACAGAAAGGAATTTACTTTCTTCTCAACAGTTCATGGAACCCATACAAAAGTTGACCTTATGTTAGGACATAAAGACCTCAAAATTAAATGCAGGAAGGCAGAAATAGTAAATGCTTTCTTTTCAAATCATGATTCAATAAAAACTACATTCAACAAAAAGTTAGGGGTAAATAAATCAAAAAGTAATTAAAACTAAATAATCTCATCTTAAAGAATGATTGGATGAAGCAGCAAATTATAGACAGAATTAATAATTTCACTCATATAATGACAACGATGAGACATCATACCAAAATTTGTGGAAGGCAGCCAAAGTGGTAATAAGAGAAAATTTTATATCCGTAGATGCTTACTTGAATAAAATAGAGAAAGAGAAGGTCAATGAAATGGCCTTGCAACTAAAAAAGCTAGAAAAAGACTAAATTAAAAACCCCCATTCAAATCCTACATTTCAAATTCTAAAATTAAAAAGAGAAATTAATAATATTGGAAATTAAAAAAAAACATTTAACTAATAAATAAAACTAAGAGTTGGTTCTATGAAAAAAGCAATAAAGTAGATAAGGCTTTGGTAAATCTGATTAGAAAAAGGAGGGAAGAAAATCAAATTAGTAGTCTTAAAAAAGAAAAGGGAGAACTTTCAACCAATGAAGAGGAAGACAGAGAAATAAAAAGGAGTCACATTGCCCATCTTTATGCCAATAAATTTGATAACCTAACTGAAATGGGTGACTGCCTCCAAAAATATAGGCTTCCCAGATTAACAGAGGAGGAAGTAAATTGCTTGAATCCCATTTCAGAAAAATAAATAGAACAAGTTATGAATCCAGTTCCCTAAGAAAAAATCCCCAGGACAAGATGGATTTACATGTGAATTCTCCCAAACATTTAAAGAACAATTGCCCCCAATGCTATATAAATTATTTGATAAAATAGGGAATGAAGGAGCCCTACCAAATACCTTTTATGACACAGACATGGTACTGATACCTAAACCAAGTAGGTTGAAAACAGAGAAAGAAAATTATAGATCAATCTCCCTAATGAATACTGATGCTAAAATCTTAAATAAGATATTAGCAAAAAGACTACAGAAAATCATTCCCAGAATAATACATCATGATTAAGTAGGATTTATACCAGGAAAGCAGGGCTGGTTCAATATTAGGAAAACAATCAATATAATTGGCCATCTTAATAACCAAATTAACAAAAGCTATATGATCATCTCAATAGATGAAGAAAAAGCATTTGATAAAGTCCAACATCCATTCCTATTAAAAACACAAGAGTATAGAAATAAATGCACTTTTCCTTAAAGTAATCAGTAGCATCTATTTAAAACCATCAGTAAGCATCATATGTAATAAGGAAAATCTGCAACCATTCCCAATAAGATCAGGAGTGAAACAAGGTTGCTCACTATCACCATTATTATTCAATATTGTATTAGAAATGCTAGCTTTGGCAATAAGAGTTGAGAAAGAGATTATAGGAATTAGAGTAGGCAATGAGGAAACTAAATTATCAATCTTTGCTGATGATATGATGGTGTACTTAGAGAACCCCAGAGATTCTATTAAGAAGTTATTAGAAATAATCCACACCTTTAGCAAAGTAGCAGGACACAAAATAAACCCACAAAAGTCATCAGCATTCTTATATATCACTAACAAAACCCAACAGTTAGAGTTACAAAGAGAAATTCTATTTAAAGTAAATAGTGACTGTATAAGATATTTAGGAATCTATCTGCCAAGGGAAAATCAGAAACTTTATGAGCAAACCTACAAAACACTTTTCACACAAATTAAGTCTAATCTAACCAATTGGAAAAAAATATTAAATGCTCTTGGGTAGGGTGAGCAAATATAAAAAAGATGACAGTACAACCTAAACCAATCTATTTGTTTAGCGATATACCAATCAGAATCCCAAAAAACTATTTTAATGACCTAGAAAAAATAACAACAAAGTTCATATGGAAAAACAAAAGGTCAAGAATTTCAAGGGAATTAATGAAAAAAGAATCAAATGAAGATGGTCTAGCTGTACCAGATCTAAGATTATATTATAAAGCAGTAGTTACCAAAACCATTTGGTATTGGCTAAGAAATAGATTAGTTGATCAGTGGAATAGGTTAGGTTCAAAGGACAAAGCCGTCAATAACTATAGCAATCTAGTGTTTGAGAAACTAGAGACCCCAGCTTTTGGGAGAAGAACTTACTGTCTGAGAAAAATTTCTGGGAAAATTGGAAACTAGTATGGCAGAAACTAGGCATGGACCCACACTTAACACCGTACACCAAGATAATGTCAAAATGGGTTCATGACCTAGGCATAAATAATGGGATTATAAATAAATTAGAGGAACACAGGATAGTTTACCTCTCACACCTCTCAGACTTGTGGAAGGGGAAGGAATTTATGACCAAAGAAGAACTTAAGATCGTTAGTGTTCACAAAATACAAAATGTTGATTATATCAAATGGAAAGATTTTTGTACAAGCAAAACTAATACGGGCAAGATTAGAAGGGAAGCAATAAACTGGGAAAATATTTTTATACTCAAAGGTTCTGCTAAAGGCCTCATTTCCAAAATATATAGAAAATTGACTCTAATTTATAAGAAATCAATCCATTCTCCAATTGATAAAAGGTCAAAGGATATGAACAGATAATTCTCAGATGAAGAAATTTCTAGCCATATGAAAAGATGCTCCATGTCATTATTAATCAGAAAAATGCAAATTAAGACAACTGAGATACCACTACACACCTTTTGGATTGGCTAGAATGACAGAGAAAGATAACATGGAATGTTGGAGGGGATGTGGGAAGACAGGGACACTGATACATTCTTGATGGAATTGTGAATACATCCAACCATTCTGGAAAGCAATTTGGAATTATGCTCAAAAAGTTATCAAACTGTCCATACCCTTTGATCCAGCAGTGTTACTACTGGGCTTCCCAAAGCCAAAGAGGTCTTAAAGAAGGGAAAGGGGGGACTTCCGGCCAAGATGGCGGCGAGGAGGCACACAGCTGTATAAGCTCCGCATTTTCTCTCAGAATCCATCTCATTACAAGCCTCTGAATTAATGCCTGACTGAAAAAAAACCCACAAACAGTTACCAAGAGAAGACATCCTTGAGATTCGCCAGCAAAGGTGTGTTTTTGCTTGAGGGCGGGACAGTTTTAGATCGGGCACAGGTTGAGGGCAGCAGCAGTGAAAGCTTGGCAGGCAGCTAACAGCCCAGCAGACCGGAGGGGGTTGGGGTGTGATCTCAGCTGTCTCTGCAGGGAGAGCTTCACTACAGGATTGGATACTTTGCCCTGGCAGCAAGTCAGTAGCCCAGCAGAGAAGCTAAAAACTCCGGGGGTGAAGAATACAACCCCAAACAGCTGGAGTTCCTTGAGACCAGCCACCCCTCCCCCACAGCGTCTCAGCATGCTCTCAGAGTCTCAGAGCCCAGGCGCAGCAGTCCTGCTAGTGCCTCGCTACTGCCCCCGCAGTCTGTAGAGGAAGCTCGGTAATGCCACCCAGCCCCTCCCCCAAAAAACCAAATTCCTGCTTTTTTTTTCCTTTTTTTTCTTTGCTAGTTTGTCTCTGATTCTTCTCTGACAAAATGAGCAAAAAGTTACAAAGGACTTTAACTATTTACAGCTTTTATACAGACAGAGAACAACTCTAAACCCTGAGGAGAGTAAAAACAGATTATCTTCAGGTGAATCCCCACAGGAGGAGATCATCTGTTCCTCATCACAGATGAATCTCATAGAAGAAATTAAAAAGGCTCTCACAAGAGAGCTACAAGAAAAATGGGAAAAGGAGAGGGAGGCTTGGCAAGAGAGTCTGGAGAAGTCATCCCACTCACTTAAAGACAGAATGGATAAAGAAATAAAATCCTTGAAAAATAGGATTAGTGAACTGGAAACAGAAAATAGCTCACTAAAGAATAAAATGGGCGAAATGGAAAAACATTCCATAGAACAAATTGGACAATTAGAAAAAGATATAAAAAAGTGATGAAGAAAACATTGACTGAAAATAAGAATAGAACAAAATTGAATGACTCAGGAGACAAGAAGAATCAGTCAAAAACCAAAAAATCAAAAATGGAAAAAATGTGAAATACCTACTGGGAAAACAACAGACCAAAACAGGTCGAGGAGAACAATTGAAATCATTGGACCCCAGAAAAAATGATGAAAAAGAGCCTGGACACTATTTTCCAGGAAATTATCAAAGAGAACGAAGTCATGAAAACAGAAGGTTAAAAATAGACATTGAAAGTTCACCAATCACCCACGAAAGGATCCTAAAATCAAAACACCAAGAAATATAGTGGCCAAAAAGGCCCCTCAAACAAAGGAAAAAAAACTCCAGCCTAGAAAAACCCAATTCAAATATAGAGGAGCCACAATAAGCATCACCCAATATCTAGCAACATCCACATTAAAAGATCGAAGGGCCTAGAATATGATATTCCAAAAGGCTAAGGAACTTGGTATACCAAAATTCTTACTCAAGAATGAGAATCTTTTTCAGGAAAAGATGGTCATTCCGAAATAAGTGAATTTCACCTATTTTTGGTGAAAAAACAGAACTTAACAAGTTTGATCTGAAATATAGAACTCAAGAAAAACCTAAAAAGGTAAAAAAATTTTGAACGATATTTATCTGTAAAGATGTATAAAAATACATTAACCTTGTTCTGAAATCAAATAGAAAGGACATGGTATCAGAAAAAGGAAAATTCTATATCTCACAAAAGGGAAAGGAAATATTATTCTGACAGAAAAATGGAGGGGAATATAGTGGGATTTACTGCCATAAAATTGACTTTAAGAGAAAAATGTTAGACATATTCAAAAAGGAAACCCATCTCTTGAAAAGAAGAAGGGATAAGTGAAAAGATAAGGAAAAGCTAACAGAAGAACAAACTGTGGGGAAAGGAGTAAATGGGGAGGAACTCAAGGGTGTGGAGGAGGGATACTAATAAGGGAGGGCTGTGAGAAGCAAGGGGCTACAAGTTTAATACTGGGAAGGAGTAAGGGGAAAGAAGGGAAAAGCATAAATAAAGGGTTAAAAGATGCAAGTAATACAAATTGGTAATTTTAACCATAAATGGAACGGGGTAAACTCCCCAAAAGGGCGATTAGCAGAATGGTTAAAAGCCAGAATCCTACAATTTTGCTTACAGGAAACACACTGAAAGGAGATACATCAGAATAAAGATAAAAGGATGGAGCAAAATCTACTATGCTTCAGGTGAATCAAAAAGGGGGTACCATCCTGATCTCAGATCAAGAAAACCAAAAATTGATCTAATTAAAAGAGATAAGGAAGGGCACTATATCTTCTAAAGGGAGCATAAATAATGAAGCAATATCAATAAAACATATATACCAAGGGTGAAGCATCTAAATTCTTAAAAGAAATTAAGAGGCTCAGAAGAAATAGATAGCAAAACTATAATGTGGAGATCTTAACCCCTCTCAGAATTGATAAATCAAATCACAAAATAAATAAGAAAAAGAATCAAAGAGGAAAAGAATACTGAAAAGTTAATATGATAGACCTCTGGAGAAAACGAAATGGAGACAGAAAAGAGTAAACTTTCTTTTCAGCAGTTCATGGATCCTATACAAAAATAGACCATATATTATGACATAAAAACCTCAAACTCAAATGCAGTAAGGCAGAAATAGTGAATGCATCCTTTTCAGACCACGATGCAATAAAAATTACACTCAACATTTAGCCATGGGAAAGTAGACCAAAAAGTAATTGGAAACTAAATAGTCTCATACTAAAGAATGATTGGGTGAAATAGCAAATCATAGATATAATTAATAACTTCACCCAAGAAAATGACAATAATGAGACATCATATCAAAATGTGTGGGATGCAGCCAAAGGCGGTAATAAGGGGAAATTTCATATCTCTAGAGGCTTACTTGCATAAAGCAGAGAAAGAGAAGGTCAACGAATTGGGCTTACAACTAAAAATGCTAGAAAAGGAACAAATTACAAACCCCCAGTCACACACTAAACTTGAAATTCTAAAAATAAAAGGAGAGATCAATAAAATTGAAAGGAAAAAAAAAACTATTGAATTAATTAATAAAACTAAGAGTTGGTTCTATGAAAACACCAACAAAATAGACAAACCCTTAGTAAATCTCATTAAAAAAAGGAAAGAGGAAAATCAAATTCTAGTCTTAAAAATGAAAAGGGAGAACTTGTCACTAATGAAGAGGAAATTAGAGCAATAATTAGGAATTACTTGCCCAACTTTATGGCAATGAATTCAACAACTTAAATGAAATGGAAGAATACCTTCAAAAATATAGCTTGCCCAGATTAACAGAGGAAGAAGTAAATATCCTAAACAGTCCCATCTTAGAAAAGAAATAGAATAAGCTATTAACCCTCCTGAAAAATCCCAGGACCAGATGGATTTACATGTGAATTCTACCAAACATTTAAAGAACAATTAACCCCAATGCTATATAAACATTTGAAAAATAGGGACTGAAGGATTCTACCAAACTCCTTTTACGACACAGACATGGTACTGATACCTAAACCAGGTAGGCTGAAAACAGAGAAAGAAAATTATAGACCAATCTCTCTAATGAACATCGATGCTAAAATCTTAAATAAAATATTAGCAAAAAGATTACAGAAAATCGTCCCCAGGATAATACACTATGATCAAGTAGGATTTATACCACGAATGAGGGCTGGTTCAATATTAGGAAAACTATTAGCATAATTGACTAATCAATAACAAACTAACAAAACCATATGATCATCTCAATAGATGCAGAAAAAGCATTTGATAAAATCCAACATCCATTCCTAATAAAAACACTTGAGAGTATAGGAATAAATGGACTTTTTCTTAAAATAGTCAGGAGCATATATTTAAAACAATCAGTAAGCATCATATGCAATGGCAAAAACTGGAATCTTTCCCAGTAAGATCTGGGTGAAGCAAGGGTTGGCCACTGTCACCATTACTATTCAATATTGTATTGAAACACTAGCCTCGACAATAAGAGTCGAGAAAGGTTAAAGGAATCAGAATAGGCAGTGAGGAAACCAAACTATAACTGTTTGCAGATGGTATGATGGT
This sequence comes from Sarcophilus harrisii, assembly GCF_902635505.1. Classification (NCBI taxonomy): domain Eukaryota; kingdom Metazoa; phylum Chordata; class Mammalia; order Dasyuromorphia; family Dasyuridae; genus Sarcophilus; species Sarcophilus harrisii. The sequence goes on from NC_045429.1 coordinate 153,728,535, forward strand.
ATACTTAGAGAACCCTAGAGATTCTAAAAAAAGCTATTAGAAATAATCCATAACTTTAGCAAAGTTGCAGGTTATAAAATAAATCCCCATAAATCCTCAGCATTTTTATACATCTTAGCAAAATCCAACACAAGAGATACAAGAGAAATTCCATTCAGAATAACTGCGCCAGCATAAAATATTTGAGGAATCAATCTACCAAGGAAAGTCAGGAATTATATGGTTAAATTACAAAACTTTCCACACAAATAAAGTCAGTCTGAAACAATTGGAAAAATATCATGCTCCTGGATGGTGAGCAAATTAATAAAGATGACAATACTCCAAACTATTTATTTATTCAGTGCTATACCAATCAGACTTCCAAGAAAATATTTTAATGATCTAGAAAAATAACAACAAATTCATATGGAATAATAAAAGGTCAAGAATCTCAAAAAGAATTAATGAAAAAAAATCAATGAAGGTGGCCTAGCTGTAGCAGATCTAAAACTATATTATAAAGAGCAGTCACCAAAACCATTTGGTATTACTAAAAATAGGTTAGTTGATCAGTGGAACAGGTTAGGTTCACAAGACAGAATAGTCAACTATAGCAATTTAGTGTTTGACAAACCCAAAGATCCTCACCTTTGGGATAAGAATTCATTATTTGACAAAAACTGCTGGGATAACTGGAAATTAGTATGGCAGAAATTAGGCATGGACCCACACTTAACACCATATACCAAGATAAGATCAAAATGGGTCCATGATTTAGACTTAAAGAACAAGATTATAAACAAATTGGAGGAACATAGGATAGTTTATCTCTCAGACTTGTGGAAGAGGAAGAAATTTGTGACTAAAGATGAACTAGAGACCATTATTGATCACAAAATAGAAAATTTTGATTGCATCAAATTAAAAAGCTTCTGTACAAACAAAACTAATGTAAACAAGATTGGAAGGGAAGCAACAAACTGGGAAAACATCTTCACAGTTAAAGGTTCTGATAAAGGCCTCATTTCCAAAATATATAGAGAGCTAACTCTAATTTATAAGAAACCAAGCCATTCTCCAACTGATAAATGGTCAAAGGTTTTGAACAGACAATTTTCAGATGATGAAATTAAAATCATTAACATTCATATGAAAGTGTTCCAAATCATTATTAATCAGAGAAATGCAAATTAAGACAACTCTGAGATACCTACACACCTGTCAGATTGGCTAAGATGACAGGAAAAAATAATGATAGTGTTGGAGGGATGTGGGAAAACTGGGACACTGATACATTGTTGGTGGAGCTGTGAACGAATCCAACCATTCTGGAGCAATCTGGAATTATGCCCAAAAAGTTATCAAACTTGCATACCTTTGACCCAGCAGTGTTTCTACTGGGCTTGTACCCTAAGGAGATACTAAAGAAGGGAAAGGGACCTGTATTTGCCAAAATGTTTCTGGCAGCCCTGTTTGTAGTGGCTAGAAGCTGGAAAGTGAGTGGATGCCCATCAATTGGAGAATGGTTGGGTAATTGTGGTATATGAATGTTATGGAATATTATTGTTCTGTAAGAAATGACCAGCAAGATGAATACAGAGAAGCTTGGAGAGAATTACATGAACTGATGCTAAGTGAAATGAGCAGAACCAAGAGATCATTATATACATCAACAACGATACTGTATATAGATGTAATCTGATGGAAGTGGATTTCTTTTACAAAGAGACCTAATTCAGTTTCAATTGATCAATGATGGACAGAAGCAGCTACACCCAAAGAAAAAAACACTGGGAAATGAATGTAAACTGTTTGAATTTTTGTTTTTCTTCCCAGGTTATTTCTACCTTCTGAATCTAATTCTCCCTGTGCAACAAGAAAACTGTTTGGATCTGCACACATACATTGTATCTAGGATATACTAGGACATATTCAACATATATAGGACTGCTTGCCATCTAGGGGAGGGGTGCAGGGTGGGAGGGAAAAATCGGAACAGAAGTGAGTGCAAGGGATAATGTTGTAAAAAAAAATTACTCAGGCATGGATTCTGTCAATAAAAAGTTATTATAATAAAAAAAAAGAAGGGAAAGGGACCTGTATGTGCAAGAATGTTTGTGGCAGCCTTCTTTGTAATGGCCAGAAACTGGAAACTGAGTAGATGCCAATCAATTGGAGAATGGCTGCATCAATTGTGGTATATGAATATTATGGAATATTATTGTTCTGTAAGAAATGACCAGTAGGATGATTTCAGAAAGGCCTGGAGAGACTTACATGAACTGATGCTGAGTGAAAGGAGCATAACCAGGAGATCATTATATAATTCAACAACAGTAATATATGATGATCAATTCTGATGGACCTGGCCATCTTCAGCAATGAGATGAACCAAATCAGTTCCAATGGAGCAGTGATGAACTGAACCAACTACACCCAGCAAAAGAACTCTAGGAGATAACTAATAACCATTATATTGCATTTCTAATTCCTATATTTTTGCCTGCCAGCATTTTGGATTTCTTTCACAGGCTAATTGTACAATATTTCGGATTTCAAGTCTTTTTGTATAGCAAAATAACGGTTTGGTTATGTATACTTATTTTGTATTTAATTTATACTTTAATATATTTAACATCTACTGGTCATCCTGTCATTTGTGGGAGGGGATGGGGGGAAGGAGGGGAAAAATTGGAACAAAAGTTTTGGCAATTATCAATGCTGTAAAATTACCCATGCATATAACTTGCAAATAAAAAGCTATTAAAAAAAGGAAAAAGTTTAATCTACTTACTGGTGTCATCAATTCAATTGTTGATCTAAAAATAATAATCAAGCGATTATTTAGATTAGTGTATTTTTCCTCTTTTAATATCATGGTTTGCTAACACTTATCAAATGAACATTTACATTTTGTAATGATAAGATAATGAAATCTTCAGGGAGATTATCCAGGGTTAAATCCCACCTCTGGTACACACTACCTGTATGAACATGGTCATGTAACTTAGTACATGTATGTACTTAGTACAATTTTATACTAAGTACATATGTTTGCTTACCATACCTTGGCTCTTAGTACATATATGTAATGAGTTCACACTGATACTTAGTATATTTAGCATATGCCTGTACTTAAATGTACTTTGTCTGTACTCTAGTAGACATTTTAATATGACTTTGGACATGTCATCCTAGGCTTAATTTCTTCATTATAAAAATGGAAAGATTACTTGGTCTTTGAATTCCTAATTCTAAATCTGCAATCCATAATGCAATGGATTTTTGAGGAAGGGCATATACACACAACAATTACTCTTTACTTTGGCAGAAAACATAAGTTCTTGTCTGGTGCTTTAATTTCTAAGAAAAGCTTATAATTGAGAATATTCCCTTTAGCAAAAATTGGCAGTTACTCTCAGGGTATTTATTTAATGAAGAAGGTCATATAAGTGCAGAATTTTACTTTAGGTGAAATTAATGGGCAAAAATGAAAAAAAAATAATCTTCCTGGAGAGGAAATCTTATGGAATTAATGTGGGAAAAATTCTATTATACCTTTTACCAGAGGAGGATTGTGGATAAAAAGGAAGCTTTATGTGTACTTCTAGAAGATTTGAGAGTCACACCAGATTCATGATAGATGGGCCATCTTACATTTAAACAAAAAATCCTTGGAGTTATTTCCATTGTATTCCTCTGTAAGTGATTTGTAGCCAAAGGCCTAGAGAGTTCTCTTTGATAATCTATAGCTTCCAGAAATATTGATCGTACTATTATGACTTCAGTTCTGTAAATAGAACCATCAACAGGACTTGAAACATTCTTGATTTTATGTCTGAAGAGGGACTTCAATTGTCACTAAGAGATAACTTCAAAGTAAAAAGAAAAAACACAATTATAGTATGTTATTATTGATCTCAATTAATCAATTTTAAATAATTCTTTAAAGCTTACAAAGTACTTTCTCTAGATTACCTCATTTGAGCTTCATTATAAAGTAGTCTTACAGGTAGTATTGCTATTATGTAATGGATTTAAAAAATTAAGAACCAGAAAGTTTCAGTGATTTGATCTGGGTCACAAAGCTGGTAGATATCAAAGGAAGGATCTGGGTAAGTGTTTCTAAGTAGGAATTTATCAATCACCCTACTAAGACATGCTTCTTCTCTATATCAAAGATATATTATCTTTAAATGTCTTTGCTACAACTAATACATACCTTTTTTTAAAAATGAAAACTGCTTAGCTCATATAATTTTCCTTATTTCAACAATCATACTTTCCATTAATTCCCATCTCTCATCTCCATTGGGGCATCCAAATAGAGTGGTAGATAGAGGCCTAGAGTCAGGAGAACTCATCTTGTAGAGTTCAAATCTGGACTCAGAAACTTATCAGTTTTGTGATTCTGAACAAGACACTTAATTCTGTTTGACTCAGTATCTTCATCTATTTAAAAAAAAAAAAACAGAAAAGGAAACAGCATGCCACTCGAGTATTTTTCCCAAAAAAATCCTAAGTGGGATCATGATATGTTGAATAAAATTGAAAAACAATTGATAGACATTAAGATCATTTCCATTAAGACTTTACTCAACTATTGGTTCTTCTCTTTAACCAGAGATTTTAAATTTTTAAATTCAGCAATTATTGTGTCAATATTTACAAAGCATTTATGACATTTTGTTGTATTTCCCATACTAAACAAGCTCTGTAGGGAATACAAAACAAGCATAAAAATTTATTCCTTTCCTCGAGGCATTTTACCACCTAACTGAAAAGTCAAGACTTAATATATTGAAATAGTTTTTCTTTTACACTACTTGAAATTTTTCTGTTCTATATATTCAAAACATATTTAAAAGATTGAAGAAAAAACACATAGTTTTTTAATGTTTTATTTTTTAAATTTGTATCTCTTTATGTAGAAGACTATATCAAGCTTTAGTAATCAAGCAAGCAAGCAAATATTTATTAACCACTTACTACATACCACACTTCAGGAATATGTTGATAAAAGAAAACCCACTCCTGAAATCAAGTGGCTCATCTCCTAGTGAGGGAGGTAACACACATTTTCAAAGGTAAAGAAAAAAATGCACACAGGTATACAAATGAATTTTGAAAGGGGAAGGAGAATGTTGTTAAGAGAAATAGGAGAGATCTCATATGAAAGGTGGTACCTGTGTTTGAATTTGAAGAAAGCCAATGATTCCAGGAGACAGAGGCAAGGAGGAAAATATTCTAAAGATGAATGACAGCAAAGGAAAATATATGGAGATGGGAGATTAAGTGTGATATATGAGGAACATCAAGTACATGCCATTATCTCTAGACCATAGAATGTATAGCAAGGTACAAACTGTAGAATGAATCTCCATTGGGAAAAAGACTTTAAATTCCAAATAAGAAAAAAAAAAGTTTATTTCTGATGCTAATAGTAATAGGGAATAATAACTAATAGCTAGTATTTATGTATTGTTTTAAGATTTGCAAAGCATCTTACATATACCTTGCAAGGTAAAAAAAAAAAAAGTTTTTATCCATGTTTTGTGAGTAAAGAAATCAATAGAGTAATTTAGTGATTCACTTGATCAAAGTCTTAAAGTTAATGTCCAAGTTACAATTCAAAGCAAGTACTTTTTTACTTCAAAGCCTACTGTATGTGCCAATAGAATTTGCTGAATGAGATGGGATATTTAGGAGTTATCAAAATATCAATAGGTAAAACTTTGGGCTAGAGCTTTTAAAAACTGAAAAATGAGTTCATCCTTATCTTTGAGAAGTTTCTGTTCACTGTGATTATTGAAATAGCATTCATATGGCAACAAATTTGAGAATTCCAAAGCCATTTGTTCATCAAAATTGCTTAGTAGAGAAATAATACTGGGAAGAAGGCAGAATAGGTCAGAAAACTTTCAATCCACAGAAAGAATCCAAGGAAAGGTGTGAACTTGAGGGGCAGAAATTCAACCTGTGTGGCACCAGGCAAATTCTTCAAAATTAACAAACAACAAGTTGGGAGGAGGAGCTGTAGTTGGGAGACCTTAGAAATTTTCATTTCATGGACACTTGATTGTTAGAAAGGAGAAAAATGAAGGACTTTTCATTGTCCAGGGATGCAAAGTACAGCTGTGCTGACCAGGCACATCCATTCAAGGATAGGCTGCTTCTGCAAATGAGGAGAAAACACTCACCTGCTGAGTGCAGTAACAGAATGACAGGCACTCTGTTGGATATAAGCATTTTCAGGAGAACAGATAATCTTGTTTCCATTCCAGGTAAGAAAGGATATCTTTAATGTGCAACCACCAGAGAGACTGCAACAAGTAAGTTAATTTGTAGAACAGAGTGAAAGTTGGTGGGGTAGGATATAACCATGGAATAGAAGTGGAAAGGAAAGCTCAAAGTTATTCCTAGGATAGACCTCAGAAAATAATAATAAAAAGGACCCAATGGTTGGGGCATCCCCAAATAAAAATTCGCAGGAATGTTATAGCCAAATTCAGGAACTTTCAAGTCAAAGAGGAAATATTGCAAGCATCCAGAAAGAAACAATTTAAGTATAGTGGAGCCACCGTTAGGATATCACAAGATTTAGAAGCTTCTACATTAAAGGACTAGAGGGATTGGAATATGATATTCCTGAGAGCAATGAAGCTTGGATTACAACTAAAAATCACCTACCCACAAAACTCAGTATAACCCTTCGGAGGAAAATGTGGTTATTCAATGAAACAAAAGATTTTTAAGTGCTTGTGATGAAAAGACCAGAGCTGAATGGAAAATCTGATTTTCAAATACAGTACTCTGGAGAAGCATAAGGAGGTAATCAGGAAATGATATCATAAGGAACTTAATAAGACTTACCTGTTTACATTCCTCCATGGGAGGATAATACATGTAACTCATTAGAACATTCTCATTATTATGGATATTAGAAGGCGTATATATAGACAGAGAGGCTAGGTATGAGTTGAATATAAAGGGATAATATTATTTTTCTTTTTTCAAAAAGAGAGGAAATTAAAGGGTGGGAGAGGAATGTACTAGTAGAAAGTGAAAGGGAGAGGTGTAATGGTGAAAGTTATCTGCCATTAAAAGAGGCAAGAAAATGCTCTTACAATGGAAGGAAAGAGAGGTAGGAGAATGAGACTAAGTGAATCTGACTCTCTTAAGAATTGACTCAAATAGGAAATAGCATATATACTCAATAAGGATATCAAAATATGATTTAACCTGCAGGGAAATAGGAGGAAAATGGGAGGTGGAAAGGAGGGGAGGATGATAAAAGAGAATACATATTGAGGTAGGTAGTGGTCAGTGGCAAAACACTTTTTAGTAGGGACAGAGTACAAGGAGAAAGAATTAATTGGGAGGGGGAATACAATGAACAAGAGTAATTGTAAAAAAAAAAAAAATCCGGGAGGTAGAGGAATAATGGAAAGGAGAAATGGTTTTATGTGAGCTCTCCCCATATCCCTGAGAGCAACACCAAATCAAGCTTCTGAACTGGTTTTGGAATGATGGAACTGACAAATATTTGGGATCATACTAACAAATTTCCAGTTGTATATATTTTGAAAGAACTTCAGAAAAAATCTGCTTCAATTGGGCTTAGAAGGAGGGGTCCAGCTTAGTCACAGCACAGACCTAGGATAGTGTGGCAAAGAATGAGAGGAATCTATACCAGTGTTGGCTACTCTGTCCTGGTTGCAAGCCAGTAGAATATCAGATTAGTTTTAAGACATCCAACAAAAAAATATAAAAGGCAAATAGTTAGTCCCTGAGCCCCAGAATAACTCAGGACCTGGCCACGCCCACCCAGAACTAGAAGTTAGTCATCACTGACCCAGCACAGCAAATGTTGCATATAGCAGAAACTTGGACAGTCTTTCATTGGCCCTAAAAGCAGAAGTTAATCTGTTTATTTTTAAATGAGTAAAAAAGCAAAAAGATCTCTGATCATAGCTTTTAAGGAGGAGAACAGACTTCAAACCCTGAGGACACTAAAAGCAGATCATCTTCAAATGAAGCCTCAAAGTGCAATATGAATTGGTCTGCATCTCACAAGGCTCTCATGGAAGAATTAAAAAAAAATCTTAAAACAGAGTTGGAAGAAATATAGGGAAAGAAAATGAACATTTTGCAAGAGGTGTGGAAAAGGAAACAAAATTATCTGAAGAAAACTCCTTAAAAATAGATTTAGTGGGTTCTATGAAAAAGCCAATAAAATAGATAAGCCTTTGGTAAATCTGATTAGAAAAAGGAGGGAGGAAAATGAAATTAGTAGTCTTAAAAATGAAAAGGGAGAACTTTCCACCAATGAAGAGGAAATTAGAGAAATAATAAGGAGTTATTTTGCTCAACTTTATGCCAATAAATTTGATAACCTAAGTGAAATGGATGACTACCTCCAAAAATATAGACTTCCCAGACTAACAGAGGAGGAAGTAAATTGCTTGAATAGTCCCATTTCAGAAAAAGAAATAGAACAGGCAATTAAACAACTCCCTAAGAAAAAATCCCCAGGACCAGATGGATTTACATGTGAATTTTACCAAACATTTAAAGAACAATTGGCCCCAATGCTATATAAATTATTTGATAAAATAGGGAATGAAGGAGTCCTACCAAATTCCTTCTATGACACAGACATGGTACTGATACCTAAACCAGGTAGGCTGAAAACAGAGAAAGAAAATTATAAGACCAATCTCTCTAATGAATATTGATCTAAAATCTTAAATAAGATATTAGCAAAAAAGACACGAAAATCATCCCAAGATAATACACTAGCAAGTGGTTTAGACCAGGTGAGGGTTTCAATTTAAGGAAAACTATCAATAATTGGCCATGTTTAAAAAATTAACAAAAACCTGATCATCTCAATGTGCAGAAAAAACTTTGATAAATCCAACATCCTTCCTTTCACCTTGAGAGTATAGGAATAAATGCCTTTCCTTAAAATAATAGCAGCATCTATTTAAAACCATGTGAATTAATGTAATGGAACAAACTGCAAATTTAAAAGATCTGGTGAAACAAGGACTATCACCGTTACTATTTAATATTGTATTAAACGCTAGCTTAGCTAAGGGTGAGAAAAGTTAAAGGAATAAGAAAGGCAATGGGAAGCCAAATTATCACCTTTCCGATGACATGATGGTATACTTAGAGAACCCAAGTTTCCAAAAATTAAAAAAAACAACTTTGAAATTGGGTTTAAAAAAAAACCCCACATAAGTCATCAGCATTCTTATATATCACTAACAAAATCCAACAGTCAGAGTTACAAAGAGAAATTCCATTTAAAGTAACTACTGATAATATAAAATATTTAGGAATCTATCTGCCAAGGGAAAATCAGAAACTTTATGAGCAAAATTACAGACCACTTTTCACACAAATTAAGTCTGATCTAACCAATTGGAAAAATATTAAATGCTCTTGGATAGGGCGAGCAAATATAATAAAGATAAACAATTTAAAACTAATCTATTTTTTGGCTATACCAATCAGACCCAAAAACTTTTTTGACCTAAAAAAAATAAAATTCTTATGGAAAAACAAAGGTCAAGAATATCAAAATTAATGAAAAAAAATCAAATGATGGTTTAAAGCTGCCAGATCTAAAATTATATTATAGAGCAGCATTCCAAAACTATTTGGTAGCTAAGGAATAGATTAGTTGATCAGTGGAATAGATTAGGTTCAAGGGATAAAACGTCAACAAAATAGCAATAGTCTTTGACAAACCCAAAGATCCCAGCTTTTGGGATAAGAACTTACTGTTTGATAAAATTGCTGGGAAAATTGGAAACTAATATGGCGAAACAGGCATTTGTCCATACCAATTACCAAGATAAGGTCAAAATGGGGCCTAGGCATAAAGAATGAAATTATTAATAAATTAGAGGAACATAGGATAGTTTACCTCTCAGACCTGTGGAAGGGGAAGGTCTTTATGACCAAAGCAGAACTAGAGATCATTACTGATCACAAAATAGAAAATTTCGATTATACCAAACTGAAAAGTTTTTGTACAAACAAAACTAATGCAGACAAGATTAGAAGGGAAGCAATAAACTGGGAAAATAACAGTCAAGGTTCTGATAAAGGCCCATTTCCAAAATATATGAAATTAACTTAATTTATAAAAAATCAACCATTCTCCAATTGAAAAAAATGGTCAAAGGATATGAACAGACAATTCTCAGATGAAGAAATTGAAACTATTTTAGTCAATGAAAAGATGTAAGTCATTATTAATCAAAAATGCAAATTAAGACAACTCTAAGATACCTACAAATGTCAATTGGCTAAGATGACAGGAAAAAATATGATTGTTGGGGGATGTGGAAAACTGGGACATTGATTCATTGTTGGTGGGTTGTGAACGAATCCAACCATTTTGGAATAGTTTGGATCTATGCTCAAAAAGTTATCAAACTGTGCATACCCTTTGATCCAGCAGTGTTACTACTGGGATTATATCCCAAAGAGATTATAAAGAAGGGAAAGGGACCTGTATGTGCACGAATGTTTGTGGCAGCCCTTTTTGTAGTGGCTAGAAACTGGAAACTGAATGGATGTCCATCAGTTGGAGAATGGCTGAATAAATTGTGGTATATGAAAATTATGGAATATTACTGTTCTGTAAGAAATGACCAACAGGATGATTTCAGAAAGGCCTGGAGAGACTTACACGAACTGATGCTGAGTGAAATGAGCAGGACCAGGAGATCATTATATACTTCAACAACAATACTAGATGATGACCAGTTCTGATGGATCAGGCCATCCTCAGCAACGAGATCAACCAAATCATTTCTAATGGAGCAGTAATGAACTGAACTAGCTATACCCAGAAAAAGAACTCTGGGAGATGACTAAAAACCATTACATTGAATTCCCAATCCCTATATTTATGCACACCTGCATTTTTGATTTCCTTCACAAGCTAATTGTACAATAATTCAGAGTCTGATTCTTTTTGTACAGCAAAATAATGTTTTGGTCATGTATACTTATTTTGTATCTAAGTTATATTTTAATATATTTAACATCTACTGGTCATCCTGACATTTAGGGGAGGGGGTGGGGGGGTAAGAGGTGAAAAATTGGAACAAGAGGTTTGGCAATTGTTAATGCTGTAAAGTTACCCATGTATATATCCTGTAAATAAAAGGCTATTAAATAAAAAAAAAATAGACTTAGTGGAATAGAAAAAGCAAATAATTCCTTACAAAATAGATGATGAAATAGAAAAAGCATATAACTCCTTACAAAATACATATACAATATGGATATGATACCATCTTCAGTCTGCATGAATGAACTGGGCATGCAACTATAAAAGCTAGGAAAAGAATAAAGAAAAAACATGCAAATAAATATCAATTTTGAAATTATGAAAATAAAGAGAGATTAATGAAATAAAAAAACAAATAGCTTGTTTTATGAAAAAAAACATAAAATAGATAAACCTTTAATTAATTTGATAAGAAAATGGAAAGAAGAAAATCAAATTGTTAGTATAAAAAATGAAAAAGACAAAATTTCCACCAATGAATAGGAAATTGCAGCAATAATTAGGAACTAAATTGTCCAACAGTATGTCAATACATATGATAATCTAAGTGAAATGGATTAATATTTACAAAAATATAGAAATCCCCATATTAACAGAGGAGAAAACAAATTATTTAAGTAGTTTCATTTTAGAAAAAGAAATTGAAATATTATTCAACTCTCCAAGAAAAAAAAAAAAACAGGGCCAAATGGATTTACATGAGAATTCTACCAACATTAAAAAAAATAAATCCAACACTATGCAAAATCTCTGAGAAAATAGGGAAATAAAGAATCCTATGAAATTACTTTTTTATGGCACAGACCTAAACCAGGTAGGATAAACAGAGTAAGAAAATTATAAATCAATTTCCCTAATGAATTTTGATGCAAAGATCTTAAATAAAATATTAGTAAAGAGATTACAGAAAGTCATCCCCAGGATAACACAACATGACTAAGTAGGATTTATACTAGGAATTCATAGCTGGTTCAATATTAGAAAAACCATTATCGAAAATTACTGTATCAGTAACCAAACTAATAAAAATTGTATGATTATTTCAATAGATGCAGAAAAAGCAATTGACAAAATCCAATACCCATTACTAGTAATAACACTAGAGAGTATAGGAATAAATGGAGTTTTTCTTAAAATGAGCAATAGCACCAATTTAAAGCCATCAGCAAGCATTATGTAATGGTGGTAAATTAGAACCATTCTTAATAAGATCAGGGGTGAAACAAGGTTGCCTGTTATCACTATTACTAATGTTTTCTTTAGCAATAAGAGAAGAAAAAGAGATCAAAGTAATTAGAATAGGTAAGGTGGAAACTAAATTATCACACTTTGTAGATGATATGATGAAATATTTAGAGAACCCTAAACAATCAACTAAAGCACTACAAGAAACACTTCACATCTTTAGCAAAGTTGCAAGATACAAAATAAATCCACATTAATCATCAGCATTTTTATATATTACCAACAAAATCCAGCAGCAAGAGACACAAAGCATAATTCCATTTAAAATAACTGTGGACAATATAAAATATTTGGGAGTCTATTTACCAAGGCAAAGTCAAGAACTTTATAAATACAATTACAAAACACTTTTCACACAAGGAAAGCGGAATCTAATCTCTGGAGAAAATATTAAATACTCATGGGTCGGCTGAGCTAATACAACAAAAACTGACAATTTTACCTAAATTATTCTACTTATTCAGTGCCATACCAATCAAGCTCCAAAGAAATTACTTCACAAAATTAGAAAAAATAATAAAATTAATATGGAAGAACAGGATTTTAAGGGAATTAATGAAAAATCCAAATGAAGGTGGCCTAACTGTATCAGACCTGAAACTAAATTATAAAGCATCAGTCCTCAAAACCATTTGGTATTAGCTAAGCAATCAATGGAATAGCTTCTTTTCACAAGACAAAATGATCAATAGCTATAGTAATCTAGTGTTTGACAAAGCCAAAGTCCCCAGTTTTTGATATAACAACTCTCTATTTGACAAAAATTACTGGGAAAATTGGAAACTAGTATGGCAGAAACTAGTCATTGACCCACATCTAGCACCCTATACCAAGAAAAGATTGAAATGGGCTCATGATTTTTTTTTTTATAATAACTTTTTATTGACAGAACCCATGCCTGGGTAATTTTTTTACAACATTCTCCCTTGCACTCACTTCTGTTCCAATTTTTTCCTCCCACCCTCTGCCCCCTCCCCTAGATGGCGAGCAGTCCTATATATGTTGAATATGTCGTAGTATATCCTAGATACAATGTATGTGTGCAGATCCAAACAGTTCTCTTGTTGCACAGGGAGAATTGGATTCAGAAGGTAAAAATAACCTGGGAAGAAAAACAAAAATGCAAACAGTTTACAGTCATTTCCCAGTGTTTTTCCTTTGGGTGTAGCTGCTTCTGTCCATCATTGATCAATTGAATCTGAATTAGGTCTCTTTGTCAAAGAAATCCACTTCCATCAGATTACATCTTCATACAGTATTGTTGCTGATGTATATAATGATCTCTTGGTTCTACTCATTTTGCTTAGCATCAGTTCATGTAATTCTCTCCAAGCCTCTCTGTATTCATCCTGCTGGTCATTTCTTACAGAACAATAATATTCCATAACATTCATATACCACAGTTTACCCAACCATTCTCCAATTGATGGGCAGCAACTCACTTTCCAGCTTCTAGCCACTACAAACAGGGCTGCCAGAAACATTTTGGCACATACAGGTCCCTTTCCCTTCTTTAGTATCTCCGTGGGGTATAAGATGGGCTCATGATTTAGACATAAAGAGTTATATTATAAGCAAATTAGAAGAACTTAGGTTAGTTTCCCTCTCAGATATGTGAAGAAAGAGGGAATTTGTGACTTAAGAAAAACTTGAGTATATTATTGAATGAGAAATATATTATTTTGATTATATAAAGTTAAAAAAGTTTTTGTTCAAACAAAACCAATGTAGAAAAAATGAAAAGGGAAGCAATAAAGTGGGGAAAAAATTTTACATTCAATGGTTCTAATAAAGGCATCATTTCTAAAATATACAGAAAATTGTATTAAATTTCTAAGAATTCAAGCCATTCTCCAACTGATAAATGGTCAAAGGATATGAATAAGCAATTTTCAGATTAAGAAATCAAAACCCTTTCTAATCATATGAAAAGATGCTCTAAATAATTAATGTTCAGAGAAATATAGATTGAGACAACTCTGAAGTACCACTACACCTCTTAAATTGCCTAAGACAACAGGAAAAGATAATGTGAAATGATGGACGGTATGTTGGAAAACCGAGACACTAATACATTATTGGTGGAGTTGTGAACTGATCCAACCACTCTGGAGAGCAATTTGCAACAATGACTAAAGAGTTACCAAATTGTGCATATCCTTTGATCCAACAGTGTTTCTATTGTTCTTTTATTCCAAAGAGATTATAAAGGAAGAAAAGGCACCCAGATGTGCAAAAATTTTTCATGGAAGCTTTTTTTAAAGTAGCAAGAAATTAAAAACTAAGTGGATTCCCATCAGTTGGAGACTGACTGAACAAATTATGGTATATGAATGTTATGGAATATTGTTGTTCTATAAGAAATGATCAACAGGATGATTTCAAAGAGGCCTGGAGAGACCTGCATGAACTGATGCTAAGTGTAATAAATAGAACCACAAATAAAGCAGAATCTAATCTCTGGGGAAAATACTAAGTGCTCATGGGTCGGCTGAGCTAATATAACAAAAAAAAATGACAATTTTGCCTAAATTATTCTACTTATTCAATGCCATATCAATCAAACTTCCAAGAAATTACTTCAAAAAGTTAGAAAAAAATAATAAAATTAATATGGAAGAACAGGATTTTAAGGGAATTAATGAAACAAATGCAAAGGAAGGTGGCCTAATTGTATGAGACCTAAAACTAAATTATAAAGTAGCAGTCATCAAAACCATTTGTT
This sequence comes from Sarcophilus harrisii, assembly GCF_902635505.1. NCBI lineage: Eukaryota > Metazoa > Chordata > Mammalia > Dasyuromorphia > Dasyuridae > Sarcophilus > Sarcophilus harrisii. Next base: position 153,743,585 of record NC_045429.1, read on the forward strand.
CTAGCTAAGAAATAAGACTAGTCAATCAGTGGAAGAAGTTGGCTTCACAAAACATAATTGTCATTTACTATAGTAATCTATTGTTTGATTAACCCAAAGACTCAAGCTTCTGATGGACATGGCTCTCATAAACAGTAAGGTGATTCAGACCAATTCCAGTGGTCTGTAGTAATGAAAGCCATCTACACCCAGAGAGAGAATATTGGGAACTGAATGAGGACCACAACATTATATTTTCACTCTTTTTTGTTGTTGTTTGCTTGCATTTTGTTTTCTTTTTCGTTTTTTCTCCTTTTTGATTTGATTTTTTTGGGGGAGCAGTATGATATTTGTGGAAATATATAGAGAGAAAGTGAACATGATCAATACATATTGCAACACTTGCCAACTGGAAGAGGGGATGGAAAAAGGTAATGTAAAAATTAGAACACAGGTTTTTATAGGGGTGAATGTCAAAAATTATCTATATGTATATTTTGAAAATAAAAAAAATGATTTAATTTAAAAATAAAATAAAATAAAGTTGTACTGGAAAAAAATTCCAAAGCAAGTTTTTCTGATGGAATATTATTGTTGTCTGGAAAATGATGAACAAAATGCTCTCAGGAAAAAAATACTGAAAAGTTAAAAAATAAAATTGCTAATGACTTTTATACAACAATATTCCACTACTTTTATATACCATTCCACCATTCCCCAATTAATGGACATCCTCTTATTTTCCAATTCTTTGCCACCACTGAAAAGAGATGCTACCAACATTTTTGTGTATGTAAGTCATTTTCCCTCATTTATAAATTCTTTTTTATACAAACCCATGTCACTGCTGGATCAAAGGCTATGCCCAAGTTAATAGCACTTTGTCATAGTTTCAAATTGCTCTTCAGAATAGTTAAATCAATTCACAATTCTACCAATAATACATTAATATCCCAGTTTTTCCACATTCCCTCCAACATTATCTTTTCTTGCCATCTTAACCAATTTGAGAGATATAAAGTACTAAAGAGATATAAAGAGAAATATAAAGTTCTAAAGAACCTCAAAGTTCTTTTATTCACATTTCTCTGCTCAATAGTGATTTAGATGATTATTATGGTTTTAATTTCATTATCTGAAAATTTTTCATATCTTTTGATTAGGAAATGATTTTTATTCTTATAAATGTGATACAATACTTTACATATTTTAGAAATGAGAGTTTTATCAGAAAAACTGGCTGTAACAATTTTTTTTCCAGATTTCTGTTTCCCTTTTAATCTTGTTTGTCTTGGTTTTGTTTGCACAAAACCTTTTCAATTTAATATAATCAAAGTTGTCCATTTTGCATTTCATAATGTTCTCTAGATGTTTATTGACCATAAATTCCTTCCTTTCTCTTTTTTTTTTTAATTTAATAGCCTTTTATTTACAGGATATATACATGGGTAACTTTACAGCATTAACAATTGCCAAACCTCTTGTTCCAATTTTTCACCTCTTACCCCCCCACCCCTCCCCTAGATGGCAGGATGACCAGTAGATGTTAAATATATTAAAATATAAATTAGATACACAATAAGTATACCTGACCAAAACGTTATTTTGCTGTAGAAAAAGAATCAGACTCTGAAATATTGTACAATTAGCTTGTGAAGGAAATAAAAAATGCAGGTGTGCATAAATATAGGGATTGGGAATTCAATGTAATGGTTTTTAGTCATCTCCCAGAGTTCTTTTTCTGGGCATAGCTAGTTCAGTTCATTACTGCTCCATTAGAAATGATTTGGTTGATCTCGTTGCTGAGGATGGCCAGGTCCATCAGAACTGGTCATCATATAGTATTGTTGTTGAAGTATATAATGATCTCCTGGTCCTGCTCATTTCACTCAGCATCAGTTCGTGTAAGTCTCTCCAGGCCTTTCTGAAATCATCCTGTTGGTCATTTCTTACAGAACAGTAATATTCCATAATTTTCATATACCACAATTTATTCAGCCATTCTCCAACTGATGGACATCCATTCAGTTTCCAGTTTCTAGCCACTACAAAAAGGGCTGCCACAAACATTCGTGCACATACAGGTCCCTTTCCCTTCTTTATAATCTCTTTGGGATATAATCCCAGTAGTAACACTGCTGGATCAAAGGGTATGCACAGTTTGATAACTTTTTGAGCATAGTTCCAAACTACTCTCCAAAATGGTTGGATTCGTTCACAACTCCACCAACAATGCATCAATGTCCCAGTTTTCCCACATCCCCTCCAACAATCATCATTATTTTTTCCTATCATCTTAGCCAATCTGACAGGTGTGTAGTGGTATCTTAGAGTTGTCTTAATTTGCATTTCTCTGATTAATAATGACTTGGAGCATCTTTTCATATGACTAGAAATAGTTTCAATTTCTTCATCTGAGAATTGTCTGTTCATATCCTTTGACCATTTTTCAATTGGAGAATGGCTTGATTTTTTATAAATTAGAGTTAATTCTCTATATATTTTGGAAATGAGGCCTTTATCAGAACCTTTGACTGTAAAAATATTTTCCCAGTTTATTGCTTCCCTTCTAATCTTGTCTGCATTAGTTTTGTTTGTACAAAAACTTTTCAGTTTGGTATAATCGAAATTTTCTATTTTGTGATCAGTAATGATCTCTAGTTCTGCTTTGGTCATAAAGACCTTCCCCTTCCACAGGTCTGAGAGGTAAACTATCCTATGTTCCTCTAATTTATTAATAATTTCATTCTTTATGCCTAGGTCATGAACCCATTTTGACCTTATCTTGGTGTACGGCGTTAAGTATGGATCAATGCCTAGTTTCTGCCATATTAGTTTCCAATTTTCCCAGCAATTTTTATCAAACAGTAAGTTCTTATCCCAAAAGCTGGGATCTTTGGGTTTGTCAAAGACTAGGTTGCTATATTTGTTGACTGTTTTATCCATTGAACCTAATCTATTCCACTGATCAACTAATCTATTCCTTAGCCAATACCAAATAGTTTTGGTAACTGCTGCTCTATAATATAATTTTAGATCTGGTACAGCTAAGCCACCTTCATTTGATTTTTTTTTTCATCAAATCCCTTGAAATTCTTGACCTTTTGTTTTCCATATGAACTTTGTTGTTATTTTTTCTAGGTCATTAAAATAGTTTTTTGGGAGTCTGATTGGTATAGCGCTAAATAAATAGATTAGTTTAGGTAATTCCTTCCTTTTTCAAAGATCTGATAACCAAACTATAATTTGTTTTAAGATATTAACCTTTACAACAAAATCACATATCCATTTTAATTTTATTTTAGCATGGGCTATGAGATGTAGGTCTGTGCTGAATTTCTGACATTATTTTTCAGTTTTCCCAGTAAACTTGTGAAACACTGATTCTTATCCCAGAAGTTGGAATTGGGGAGTTGGGGAGTTTATCAAATCCTAGGTTACTATAGACATTTATTTTGGTATCATGTGTATCTAACCTATTCCACTGAGCATTCACTCTATTTCTGAGACAAATACCAAATGGTTTTAAAAAAACTACTGCTTTTTAATGTAATTTTAGGTTAGTATTTCTAGAACACTGTCCTTTGCATTTTTTTCCATTAAATTCCTTGCATATTCTCTTAACTCTTATTCTTCCACATCAATTTTATTATTATTTTTTCTGGCTCTATAAAACATTTTTGGCAGTTTGATTGTCATGGCACTCAAAAAGTAGACCAGTTTGCATAGAATTGTTACTCTTATTATATTAGTTTAGCCTATCCATGAGCAACTGATATTTTTCAAATTGTTTAGATTTGTGTGAGAAGTGTTTTGTAATTGTGTTCATGTAGTTTCTGGGTTTGTCTTGACAAATATTTTGTTTTGTCACACAGGTGTTTTAAACAATGTTCCCTTTCTCTCTTTTGCTTCTTTTATCAGCAATATATAAAAATGCTAATGTTATGTGTGGACATATTTTATAGCCTGCAACTTTGCTCATTTCAATTGTTTCAAGTATTTTTGAATGATGCGCTAGGATTGTCTAAATGTATAATCATATTATCTGCAAAAACTATAAAAAAACTACAGTTTTATCTCCTCATTGCCTATTCTAATTCTATTAATTTATTTTTCTTTGCTTATTCCTAAAGTCAATATTTCAGGTGCAATATTGAATAATAATGATGATAATAGGCATCTTTATTTCACCTTTGATCTTATTGGGAATGCATCCAATTTTTCCCCATTACAAATGATGCTTGCTGATAGTTTTACATAGATGCTACTTATCATTTTAACAAAAATTCCCTTTATTCCTAGGCTTTCTAGTGTTTATATAGGAATGAGTGCTGTTTTTTGCCAACAGCTTTTTCTGCATCTATAGAGATTTCTGTTTGGTTTATGAATTTACTTTGATTAAAAATTTGCTGTTTTAATAAATGGAGATAAGAGTAAAAAAAAGGGATATATTCCAAGAGAAACAAAAGGACATATAATCAAGAATATAATGATAACAGATCTATCATTTGAGCAGCAAGGACAACATCATCATCAAATGATACAAAAAAGGAATTATGAATCTTATATAAAAATAGTCCCAGAATATCTTTGGACAAATACTCAGATATTTAATTTCTAAGTTGGCAAATGAAGAGAGTCTTCTGATGTTTTATTAAGATTTCTAAGTATATAAAAAGGAATATAGTGAAAGACTTGGAATCAGAAAGACATATGCTTAGATGCTATATCTCATAGTTATTCATGTGATTATGTGTAATTTATGTATCTACAATCAAATTATCAATAAATACTTGTTAAATAATTACCATTTGTCAAACATTGTGCTTGAGACCAGGAATACAGAGAAAAAATTTAAAAAGATCCTGTTTTCAAGGAACTTATACTATTTTAGAATATGATTTCCTTATTTACTAAATTACATTATTTCATATATATGTATACATATGTTTGTACAGAAATAAATATAGACATACTTGTACAAGCTGCATTGAAAATAGATTTTTATTTAAATTGGTAAGAAAGGTGTTGATATGATCAAGTAGGATTTATACCAGGAATTCAGGGCTGGTTCAATATTAGGAAAAGTTATCAGTATAATTGGCCATATTAATAACCAAATGAACAAAAACCATATGATCATCTCAATAGATGAAGAAAAAGCATTTGATAAACTCCAACATCCATTCATTTTAAAAACACTTGAGAGTATAGGAATAAATGGACTTTTCCTTAAAATAATAAGTAGCATCTATTTAAAACCAGCAGTAAGCATCATTTGTAATGGGGACAAACTGCAACCATTCCCAGTAAGATCAGGAGGGAAACCAGGTTGCCCACTATCACTGTTACTATTTAATATTGTATTAGAAATGTTATCTTTGGCAATAAGAATTGAGAAAGAAATTAAAAGAATAAGAATAGGCAAATGAGGAAACCAAATTATCACTTTTTGCTGATGATATGATTGTATACTTAGAGAACCCCAGAGATTCTACTAAAAAGTTATTAGAAATAATCCACATCTTTAACAAAGTTGCAGGATACAAAATAAACCCACAAAAGCCATCAGCATTCTTATATATCACTAACAAAACTCAACAGTTAGAGTTACAAAGAGAAATTCCATTTGCAGTAACTATTGATTGTATAAAATATTTAGGAATCTATCTGACAAGGCAAAATCAGAAACTTTATGAGCAAAACTACAAAACACTTTCCACACAAATTAAGTCTGATCTAACCAACTGAAAAATATTAAATGCTCTTGGACTGGGCGAGCAAATATAATAAAGATGACAGTATTACTTAAACTAATCCATTTATTTAGCGCTATACCAATCAGACTCCCAAAAAACTATTTTGATGACCTAGAAAAGATAACAACAAAGTTCATATAAATAAACAAAAAGTCAAAAATTTCAAGGGGATCAATGAAAAAAAAATCAAATGAAGGTGGCCTAGCTGTACCAGATCTAAAATTATATTATAAAGCAGCGGTTACTAAAACCATTCTGGTACCGGCTAAGAAATAGACTAGTCAATCAATGGAATAGATTAGGTTAAAAAGACAAAACAGCCAATAACTTTAATAATCTAGTGTTTGACAAACCCAAAGACCCCAGTTTTGGGGATAAGAACACATTATTTGACAAAAATTACTGGGAAAATGGGAAATTACTATGGCAGAAACTAGGCATTGACCCACACTTAACACCGTACAACAAAATAGGGTCAAAATAAGTTCATGACCTAGGCATAAAGAATGAGATTTTAAATAAATTAGAGGAACATAGGATAGTTTACCTCTCAGACCTGTGGAAGAGGAAGGAATTTATGACCAAAGAAGAAGATGAAATTATTACTGATCACAAAATACAAAATTTTAATTATATCAAATTGAAAAGTTTTTGTATAAGCAAAACTAATGCAGATAAGATTAGAAGGGAAGCAACAAACTGGGAAAATATGTTTACAGTCAAAGGTTCTGATAAAGGCCTCATTTCCAAAATATATAGAGAATTGACTCTAATTTATAAGAAATCAACCCATTCTCCAATGTTAAAAGGATATGAACAGACAATTTTCAGATGAAGAAATTGAAACTATTTCTAGCCATATGAAAATATGCTCCAAATCATTATTAATCAGAGAAATGCAAATTAAGACAACTCTGAGATACCACTATACACCTGTCACATTGGCTAGAATAACAGGGAAAGATAATGCGGAATGTTGGAGGGGATTTTTGAAAAGAGGGACACTGATACATTCTTGGTGGAATTATGAACACATGCAGCCATTCTGGAAAGTAATTTGGAACTATGCTCAAAAAGTTATCAAACTGTGCATACCCTTTGATCCAGCAGTGTTTCTACTGGGCTTATACCCCAAAGAGATACTAAAGAAGGGAAAGAGACCTGCATGTGCCAAAATGTTTGTGGCAGCCCTCTTTGTAATGGCTAGAAGATGGAAAATGAATGGATGCCCATCGAATGGAGAATGGTTGAGTAAATGGTGGTACAAAAATGTTATGGAATATTATTGTTCTGTAAGAAATGACCAGCAGGATAATTACAGAGAGGATTGGTGAGACTTACATGAACTGATGCTAAGTGAAATGAGCAGAACCATGAGATCATTATATACCTCTACAACGATACTGTGTGAGGAAGTATTCTGATGGACATGGATTACTTAGACAAAGAAACCTAATTCAGATTCAATTGATCAAGGATGGACAGAAGCAGCTACACACAAAGAAAAAACACTGGGAAATGAATGTTAACTTTTGCATTTTTGTTTTTCTTCTTGGGTTATTTATGCCTTCTGAATCCAATTCTCCCTGTACAACAAGAGAATTTTTTGGTTGTGCACACATATATTATAATAGGATATACTGTAACCTATTTAACAAGTATAGAACTGCTTGCCATCTGGGGGAGGAGGTGGAGGGAGGGAGGGGAAAAATCAGAACAGAAGTGAGTGCAAGGGATAATGTTGTAAAAAAAAATTACCCTGGCATGGGTTCTGTCACTAAAAGGTTATTAAATAAATAAATAAAAGAAAGGTGTTGATACTAACAGTCTAATTCAGGAAAATGAACATCCATGTAAGAAACAATTCTTGTGAAGAGATTAGAAAATTGGAAATTTTCTGAATTAAGAATGAAGAGAGAGTATATTTCAGAAATGGAGTATCTGTGTTTGTAAGAAGAGATCAAAACAAAAGCATGGAAGTGGGATAGGAAATAAAATGTAAAAGGAACAGTAAAAGGTCAATTTAGCTGTGAATAAACACAAAAGAACTGGAATGGAGGTGTAACATGTAATGAAACCTGAAAGGTAGGTTAGACTCAGCTTATGAAAAAAAATTGAAAGCCAAACAGAGGAGCTTATATTTGACCCTAAAGGTATGGAATTCTTCTTCATTTTGTTGAAGAGGGAAGGTTACTCAATAAGGGGTGACCTAAGAAGACCTGTACTTTAAAAAAGATCACTTTGATGAATATTTGGAGAATGGATTGGCTTATTTTGCAAGTAGAAGTAATATTATTCTATCCCACAAAGTTCTTGTGAAATTCAAATGAGATCATGTAGTAAAGTACTCTATTAAATAATTATCATTATTTTCCTAAACTTTCTGTTATACATATACAATGTGGGAAACTATTAGCTGCTTAACTGATGATCTATGACATACAAAAAGAAAGTGGACTAATTTTATTTTTTTTTCTATTTTAATTCTATAATTCCTTCAGCATCCAGGTTTTATTTATTTATTTATTTATTTATTTATTTGTTTGTTTGTTTGTTTGTTTCTTTGAAACCTGTTACAGAGGAAGAAAGCAGACTGTGAGATTCTAGAATTATGTTACTGATTAATAGCCCTTGTCAGTGATTGCTTGGAGTCTCCCTTTTTGAGGGATTGTCTAAAATCTCACTGAAAGAAATGTGGAGTTCATTTATGTAAACTTCATCCAAATACTCTACTACCCACTCATTTAATGTAAAGACATTAGCCCTCAGGGTTAAGTTCTTCTAGGAAAATCTTCCAATTTACCAGAAAATCCAGGTTCTCCAATGGTAGAGTGCTCAAGGATCTAATAACAAACTGGACATTTTAGTATGGCCTTAGTGCTCTGTACAGCTATTATTCCTTATCAAACTGGGAAATTTGAATGGTAATTAAGCTACTCAACTAGTGAATGTCCATAATGTATCTCCAGTACTCACATTATACTAAAAATTTTTCCAATAAATTTTAAAAAGAATGATTAAGTCTGATTGAATGGATAGAGTTTGGAGATTAGAGAAAAATATCTGTTTTTTCAATGATAACCACAACCTCACTATGGGAATCTAACTGTGATATATATCCTTGACTTTAATAAATACTTTTTGCACATGCTACAAAGACAGCCTCAGCTTTATCTTCTTTAAATTAATGGAAAATAATTTTTTGTCATCTCTTTCTTCAACACAACTGGAAACAGCAAAAACACTAAAGATGATACAAAAACTGAATCAACACAAACAACAGAATAATTGATTTAATATAAATTTTTAAAACTTCATTATAACACCATCTGAAAAAAATTTTATAAGAGGAGAGAAAACCTGCAAAGATGTGGAAATTTTCTATTTTAATACAGTGAAACCACAAATAGGATCAGAAGAAAAAGATAAAGCAGCTAATACATTAATATAACAAAAAAAAAACAGAATAGTTATTTCAAGGAAAGTAAGTGAAATTCTAGCTGCTCTATAAACTGGAAGGTAGCCAGGAGAGATAAAATCCATATATTTTGCCTTAAGCACTTTGTAGTAGCACATGGATTACTTGCAAAGCACTTTCCCAGCTTTCTTTTGAATACAAACCTAATCTCATCTTTCTTTTGTTTTTTTCTTCTTTTTTTTATTCTTCTGGTGATGACTTCTTTTTTGTTGTTGTTTGTTTGTTTGTTTTTCTTTTTTTTTTTGTTTGTTTTTGTTTTTTTGTTTATTTAATAGCCTTTTATTTACAGGTTATATGTATGGGTAACTTTATAGCATTGACAGTTGCCAAACCTCTTGTTCCAATTTTTCCCCTCTTTCCCCCCACCGCCTCCCCCAGATGGCAGGATGACCAGTAGATGTTAAATATATTAAAATATAAATTAGATACACAAGTATACATGACCAAACCGTTATTTTGCTATACAAAAAGAATCACACTCTGAAATATTGAACAATTAGCCTGTGAAGGAAATCAAAAATGCAGGTGGGCAAAAATATAGAGATTGGGAATTCAATGTAATGGTTTTTAGTCATCTCCCAGAGTTCTCTCGCTGGGCATATCTGCTTCAGTTCATTACTGCTTCATTGGAAATGATTTGGTTGATCTCATTGCTGAGGATGGCCAAATCCATCAGAATTGGTCATCTTATAGTATTGTTGTTGAAGTATATAATAATCTCTTGGCCCTGCTTGTTTCACTCAGCATTAGTTCATGTAAGTCTCTCCAGGCCTTTCTGAAATCATCCTGTTGGTCATTTCTTACAGAATAATAATATTCCATAATATTCATATACCACAATTTATTCAGCCATTCTCCAATTGATGGGCATCCACTCAGTTTCCAGTTTCTAGCCACTACAAAGAGGGCTGCCACAGACATTTGTGCACATATAGGTCCCTTTCCCATCTTTATGATCTCTTTGGGATATAAGCCCAGTAGTAACACTGCTAGATCAAAGGGTATGCACAGTTTAATAACTTTTTGAGCATAGTTCCAAATTGCTCTCCAGAATGGTTGAATGTATTCACAGTTCCACCAATAATGTATTAGTGTCCCTGTTTTCCCACATCCCTTCCAACATTCTGCATTATCTTTCCCTGTCATTCTAGCCAATCTGACAGGTGTGTAGTGGTATCTCAGAGTTGTCTTAATTTGCATTTCTCTGATTAATAATGACTTGGAGTATCTTTTCATATGACTAGAAATAGTTTCAATTTCTTCATCTGAGAATTGTCTGTTCATATCCTTTGACCATTTATCAATTGGAGAATGGCTTGATTTTTTATAAATTAGAGTCAATTCTCTATATATTTTGGAAATGAGGCCTTTATTAGAATCTTTGGCTGTAAAAATATTTTCCCAGTTTATTGCTTCCCTTCTAATCTTGTCTGCATTGGTATTGTTTGTACAAAAAGTTTTCATTTTGATATAGTCGAAATTTTCTATTTTGTGATCAGTAATGATTCTAGTTCTTCTTTGGTCATAAATTCCTTCCTCTTCCACAGGTCTGAGAGGTAAACTATCCTGTATTCCTCTAATTTATTTATAATCTCATTCTTTATGCCTAAGTCATGAACCCATTTTGTCCTTATCTTGGTGTATGGTATTAAGTGTACCTTGCCTAGTTTCTGCCATATTAGTTTCCAATTTTCCCAGCAATTTTTGTCAAATAGTAAGTTCATATCCCAAAAGCTGGGGTCTTTGGGTTTGTCAAACACTAGGTTGCTATAGTTGTTGACTGTTTTGTCCCTTAAACCTAACCTATTCCACTGATCAACTAATCTATTCCTTAGCCAATACCAAATGGTTCTGGAAATGGCTGCTCTAGATCTGGTACAGCTAAGTCACCTTCATTTGATTTTTTTTTTCATTAGTTCTCTTGAAATTCTTGACCTTTTATTTTTCCATATGAATTTTGTTGTTATTTTTTCTATGTCAGTAAAATAGTTTTTTGGGAGTCTGATTGGTATAGTGCTAAACAAATAGATTAGTTTAGGTAGTCTTGTCATCTTTATTATATTTGCTTGCCCTATCCAAGAGCATTTAATATTTTTCCAATTGGTTAGATCAGACTTAATTTGTGTGAAAAGTGGTTTGTAATTTGGCTCATAAAGTTTCTGATTTTCCCTTGGCAGATAGATTCCTAAATATTTTATGCTATCAATAGTTACTTTAAATGGAATTTCACTTCATAATTCTGACTGTTGAATTTTGTTAGTGATCTATAAGAATGCTGATTACATATGTGTAACCTCATCTTTCTTAATAGGAGACTACATATCTAATACCAAAATATGAAAACACAAGTAAACCCTCTAAACAATTATGTTTATCTACTTTAGAAAAAGTATTCATAATTTATATCACAAAAATAGAAATAAACCCATAAAATACCATATTGATTGAGGAACTAAAAGGGACATATGAAAATACCCCAGGAACTTAGATAGAAACTTATTAGCTGTTTGGTAATTATTAAATGATCACAGCTACACATTTATCATATTTATTTATTATAAATAAAGCAATTCAATGATTGTAGCTTATGGATGTACATATTCATGGACCATAATATACTCAAGGACATTAGTGAAAGACAGAAAAATTTGAGTACACATAGATTTAAGATGCTACCAACAAAATGATGTGTGTGTGTGTGTATGGGGGGGGAAATGATCAAATACCTGGCATATTTCAAAATATAGAAAATATATTTCAATATGGTGAAAGAAATAAAAACCATGTGGAAACAAGATGAAATATACCTCATCTCTATCATACTCTTGGCTCATATAGTGTGTGCTTACAGTTAGCATACAGAAGGTTTACTTATATTCCTAGATCTCTATCTAATGACAAAAAGTAGTAATTTCACTCATCTCCTCAATAATTTGCAGAATATTAAACACAATAAAATAGATAATTGTCTGTTTTAGGATTATTTCAATTTGGACTATGTGGGGATAACAACAAAAACAACAAAAAGACAAACAAAAGAAAGATGAGAATGAGATACAATCATACCTCTCATTGTCTGCACATAGCTGTATTCCAACAAAGCTGAGATAAAAAAGGGAATGGATATTTATAAAAGTATAAATTGTACAGACTGAGGAAATAAATGTAAAGAGAGTCAGCACAAAGAGATAATCTAAGTAAACAATACTCCTAAAATCTGTAACACAAAGATACCAGAATCAAGAAAGTTCCACAAAACATTTAAAGAATCAATATTCTATTTTATTTTCTCTACAATAAGTAAAAAAATCATTATTATTCCCAAATTTGGAAGAGGGAAAACATAGCAAATTACAATTTTTTAATGAGCAAGAACATAGTTATTTTGTAAATTGCCAACAAAAAAAAAACAGTAAATTAATTTTTTACTGATTATAATCAAAAAGACTTTAAGAGTGAAAAAATCAATACAATTAATAATATCAATAAATCAAAGAGGTTTTGAGTCTTTGTCTCCATCTATACTAAATTTGTGCATAAAAATGATAGAACAGAAAAATAAAATTCTTTAAAATGATCAAATTTTATGTTAGTAATCCCTATATTTATGTATGTATATGTATGTTAACATATAATACATAGTATATGTTTTTAAAAAAAGCAGCATTGATGGTTGAATTTGCATGCATCCTATCTCTAATACAGTGTGATAATGAGAGTAGACAGCTCCTGTTCTTAGGGGGATGATTTTAATGATTTTATTGGTGGTGATGCTGGTTTGGTTATTGAGTTTCCATCTTGTCTGACTCTTCATGACCCCTTTTGACAGTTTCTCTGACATTTTCTTCTCTAGTATTTCTACATTGTTTATCATTATTTCTATATTACATTTAATATTAGATCTTGGTTTTTCTAATCCACATATGCACACTCACACATACACACTCCTATATAACACTACATGTACTCACATCCACATTATATGTATGTGTGTGTGTGTATGTGCGTGTGTGTGTCCATATACATCTTGTTGCAATGCAGGAGAAATAGGTGACATAAGCCAGGCAAAATCAAACCACAGCTTCCATTGCACTTTCCTTCAGATTTCAAAAGAGATAGCCTAGAATTCTAAACCCAAGGGTTTTGAGAATAGTAGTGCCCTCATTCTCAGATTATAATTGCTTCCAACTCTGACCCAAAAGCCATCATTGAGGATAACAATCTCTGTGGATCATGGATGAATGACCCCCTCCCTTCTTTTTATCCTTCAAAATAAAAATAAACATTTTGCCATCAGCAACATCAACAGCTGAACAATTGCTACTTCAATTAGCAGGTAAACTCAAGAGCCCTGGGGCAGCATTGCCAGTCTACCAAGGCACAGACCATAAAACTCTCATTCAAGGAAACAAATTTCATAGAAATCTAACCTTACAACTGCTTGGGAACATTGGCACCACAACTTCTAAAGACTGAGAAAAGAAAGTTCTCATCACCAAAGTCTTTGTCACTGTCAAATGGTTCAGTGTCAGAACATGATTAGAGCAAGGGAAATAGCATTTTGAAAGAGACAATACCACCTTCTTCACCAATGTACTATAAGGAAGATGGTCTATTTCCATTCGAGTTGTAGCTCAAACTTTTAATCTAGTACCTCTTCCATTAATATATGCACTTTCTCAGAGAGAAAAAGGACTATCCTCCTTTTCTTTTTCTTTCTTTACTAAATTTCAAATACTTTAGCAAAATATTTTCTTCTTTAGGACTTTATAAATGCTGTTTTAATTAAGTCTTTCATTTTTTCATATAGATTTTGAAATGCTATGTGTAGCATTTGTATTTCTATTTCTGTAATTCTCTCCCTCATTATTTCTGCCCCCTGGTTTCCCTGACTTCCTTCAAATCAGTTAAAATCTTACCTTCTGTAAGAAGCATGTTAATGTCCTTCTTTAACAGATTATATTTTATCATATATGTATTATTTATATGTGTATATGTAAAAAAACCACATATTCACTTCTTTTTTGTTTTTGTTTGTTTTTTATTTATAATGAAATTATTTCATATTTAATGTTTTTTAATACATTAGACAGTCAGGTCCTTGAGGGCAAGAACTAATTTTGACTTTTTTTTTATTAATACCCAATATTTAACAGAAGGGAATAAAGATAAGTGGTTAATAAGTATTTGTGAATTTGATTCTAGCAAAAAAAAAAGCAAATAAAATAATGAAATAATCTTTGAAAACTATTAATTTTATGTCATGTAATAGGGGTATAGTTAATTATCAGGAACCAACATCACTATTTTTCATACAAGAAGATGTTCAAGTTCAATGACTCTGTTTCAATGAAACTTGTGATCATTTGGTTATTTCCTTTTCTATTAATCTGGGCAATCAATGTTTTTGTTAATATTATCTATTTCACTTATTTTATTAGATATATTAGCATACAATTGGGCAAATTTTCTCCTAATTATTGCTTTAATTTATTCTTCATGGGTGGCAAGTTGATCCTTTTCATTTTTGATACTGGTAATTTGGTAGATTTGTAACTTAAAGAAATCAAAGAGAAGGGGAGAGGACTATCTGCACACATAGAGAAAAAAACTTATAGAAGCAATTTTTGTGGTGTCAAAGAATTGAAAACTGAGGGGAAATTCATTACTTGAGGAATGGCTGAATAAGTTGTAGTGTGTAATTGTAATATGGTTGAGATAGAATATTTTTGTGCTATAAACAATAAGTAGGATGACCTTAGAAAAACTTGAGAACACTCATGAATTTATATAAAGTGAAATGAAAAGAATTAGGAAAGGTTTGTATGCAATAATAGTAAGAATGATCAACTATGAAAGACTTAGCTGTTCTGATCAAGACAATCATCCAAGTCCCATGCTGAAAAATTCAATTCACCTTCAGAGAGAGAACTGATAAACTCTGAGTGTATATTGAAGAATATTTTGTACTTACTTCCTTTTTCTTTTCTTCCTTAATCTCACTAATATGGATAAATGTTTTGCATGAAATCACATGTAATTTATATCATGCTACTTTCTTTCTCAATGGTTAGAGAAGGTATGGGAAGGAAGGAGAAAAAGTTGAACAAATATTTTAATGAATATTTAAAATGAAAAAAAAAAGTCAATATTTCTTCCTATGATAATCTTTCTGATGCAGGCTTGCAGTGTGTGTTTACAAGCTTCAACTATTTTTCATTCAGCCACCAAAAGCTGAATGCGGTCTGATCATGCCATGTACTCTCTCACTCAATAAATTAAAGTGGCTTACAAATGCTTCCAACAACAAACATAACTTTCTCTCATTTGCATTAAACTCCTTCATAAAACTAAACCCCATCCCACATTTCCAGCTTTCTAATATCTTACTGTTCAATAAATACTTTTCAATTTAATGACACAGATATCCTGGCTATTTGACAATAAAACACTTCATCTGTCAGCTTTGGACATTTTTTTTTTTCTAGCTACCTCTCATATTTGGAACATTCTACCTCCTCTTCTCTAATTGCTGATCTTCCTGATTTCATTTAAATTACAATTAAAATCTAACTTATTTTAGAAAGTCTTCTCTAAACCCTCAGTTCCAGTGCCTTGCCTATTGTAATTATTTTCTATTTATTCTATAAGGATAAACAACAATTTACATTGCTTACTGTTTACATATTGAAGGCTGTGACTATGTCCCAGCCCTAAATGTACTTTTCTGTACTCCCAGCACTAAATAATTTCTGGCATATAATAGGCAATTAATTAATGTTTATTGATTGATTAATGTAAAGCGGATGTTATAATGATTATAATACTTCGCAAACATCACATATTATGTGAGTATGTATACACACATAAGTGTTCAAATCTGGCCTCAGACACTTAACATTTCCTAGCTGTGTGACCCTGGTCAAGTCATTAACCCCAATTGTCTCAAGAAAAAAAAGGAGCTAGTGATCACAAATTTTATGTAAAACAAGAATAATAAAAATGTTATTGAATAATTTTCTTTTTAAAAATCAGTTAAGGTGGGAGCAGCTAAATGGCATAGTAGATAGAGCACCAGCCCTGGAGTCTAGAGGATCTGCATTCAGATCCAGTCTCAGTCACTTAACATTTCTAGTTTTATGATCTAGGCAAGTCACTTAAGCCCCGTTGCCTCAAGAACCACACACACAAAAATCAAAGTTTATTTTCCCCCCTTTTGCAGCAATTCATGCAATACAATCAGAAAAAAGTATAATTTGTTTAAGAAAAAATGCTATAAACATATAATGCTATAAACATATCTAATAATGATTTTGCAGTACAAATCTATAATGAAATGCTAAATTCAGAAAAGTAAGATTCATTTAAAAAAAAAAGTACTCAAAGTATATGAGTAAGGGTTAAAAGGAGAAATGTGAATGTTCAATATCTATTTGAAAAATTCAGATTTAAGATTGCCAAGATTTAAATTGTTTTTTGAAACACCTGATGTGCACTATAGTGAATGGTTCAATAATTATGTCATGTGAATGTTATATAATATTTTGATCTATAAAATTTTTTTAAAAATAGAGAATAAAGAGAAATACAAAAATATTTTCCACCAAGTATTGAATAGTGAAATAAAAAGAGAATAATATAATATGGTCAATAATAATAGTAATATAAAGCATAAAGAAAAAAATAGAAAGGGATATTACATAAAACATGATAATTTAATTATTATTTTAGTAAAGTAATTACATGCTAAATTACAAATAATTTATAACATACTCATTTATTCTTTACTATTTTGCCCCTTGATGGCTGCTTAATTTAGAATTTTAAAAGTAAGAGATAAATAAAAGAAGTAAAATAAATAAATGTTGCTTCAATTCTACTGAAGTTATTGCCTGAGGGTCAAAAAGATTTAGTTGTAGTCTAAAAGGAAAAGTGATCAGATCACTTAGCCTGCAGGGATTAGCATTACATAATGGCATCAAAACTATTCTTCAATACACATACTCACCAAAACCTATAATCCAGTGCTTTAGCTGATCTTAAAAGCAATAGGAACACAATCCTTCTTTGGCATTGTTGATAAGGATTTTATGGGGCTAATGTTTCACTTCAGCCTGGGCTAAGAAGATAAGTAACATCCTAAAGATTCATCCTACCACCATCACCCCCCTTTATTTTTTAGCAATAACTTCTTATTTTTAAAATATACGCAAAGATAATTTTCAACTTTCACCCTTGAAAAAAAATTTATTCCAAAATTTTCTCCCTCCCTTCCCATAATATGTCTCCTACAGTGCAAGTAATTCAATATATGTTAAACATATACTATTCTTTTATTCAGATTTCCACATTTATCATGTGGTACAAGAAAAATATGATCAAAAAGAAAAAAAGAGAGAAATAAAAATAAAGCAAGCAAACAACAACAAAAAATGTCGAAATACTATATTGTAATCCATTCATTCTTAACAATCTTCTTTCTGGTTGCAGACAGCTCTTTCTATGACAGGTCTATTGGAATTGACCTGAATCACCTCAATGTTTCAAAGAGCCACATATATCAAAGTTGATCATTATATAAGCTTGTATACAATGTTCTTTTAGTTTTACTCAATTCATTTAGAATCAATTAATGTAACTTCTGGCTTTTTCTGAAACCAATCTGCTGATCCTTTTTTTGAAAAAAAAAATACTCCATTATATTCATATACTATAACTTATTCAATCATTTCTCAACTGATGAACATCTACTCAGTTTCCAATTCCTTGACAATACAAAAGGGGCTATTACAGACATTTTTGCATATGGGAATACTTTTCCCTTTTATGATCTCTTTGGGATACAGACCCAGTAGAGATACTATTAGATCAAAGGGTATACATAGTTTGTTAAACATTGGAGCATTGTTACAAATTTCTCTCTATAATGGTTGGATCAGTTCACAATTTCACCAACAATATGGGACCAATTAGTGTCACAGTTTTTTTCCCACATCCCCTCCAACATTCATCATTATCTTTTCCTGTCATCTTACCCAATCAGAAAGAGATATAATAGTACATCAAAGTTGTCTTAATTTGTATTTCTCTAATCAATAGTTATTTAAAGCATTTTATATGACTGGAAATGGCTTTAATTTCTTCATTTAAAAATTGTCTGTTCAGGGAAGGGGGGGAGGGTGGAGCCAAAATGGCAGAGAAGGCACATGTGACATTCTAAGCTTCTCTCATACCATCACAACCAATTATTAAATTCAGCCTCAAAAATCGTGCTTGACTGGTAAAATTTATGAAGATTAGAAGTACAACAATTTACCAGCAGAAGATAATCAGGAAGATAGCCAGAAAAGATTTGTCCTGAGTGGCAGGAACAGAGCAGCACAAACAGGGATAGAGCTAGAGGCTAGCATATTGAGCAGACCTGGTAGGGGTGGCCTCCCAGGTTAGAAAATTTGCAGAAATGATTCTGTTATAGACTGACTTCTCTGCCTTGCTTGCAAAGCAATAGACCAGCAGAGAAATTAAAAGCAAAGGTAGAGGATACTCTAAAAAATGCCAGAACCTAACAAGATCTGGCTATACCCACCCAAAACTGGAAGTGCCTCAGCACAGACCACAGCACAGCTATGCAGCTGCATTCTGCAACATTTTATGCCAAAATATGTTAAATTTTATATTTATAATTCCAATTTCAATAGAGTTTTGTGGCAGGCAGTACTATTCCAATTTTATTTTGTCTTGATATCATTGACATAATCAAACAGGGTCCCTCAGCACTTCCAGATATGTTGTGATATTCATTTTGTTTTCTTATCATTTAGTTATCTTTCATATTAATATGTTAAACTATGCTTTTCTTCATTTTTATGGTAACAATGTATTTACAAAGCTTAATATTAGTCAAAAGACATAAGTAACTATTTTTGCATGTGTTTATTTGCATGTGTGTATATAAAAGAAATACATTTTGTTTCCTTCCTTGCTTGCATTTTATTTTCTAATTATTTCAAAACTTATGGATAAATAACTTTTCAACATTAATTGAAAAACCTTGTGTTTCAATTTCCCCCCTCCACCTACCACCCACCCCCTCTCCTAGATGGCAAGTAATACATTATATGTGAAACATAGTAAAATATATATGTTATACCCCATATATGTATACAGATTTAATTATCAGGCTGTGGAAGAAAAATCAAATCAAAAAGGAAAAAATAAGAAAGAAAATAAAATGCAAATAAACAACAACAAAAAGAGTGAAAATGCGATGTTGCGATCACCACTCAATTCCCACAGTCCTCTCTCTGGGTGTAGATGGCTCTCTTCATCCCAAGATTGTTGGAACTGGCCTGGATGAACTCATTATTGAAAAGTGCTAAGTCCATTAGAATTGATCATTATATAATCTTCTTGTTGCCATGTACAATGATCCCCTGGCTCTGCTCATTTCCTGGCTTCAGTTTATGTAAGTCTCTCCAGGCCTCCCTGAAACCATCCTGCTGATCATAACTTATTCAGCCATTCTCCAGCTGATGGGCATCCACTCAGTTTCCATTTTCTTGCCCACACAAAGAATTTTAAATTAACATTTAAAAAAATAGATGAATATAGCTGTAAATCTTATTTTCTATTATTTGAAGTTATTGTACACGTACTACCTTTTTTTTTAACCTTCATATAGACACAATTTGGTTACTCCTTGTTCCTTTTGTTGTCAAAGGATGTATACAGCATTTATCTAATGATATTCTCATTCCTGGATTATGCAGTCTTTCTCAACAATCCTTGATTTATTCTCCCTTCATTAAAGTTAAACACATTCTCTTTCTTTGTGCAATCGTTACATTTTTAAAATTATAACCCTATCAAAAAGTAATAAAAAAAAAGACAGAAATGCAAATAAATATAATGTGATCTAGAATTAGGTAAGTATATAAGAAAGGTATGTAGAAATGCTTATTTCCATCTGGAGGAATAAATAAAATCTCAGTGGAAGAGGCAAGATCTGAAATAGGTCCAAAAACATAGTCAGAGTTTTCAAATAACGAGGACAACCAACAGGAAACTGAAATGAATGGAGAGACTGGAAAGGTATTTCAAAGAAAGAATCCATAGGGTGTGGTAACTATTGGATATGAGAATAAGAAAAAGTAAAGATACAAAGGGGACTATAAATCCTCAAGACCAAGTAAATAAAACAATGGAAAATGCATTAACAAATATTGGGGGGATATAGGAAAAGGGGATACATTTGGAGGGAAAGTTGTGGCTAGACATGATGACATTGGGATGCAAGTAAGACATGTACAGATTGACTGGCACATTCATCAGTTAAGTAAGAATATATAAAGGTGATAGAAAATATCAATATCTATATATCTATCTGTAAATGTGGGTGTGAGTATGTGGGTTTGTATTTCAGTCTTGGATATAATTCCTTTATTTTTCAATATACAGAGACTGTCATTAAAAAGCTTTAGAAATACTTGGGAAATGCGTTATAAAAGATCACAATTTCATGATTTTCCTTTTCCAGACACATTTCAGTATTTCCTCATTTTTGATTCTTCTTTCCATTGTGAGTGTGTTATTCTTGTTTCTGATGTTTCCTTTCCTTCCCCTCAACTCAACAAATTAAGTTTCCTACAGATTTTCTTTTTCAGTAACTGTAAGTCTATCCTGATGATTTCAATAAATAATATGGCAATTCTAATAAAAGTGATACTTAAAATTCTTGTTTAACCAGAATTTGTGACCAACCAGACACTTCTATCCTCTCATACTTTCAATGTACAGGATGAACAAGTTTTCACTTTAATAACATCAAGAGTGGCATCTTTGATTATCAACAACAATAATATACTTAAAGATATAGAAAGCTTTCTGATTTAATGCTTGATTCAATTTCCTCAGTAACTCAGGAGGGAGTTATTTGAGAGATCCCAATTAGGCATGATTTGAATTAATTGGGGCAACATAATGTACACTGCATTGCATTACCAATTAAGTTAGAAAGAGGTACAAGGTATTGTGCTGACAGTACATCTTTATTGGGCTAAAAGCCATTATTTACGTATCATCAATTCTTTATGTAATGTCAAATATTTTGTCTCCCTAGCACACAAATGAACAATAATATTTTAAAAAATGAGGAAAGAGATGCTTGCATGATGTAGAGAATAATAAGTTTAAAAGTAGGTGTTTTAAATATTTTCAAACAACATTTTTTTTGGTAACTATAATTATTTGGTGACTATATTATTATTACTCAATCTAAATTGACCTAAGTCAACAATGATGAGCTTTATCCCTGGATGATGCTTGATAAGAGATTATGAGTAAGAATAGAGAGCTGGTGCTTATTAATTGCACCCAAGAATTAAAAAGAGGATAATTTTCTTTTAAGATAAATACAAAAAGGAAATCAGCCAGTAAGTAAATAAGCAAGGAGGCAAACAAAAAATAACATTTAGGGGGAAAAAATCTCTGAGTAATTGAGCCAGATAACCATTTAGGTTTATCTATATATTATTTACATATAAACTACTATATTTAGAGGAAGGTTTAGAGATATAAGTAACCTCCTGCACTCAAGATTTTGCCTTTGTAAATCCTTAAATTCTCCATTACTTAATAATAAGGAACACAGAATAAAAGGGATATTTTTGATTAAAAAAAAAAAGCATAATGTTTGCTAAGTTAGTCCACTGTAAAACATAGATATTTTCTATTTTACTGTCAAGGAAGAGGTACAAGATTGTTGTGTTTTCCGTTGACCATGGTCATTATAAAGAATTCTGTCACCAGAACAAATGCTGTTTGAGTAAAGAGACAGAGAGGCCAACAGGCATTAGGACTATTTCTGAGGAGAAGTTTGATATTTGAAAACATCACCAAGTTTGTAGCACTAATTCTGATCATATTGTGTGGCATGGATTACTTGGTCCACAGGCATATTGAGTGCAGTTGAAGTATTATGATGAAAGTCTTGGAAAATATTCGACAGAATTAATATCTGTAGAAGTTGCTACTTATGGTAGGTTGAGGTAGAGAAACATGAAATAGAATTACTGAGGACAGAAAGTAGCTATCTACATAGGTAGATATATTAATATTTTCCTATTCTAGAGATAAGAAAAACAAAATATCCCACATTGCCAAATCATTCTTGACCCCAATTGCAATTCTGATGGAATTATATTGAGTTAAAATGGGAGGAGAGGAAGAAAGGAAAGAGGGAAAGAAGAGAGGCATAAAGAAGGGTGGGAATGAAGAAGCCTAGATAGAGTGAGACACATGCAGTGAAACTGAGGAGAGAGAGAGACCAAGGAGAGAGAGAAACCTAAAAGGGAGAGACTGAGACTAGATATAATATATCTATATCTGTCTATCTATCTGTCTATCTCTATCATGGAGAGAGAGAGAGAGAGAGAGAGAGAGAGATATTTATCAGATACTTCATTCCGGGAGACTATATTCAATTTAAAAAAGCAGTTTGCATGATATTCTCTTTTTCAATAGATTGAGCTTTATTTATTTATTTTTATTTTTTTGCAATTGTGCAGACTCTGTCTCAATTTAAACTGAATGCAGTCTTAATTCTAAAAGAAGAGGATGCTTCCCTATGTCCCAAGAGCTATTATGTTTTCATTACAAGTACTTTTCTAAGGCAAGTACCCAAACTAATGAAGCCAATTTCCTATGGATTATAAGAACAGATAAGATGTAGCTGATGTTGGGTAAAGAACTTTTGAACATGGCACATTTATTCTGTTAAATTATCCATGACTTCATGAGGAGATGATTAAAGGACCAAGGGAACCTAGAGTACACTGTTCTCTCCTCATAGGCTCCTTTTGAGGAAAAAAAAAATAGAGTGTATGACCTCACTATCAAATTATGCTAATAATGCTGGTAACAATCAACATTTTGCTATTCAAGAAACCCAAAGAATATGTAAAGTGATCACTAAATGACTTTCACCATGTATTTTCAGCCTACAAAAACTATAATGGAGAAAAGCAATTGGAGGGGGCCTTGTACCATTTCTATTTAAGGCCAATCCATTGAATAATAAAGATTCAGTAATGTACATGTATGGGCTCTCTAAAACTATATGCCATAAAGCTAACAGGGCATGATCTGCATCCTTATCAGTGGAAAATCAATTGTCAATTTACTGAAAAAAAAATCAGTTATTTTGGAGAATGTCTTATGTTACAATCACTGTCTTAAAAAGCATATTATTGCTATCATAAACCATTAAAGGTAGTTTATAACAGGGAGAAAAAAAAAAGGTCCTTTTAAAATCCCTCATTGCTAGAATTCACAAGTCATTACTACTATTCACAACTCGTTTGTTAGAGCCTAAACCGCCCTCAGCTTTGCCTTGGGCCATTAACTAACAAACCAATCATTAACTGCTAGTAATGACCATTTTTCCCAGGGATTATTGCTTAATTGAACTCTGGTGCAATGCCCATTATTTTCTACTGATGTCACAATGTCTGTGCTTTGCTACATTTTTTATTTCTTGGAATATAAGCACCTCCTGAAATAAACAAGATGAGTGTTGGAGAATTAAATCGTTCACTGTACACACTATTTAAAATACATTACTTTAATGAACAGCTTTGATGTTTCAGAGGAACTTTTTCATCTTTTTTTTCTTAATTCTCCAGAGCACATCCATCAAGTAACTGTGATACAGAATTAATGTGTACTTCTCTGCAGTAATATATACTATGTCAAGACATTATATTAGTAAGCCATGTTATATATTCATTTGGGTAAGACACATTTGATTATTAGCATTCTGTTCTTCAGCAACAAGGCACATGTGCTGTCTGTTGCCATGGCAATAAATTAGGAAGGATAACCTGTCTACTTATCAATTTTTATTAATGCAATCATCCTACCTGCTTAACCCATAAGTAACAATAGCACACTTAAACCATAACAATAAAACACTGTAACTCTAGAGGTGCGAGTTAAAAGTAATAGGAGAGGAATCACCAGCATAAAAAGGCTGAGTTATGTGACAAGTTGCTGATGGACTCCATTAATATTACAGGATAAAGAATGGTACCCTTTCACAGGACTTTAACAGTGGAATTATCATCAACTAACATTTATTGAAGAGAGAAGAGACATCTAAAGAAAAGAGTCAAGAGGGAGATAATGAAATATAATTGCCCTCCTGCTGTGTTTGGAAGAGTTTATAGATACATATGTAAAACTGCAGAAGTGAGCTAATCCAAATTCAGCATTAACCAAACAATCAGGAGAACTACACAATATTTGAAGCCTTATTCACTTGAACAACATTAACTGAGAGATTTTTTAATACTCTGCTTGTTCTAGGTAGAATTTTACCTTTGACCTCTCTTTCAGGAAAACATTTGCTAAACAAATTGTTAGGGAACAAGGTGAATAATGGACTTATTTAACTTACAATACTTATTTTTCTCCAAGTGCACCACATTTTTTTACTACCATAGAATACTGCTTCTACCAAAGATAGAAAACTAAATAGCTTGTGGTATTGTCCACTAAGATTTTATTCCTTATTATATCTTAGGGTCCATGCTTCTGGTACAATTTCAGGCAAGAAAAAAATTTAAGTATAAGTTTCAGGCAATTGGCACTTGTGGGGAAAACTATGACCCTGACTCAGATTAAAATCAGAGACTCTCAAGATGGAAAACAAAAAGATATTTATTATGATCTCACAAGAAAGGGCAATTTCCAACAGACAAGGTGTCAGTAGAAGAGGTCAAATTGCAAACTGCAACTCAAAAGATTATACAAAGCTAATCAGAAGTCCCCAAATCCCCTTCTGACATTTTCTCCCATTGGCTGGAGAGTTATAATTCACTCAGAAGCTAAATATTGAACTCAAAACACACTTTACCAATTAGGTACTTACATGCTAATGAAAAGAAGGAGGGAGAGCAGGAGGGAAATGTTTGTTTATATAAGATAATAGAATACCTATATCTCAACTTGTTACTGCAAGTTTTCTCAGGTCAAAATTAGGCCACATTCTTATGAGTGGTCTTCACTCAGTTTAATCAATTCAGTGCCTCCTCTTTATTTATTAGTCTTTGAAGATCTCTCACAGCATTCTTTATACATTTGTTCAACCTTTTTGTTCTGAATCTTCAATTCTTGTGGACCTGGTTTGTCCTTTTTTTCTCCACTGTAGTCCATCATTGTGCTTTTAATACTCCATCTAACTGGACCTCTTCCTCCAGGTTATTTAGTCTTTACTATCCTGAACAATGATATCTATACTACCCTCATGATAAGCTGCATTACATAGGGGAGGCCGAAAGGGAGTAGTATAACTTCACTTACCAAAAAATCTGTTTTCAGCTTGGTTCTGTGGTCCCAATCTCTAAAGGCAATCCAGTCAGAAATCCAAGTTTTGTCAATCTCCTGAGGCCCATGCTCTGTGAAAATCTCAGTCATGTACCCAAGGTTAAATTCTCCTTATAAAACTACTTGTGGGCTATTCCATGGCTGCTATCTTCCTTTTCGTAAATCCACCACAGCATTCTACCAGGTAGTGTCTTTTCTCTTCCTCAATGAGTGTCATCTCCCCTAACTATGCTATGCTTCCCAACCTCACTTCTCCTACTTACAGCTAACTAACTCTTTTAAGGTGCTAAGTTCCTTTCAGGATTTAGCCTAAGGGCATACCCCAACCTAATAGAGTGCTCCCTTTCTACTGGGAATTTGTGTGTTCCACTGAGGAATTTAGTCTTTCATATGCTCTCCCATCTATTTCTTACTTACCATTCATGGTGCCATTGGATCCCTTCATCTTGTCTGTAACTTCCCTCCCCCCCCCCCAATAAATCTACCTTTTGCCAAAGAGAACGGCCATTGTGAATTCTTTACATGACCAAACCCTAATTTTTGGTACCTGCCATCATTTGATGACAAACCCCATACTATATATAGATCATATCAGTGAGGAAGAGATACAGAATGGGGCATGAGCCTATTTTCTGATGTCTTTGGCAATTTCCTTCACTACCTGTCAATTATTATCAATTTTACATAGCAAAGATTTAATTTATCATAAACCCTTACCTTCTTCAGACAACAAGTAGTCTACTTCTAATCTATGCTAGAGTACTACTTTTCTAGTCTCGGTGTCCTGGTCTGCTAACAAATCAGTGACTTTTATGGTCAGTAATTATTTAAACCATAGCCTAGAGTCTAATGACCTGCAACAATTCCTATTCAGCATTCATATTAGGTTCTTTACCCCTAATTCCCATGTGGGGCCATCTATCCCCCAACCATTTGTGTCCTCAATAATTAGAGTAGGTAACTCTTCACAAATAAAGATGCCTATCAGGAAAGTTAGCAACAACAAAAATGTTAAAAGAAACAGTCAGACATATGCATATAGCAACAGATAGATGATTAAGTCAAATACCTACTTATTTAGGATATAATTGCCATATATTTTCAGATAGGAAACTGCAAAATATTAGCTTCTACTGAATATTTGCACTGATTATAAAAATTTGCTATAAGAGGAAAAAACAGGAATATAAGTATAATAGCATCAAAACTGGTTCTGAAGGATTTAGACTGAGAGAACATACATGACAGGATAAAGCATCATTAGCTAATTTTATGCATAACAATTCTGCTTAATAGCCAGACACAGGAATGATCATGTGAGTTCTTATTCAAAGGAGCACCACTGAGAAACGAAGTCAAAAGAACCTCACCTTAAGAAAGCTTGTACTCCAATTCTTGACCCAGACATTAAACTCAACCTGTAACAATTCAGGTTCATATTCTTCTGAATAGTTTATGACATGCATTTCAAATCATGGATTACATTGATAATCCATCAGAAAAATATTTGAATTCAAAATTCTAAATAATATCAGCTACATGCACAAGAAATTTTTTGTCTTTTTTTTAAGCCTCATTATTCAAAACCTCAGGTGAATTTAGCTCTCAAGAATCACATATCATAAATAAGTATTGACTATAATCTTATATTAATAACAGTAAGAGATTCATCCTTAAATATCCATAGCTCATCTTACTGTCTAAGTAGATGAATTTTAAGTTCAGCATTACACAAATCATTTTACGTTAAGATTCTCAATAACCAATCTATATAAAAGGGACAAAGTCATAATCTGCTGTTCTGAGAATCTCCCTAAAAAATGGGAACAGCTTTTTTTTTTTAATTTGTTAGCTTTATTGTTTGTTTTTTTTTGTTGTTGTTGTTTTTTGAGCTTTAAGAAGCTTTATTTTTTTATAGCTTGGGTAATATGCATGGGTAATTTTTCAGCATTGACCTTTGCAAAACATTTGGTTGCAATGTTTCCCCTTCTTTCCCCCACCCCCTCCAACAGATGTCAAGTAGACCAATGCATGTTAAATATCTTAAAAGTATATGTAAAATATGATCTATGTATACATATCCATACCATTATTTTGCTGCACAAGAAAAATTGGACTTTGAAATAAGGTAAAATTAACCTGAGAAGGAAATAAAAATGGAAGTGTTTAAAAACAAAGGGATCAGAAATGCTACCTAGTGTTTCACACTCATTTCCCAGAGTTCTTTCACTGGGTGTAGCTGGTTCTATTCATTATTGAACAAATGGAACAAATGGATGTGGTTCATCTCATTGTTGAAGAGGACCAGTCCATCAGAATTGATCATCATATAATGTTGTTGTTGAAGTATATAATAATCTTCTGCTCCTGCTCATTTCACTCAACGTCAGTTCATGTAAGAATCTCCAGTCTTTTCTGCCATCATTCCTCTGGTCATTTCTTAGAGAAAAATAATATTCCATAACTTTGATATATTACAATTTATTCAACCATTCTCCAATTGAAGAACATCCACTCAGTTTCCAGTTTCTAGCCACTACAAAGATGGCTGCCACAAACATTTTTGCAAATACAGTTCCCTTTCCTATCTTTAAGATCTCTTTGGGATATAAGCCCAGTAGTAACATTACTGGATCAAATGGTATGCACAGTTTGATAACTTTTGGGGCATACTTCCAAACTGCTGTCTAGAATGGCTGGATGCATTCATAATTCCACCAACAAGGTATCAGTGTCTTAGTTTCCCACATCCCCTCCAATATTTTGCATTATTGTTACCTGTCATCCTAGCCAATCTGACAGGTATGTACTGGTATTTCAGAATTGTCTTAATTTGCAGTTCTCTGATTAATAATGACTTGGAGCATCTTTTCATATGGCTAGAAATAGTTTCAATTTCTTCATCTGAAAATTGTCTGTTCATATCCTTTGACCATTGTATCAATTGGTGAATGGATTGATTTCCTATAAATCAGAGTCAATTTTCTATATATTTTGGAAATGAAGCTTTTATCAGAACCTTGGACTGTGAAAATTTTTTCCAGTTTCTTGTTTCCCTTCTAATCTTGTCTGCATTAGATTTGTTGGTACAAAAGATTTTCAATTAGATATATATATTTTTTTCTATTTTGTGATCAATAATGATCTCCAATTCTTCTTTGGTCACAAATTCCTTCCTCTTCCACAGGTCTGAGAGGTAAACTATCCTATGTTCTTCTCATTTATTTATAATCTCATTTCTTATGCCTAGATCATAAACTCATTTTGACCTTATCTTGGTACAGTGTTAAACATGGATCAATGGCTAGTACTGCTATACTAAATTCCAATTTTCCCAGCAGTTTTTGTCAAACAGTAAATTCTTATGCCAAAATCTGGGATCTTTGGGTTTGTCGAACACTAGATTATTAAAGTTATTGACTATTTTGTCCTGGGAACCTAACCTATTCCAATAATCAAATAGTCTATTTCTTAGGAAATTCCAAATGGTTTTGGAAACTGGTGCTTTATAATATAATTTTAGATCTGGTACAGCTAGATCAATTTGATTTTTTAAAATTAGTTCCCTGAAAGTCTTGATCTTTTGTTGTTCCAGGTGAATTTTGTTGTTATTTTTTATAGGTCATTAAAAGTTTTGGGGGTTGTCTGATTGGTATAGCACTAAATAAATAGATTAGTTTAGGTAGTATTTTCATCTTTATTATATTTGCTCAACCTATCCAAGAGCACTTAATATTTTTCCAGTTGGATAGATCTGACTTTATTTGTGTGGAAAGTGTTTTGTACTTTTGCTCATATAATTCTTGACTTTCCCTTGGCAGATAAATTCCCAAATATTTTATACTATTGTTAGTTGCTTTAAATGAAATTTCTCATTGTAACTCTAACTGTTAGATTTTGTTAGTGATATAAACCCACTTATATGGGTTGGTCTTGTATCCTGCAACTTTGCTAAAGTTGTTTCTAATAGCTTTTTAGTAGAATATCTGGGGTTCTCTAAGTATATCATCATATCATCTGCAAAGAGTGATAATTTGGTTTTCTCATTACCTACTCTAATTGCTTTCATAACTTCCTCAACTCTTATTGCTGAAACTAGCATTTCTAATAAGTATTGAATAGTATTGGTGATAGTGGGCAACCTTGTTTCACTCATGATTCTATTGGGAATGGTTGCAGTTTATGTCCATTACATATGATGCCTACTGATGATTTTAAATAGATGCTATTGATTATTTTGAGGAACAGTCCATTTATTTCTCTACTCAGACGTATTTCTAATAGGAATGGATGTTGGATTTTATCAAATGCTTTTTCTGCATTTATTGAGATGATCATATGGCTTTTGTTAAATTGTTTATTGATATAGTCAATTATGCAAATAGTTTTCCTAATATTTAACTAGTCCTGCATTCCTGGTATAAATTCTACTTAGTCATGGTATATTATCCTAAGAATGATTTTCTATAATCTTTTTGCTAATATTTTCTTTAAGATTTTAGCATCAATATTCATTAGGGAGATTTGTTTATAATTTTCTTTCTCTGTTTTCAACCTACCTGGTTGAGGTATCAAGACTATGTCTGTATCATAAAAGGAATTTTGTAGGAATCCTTCATTCCTTATTTATTCAAATAGTTTATATAACATTGGAGTTAATTCTTCTTTAAATGTTTGGTAGAATTCATATATAAATTGATCTGGTCCTGGGGATTTTTTCTTAGGAAATTGATTAATAGCTTGTTCTATTTCCTTTTCTAAAATGGGACTATTTAAGCAATTTACTTTCTCCTCTGTTCATTTGTCAAGCAATATTTTTGAAAGTAGTCATCTATTTCACTTGGGTTATCAAATTTCTTGCCATAAAGTTGGGCAAAGTAACTCTTTTTATTTCTCTAATTTCCTCTTCATTGGTGGAAAGTTTCTCCCTTTTCATTTTTAAAACTAACAATTTGATTTTCCTTTTTCTTTTTTCTAATTAGATTTACCAAAGGTTTAACTATTTTATTGTGTTTTTTTTTCATAAAACCAACTCTTTTTCTAGCTTTTTAAGTTGCAAGACCAATTCATTGATGTCCTCTTTCTCTATTTTATTCAAGTAAGCCTCTAAAGATATAAAATTTCCCCTCTTACCACTTTGGCTACATCCCACAAATTTTGGTATGATGTCTCATTACTGCCATTCTCTTGGGTGAAATTGTTAATTGTGTCTATGATTTGCTGTTTCACCTGATCTTTCTTTAGGATGAGATTATTTAGTTTCCAATGACTTTTTCATCTATTTACCCCTAGCTTTTTGTTGAATGTCGTTTTTACTGCATCATAATCTGAAAAGAATGCACTTACTTTTTCTGTCTTTCTGCATTTAATTTTGAGGTCTTTATGTCCAAATATATGGTCAATTTTTGTATAGGTTCCATCAACTTATGAGAAGGAAATTACTCTCTGTCTCCTTTCAGTTTTCTCCAAAGATCTACCATACCTAATTTTCCCAGTAATGTATTGGCCTCTTTAATTTCTTTCTTATTTGCTTTGTGGTTTGATTTTTCTAATTCTGGGAGTGCAAGGTTGAGGTCTCCCACTATTATAATTTTGCTATCTATTTCTTCTTGCAATTCTCTTAACTTCTCCTTTAGGAAGTTAGATGCTATACCACTTGGTGCATATATGTTTAGTATTGATATTGCTTCATTGTCGATGCTACCCTTTAGCAAGATATAGTTTCCTTCCTTATCTCTTTTAATTATATTAATTTTTGCTTTTGCTTGATCTGAGATAAGGATGGCTACCTCTGTTTTTTTGACTTCACCTAAAGCATAATAGATTCTGCTCCAGCCTTTTACCTTTACTCAGTATGTATCTCCCTGCTTTAAATGTGTTTCCTGTAAACAACATACTGTAGGGTTCTGACTTTTGATCTAGTCTATTATTTGCCTCTGCTTTATGGGAGAGTTCATCTTATTCACATTTATGGCTAAAATTACTAATTCTGTATTTCATGCCATCTTATTATACCCAGATTATGCTTTTCTTTCTCTTGGCCCGCCTAACCCTCTTTCGTAGTATTAAACTTTTGGGCCCCACTTGTGTCACGAAACTCACCCTCTTTAGGATTCTTCCCTCCTCCTTTTGAATCTCTTCCCCTTTCTTTTACCCTTCCCTTATTACTCTTTTCCTTTTCCCTTTTCCTCTCCCCCTTTTTAATGAGGTGATAGAAAATCCTTTGTAAAATAAATATGTCAATTATTTTCTCTTTGAGCCAACTCTGATGAGAGTAATATTCACACACTCTTCCTTCCCCTCTCTAAATTCCCTCATATATGATAGATTTCCTTTCCCTCTTCATGGGATATAGTTTCCCTCTTTTTATCTCTCCTTTACCCTTTTTCTGACACTATCCCCTTTCCATTTCTACTCCCCTTTTTATGTTATATCAATAAAATCAAATTATACATATAGTCTTTTTGTATGTCCATAAAAGCAATACAGTTCTCAAGAGTTCTTTTTAGCTTTTTCTGCATCTCTTGTATCCTATAGTTGGAGGTCAAGTTTTTTTTTTTTTTTTTTTCTTGTTTATCTCTGTTTTTTCATTAGAAACAAATGGAATTCACCTGTTTAGTTAAATCCATCTTCTTTCCTGGAAGAAAATGCTCAGCTTAGCTGGGTAGTTT
Organism: Sarcophilus harrisii; assembly: GCF_902635505.1. Classification (NCBI taxonomy): domain Eukaryota; kingdom Metazoa; phylum Chordata; class Mammalia; order Dasyuromorphia; family Dasyuridae; genus Sarcophilus; species Sarcophilus harrisii. The sequence goes on from NC_045429.1 coordinate 153,775,855, forward strand.
ATTCTTGGCTGCATTCCAACTTCTTTTGCCTTTTAGAATACTAGATTCCAGGTCCTTTGATCTTTTAATGTGAAGCAGCTAGATACTGAGTAATCCTTATTGTGGCTCCTTGGTATTTGAATTTTTTTTTCTGGTTGCTTATAATATTTTTTTTTGTCTGATTCTGAAATTTAGCCACAATAATCCTTGGAGTTTTTATTTTAAGGTCTCTTTCAGAAGGTGTTCGATGAATTCTTCCAGTGCCTATTTTACCTTCTTATTCTATTACATCTGTGCAGTTCTTTTTGATGATTTCCTATAAAATAGTGTCTAGACTCTTTTTTTTTAATCATAATTTTCAGGAAGTCTAATAATCCTCAGATTATCTCTCCTAAATCTATTTTCCAAGCAGTTCTGTTGTTTTTCCAAGTAGATATTTAACCTTTTTTCCTATTTTTTTTTTCATTTTTGGGTTGTTTTTTTTTGACCGATTCTTGATGTCTCAATGAATTGTTCATTTCTATTTGTGCAGTTCTGATTTTTAATGAGTTATTTTCTTCATTAGCTTTTTAAATTTATTTTTGTATATGTCCAATTGAGTTTTTAAATATGTTATTTTGTTCTATGTAGTTTTTTCCCATTTCACTATATATATATGTATATATGTATATATATTTCTGAGTTATTTTCTTTTTCCAATTCATAAATCTTATTTTCCTGGATGTTCTTTATCTTTTCCAATTCACAGATTCTGTTTTCCTGGTAGTTCTTTACCTTTCTGTATTCTGTAGAATAGGGCTACACAGTGTGCTGTGGTTTGTACTGAGTCACTTCTGGTGCTGGGTGTGTGTAGCCAAATCCTGTCAAATTCTGGCATTTGGGGGTACACTGTACCTTTGGCATTTGTGTAACTTCTCTGCTGATCTGCTTTGCAAGTAAAACAGAGTTGTCAATGTGTGATAAGAGTCCTCCCTGCAAATTCTCTTCCCACAGATGCTGCTCCTGTCATGATCCACTCAGTATGGTAGCCTCTTCTTCTGTCTCCCTGCCAGCGCTAGCCTGCTCCCGCCAATCAGGACAAACCTTTTTCTTGTGATCTTCCAAATAATCGTCTGCTGGTAATTTGCTCTACTCTCAATATTTGTGGATTCTACCACAGTCAAGCACTATTTCTTAGGCGGAATTCAGTAATTAGTAGTGAGGGGAGAAGAGGATCTTAGAATGACATGTGTGTCTTCTCCACCATCTTGGCTCTGCCTCCTCAGGAACAGCTTTTAAATGACTCAATAAAGCAATTAAATCTCACCTAGAATACAGAATATACTGTCCTAATTTCACATTTAAAGAATCCTATCAGAATTAACATTAATAATTTGTTTATTCTAAAATATGTTAATTATACTTCCTCCAATAAGGGGTCTCTATAAACTTTTCTGGAAATATAAATAACAGTTTTGACCCCAATATTGTTAAAATTCCTCTAAGCACAATAAATCCCCCTTCCAACCAAAACATTCCTCATTGCAAAGTCAATTTTAGAGGTTATAAATTGTCCTTAACAGTCCATTCCTGAGGTTTCTCCACAAGTCCTTTAAGCCTGGTGTTCTCAGTCTACAGACTGCAATCTCAGACGTGTAATGGCTCGTACGGTCCTTCCCATTCTGTTTCTTCTGAAATTGTAAGTACCTGCTCTTCTGGAACCACAAACTTCAAAGGTGTTGCCTGGTCCAGCAATCCTTGCTTCCAAATGGTTAAAAGAGATTAGGACACTGCCAGTATATAATTCCTTAAAAACTTTCAAAAGAAGATTTTCCCTTTTTCTTCCCAAATAAAATAAACCAATCTCATATGGAGAAAGTCCCAGATCACTTCTGGGACCAGTTCTAATTCTTTAACAAAGGAATGGCCAAAGACAATTTAGTTTCTAACAACAATTTAATAATCTGTTTAAGAATCTGATGCATTCTTTTCACTTTCCATGATAAGGGCAGATTCCCAGGTACACTGAATTGCCATTCAATTTGCAATCTCTCCCTATACCAATCCATACAATTTGTTCCAATGTTACTTGCTTAACCCCTCTTAAAGGAATAGAGTCCAGGAGAAAACTTCTACCCATCCCCACTGTTGTCATTTCATTAAAAGCTAACTTGAATATTTTGGAGCAAGGTTCTCTCCCTGTGGAGGGATCCCTTCTTAGTGCCTTCTTATTTATCTTTAGAAATATTACACATTTTTTCAGGTACAATTTGTTTTGTAATTATACATATTTCTATATGCCAAATTTTCTTGCTTTTACTTCTTTGTTAAAGGGAGAAAGGAAGACAAAACTTAAAATTCAGAATATAGGTAATATCTAAATAACTTGGGACCAATTTTCACAAAATTTATACCATATATCCAGCTGGGCTGACAAAATGTTAAAACACAGCTCATATAATTTTTTACAAATTGCTCAATATGCAATTTAGCAAGCAATATAGTAGCTTAAATATAGTTCTTCAAATTAGGAGATACAAACATGTGACCTCTTTTGGTAAGTTATCAGAGACCAAAAAATTTTTTTTAACTTAAAATCAAATCCAATACTGATTTAAATTTCTAATAACAATAATTTAATATGAATACTACATTTCTAAAATCTTATACCAGAATAAAGAAGTTTATAATTTTAGCATACACTAGTTAATAATAATCTTATACAATTTTAGAATCAGAATTCCAATTTAAACACAAACAGCCCCAAAATTTAAGGTGGCAGAAAAATATCCTTTCAAGTTCATTTACCAGACTTTAAGAAATTGGTGGACTTTAGGACATTTGAGGACAGGTTGGGAGAAATTTGGACCCACATGTCCAGCTGCAGGTCTGTGGCCCAGTGATCAACTCACCCTCCATGCCAGAAAATGCAAGGGACCATGTTGGAGCACCAGCACAAAACCCCAGAAGAATCCAAACCAGTGAGGGACACCAGCGTAGCTAGGACTGATTCCACAAGCTGTTCCTAGGGAGAGAAGCTTGCAAAATTCCAGAGAGGGAAGGTTTTTTTTTTTTTTTTTTTTTTTTTTTTTGTTTTTCTCTAAGCCTCAGATTAAGGCTCTCATAAATCTTTTAGTCATGGAAATTAAGTCTACTTAAAAATACAATAGACTAACTGAAGTTATCTGACAGAGATAGTGGCAAGTGACTTAAAACTTAGTCTCAAAAACCCTAGAATCTGCTAAAATATTTTAGCAGTTCTGTAATTTTGATTATTTCTTCAGACTCAAATTAACCAATTCCAGGTCCACACATATGTGTGTGTGTGGGGGGGGTTTCTGTCTTATTTTGATGTGGCAGTTAAAAACTTTTCCTATCTCAGAACTAATCCTTCCTTTCTAAGTAAAATCTATTTGCATAAGCCCAATTATGTACAAAACAATCACCTTTAAATCCCAAGAAGCCAGAACTTTTCCTTTGTAATTTGGTTGACTAGGAGAAAGACAAAATATAAAACACAGGTGCTGACTCACATACACACACACACACACACACACACACACACACAAACTGCTCCTGTTCTTGGCCCCACCTTAGAGTGAAAGCAAGCACGGAGTGCTGGAGATGAAGCCATAGGAGCTGGCCAGCCAGTATTGAAGGTTCCTTTGAATTTCCATCCAGTCCTCAGGGGCTCAACAGTTCCTCCAATTGGGATACCTGCCCAAATACAACAGTATTTAATCTCCATATATTTTGACACATCATCCCAATTTTTCCTAAAGGGCAGTCTTACCAGGAAACTAGATAGGTTTTTTGAGCCAGTTTCCATTCCCACGGGTTACAGTATTTTACCCTCTTTGATGAGGACTCACCAGTTTTTACCAAAGGAAAATGGGAGAATCCTTAGGGATTCAAATTGGGAATTTCCCAATATCAAAGGGAAATGTGAACCTTAAATTCTCCCAATCCCAATTCCAGTTACCCAAGCAGCTCACCATTTCTTGACAAAGGGAAAGTCCTGGTTTCACTTAGTGTCTATCATGCCTTCACCAGTTTATTGCCTTCCCTGGGTTGTGCACAACTTTCCTGGCTGATTTTAAACTTTTCTCCCCTGGCTTCTCCTCTGGTTTGAATTAATCCTCTATCTTCCGCAGCCCACTTCCATTGTTGTTTTTTCTGAGTATCTCTTCAGGAATTTACCTTATTAAAGACAGAGTTCAGGAATTCAAAAACCATCACAGAATTCTTTGGAGGGTGCCCACTCAAGGAATCAATATTTATGCACTCATACGGGGACTTCTGATTGTTTTAGTGGTCACTACTGGTCAACATAGTAGATTTAGACAATTTCCAGATCAAAAGACAAAGATCTTATTATGCTGCTGGCAGAGGGCTAATTTGCAAAAGAAGACAGCATAACAAGAAGAAAGATGTCAGAACAAGGGAAAGTTCTTAATCAGCTAGTAATAACTAAAAGCAAGACTATTAATCAGGCAAAGAATTCCCTGCCATAAGGCAGGTAGTTTCTAAAGAATCAACTAAGGACTAATTACAAGTAGGTTCTTTTATAGGAGAAAAATAGATTGTATGATGACATCTATAGTTTGACTGACTGGATACAGTAGCTCTGGGGTCAAGATAATGTTTGTCAATGCAAGGAATTCAACAAGGATCCATTGCAATAAAGGCTTACTTAAAGATAACAAAAGACCCATTTAAGGAGATAATCCTATCATTGCTCCTCCCTGCTTGCCTCTGGGAGTTGGTAGACAGTAATGCTCCTCCTTATGACCTACTTATCTACTTGGGGTCTTTTTTGCTGTGATCATATTTGCCCCATCAGCAATATATGAATAATTTCCATCAATTTTCATGTAGTTTTGTGATAAAGTATCTCTTCAAAAAAATAGGTCAGCTACACATCTCTCAGATTGGCTAAAATGACAGGAAAAGGTAACAAAGAATGTTGGAGGGGATGTGGGACACTAATAATTTTTTTTTTTTTTTTTGGTGTGAAGTTGTGAACTGATCCAACTGTTCTGGAGGGCAATAGGTAATTATGCCCAAAGGGCTATCAAACTGTGCATATCATTTGATCCAGCAGTGTTACTACTGGGCTTGTAATCTAAAGAGATCATAAAGAAGGGAAAGAGGTCAACATGTACAAAAACATTTGTGGCAGCCCTTTTTGTAGTGGCAAAAAACTAAGAAACTGAATGAATGCCAATAAGTTGGAGAATGGCTGAATAAATTATGGTATATAAATGTTATGGAATATTATTGTTCTATAAAAATGATCAGGAGGATGATTTCAGAGAGGCCTGGAGAGACTTAGATAAATTGATGCTAAATGAAGTGAGCAGAACCAGATCATTGTACATAGCAACAAGAAGATTATAAAAAGATCAATTCTGATGGTTAGGGGCTCTTTTCAAAAATGAGATGATTCAGTCCAGTTACAATGGTATTGTGGTGAAGACTCATCTATATCTGAAGCAGTTGTTGGCAGTGCAGAGAGTTGAGGTGTGAGGATCCCCTTCTGGTTAGTGCAGGTTCAAAGTGAAAGAATTCACAAATCCAAAAAGTTTGACTGGCAAAAGGGAAGTTTATTGTTTGCACTGCAGAAGCTAGCTTTGCTAGGAAGTCTGACTTCTGAGTGATAAGGCTCTGGCGGAAAGATAAAAGGGTTATTGCTGAGAAGAGAATGCCTTCACAGCATACAAGGATTCTGGCAGGCAGTTATTCCAAGAAGAGAGAGAAGTTCTTTGACAAGGAATAGTCCTGCTTTGGGCCTCTGCAAGTTATGAGTTTAAAATTGCCTTTTTTATAAGAGATCAATTGAATGAAATTCTTTCAATGTTGTCACTATCCCCAGGCCTAGATTTCAAGTTGAATGAGACCATTTAAGTTCAAGCTAAGAAGGAGTGGTCCTGGACTAATTTTCAACTTAATAGAGGGTTCACCTAGTCCCACCAAATAAGAAAATGAAACTACTTATTTTGACTCCTTGAGGCAGGTCTCTCCCAGATGAAAACTCCTCAGAGTTTCCCTCTAATCTACTCAAAAGTTCAAGGGGAACACTATCTATAACACACCCAAAGAGAGGAATGTGGGAACTTAGTGTGGATCACAACATAGCATTTTCATTCTTTTTGTTGCTATTTGTTTGCATTTTAGTTTCTTTCTCATTTTTTTTTTCCTTTTTGATCTGATTTTTCTTGTGCAGCATGATAATTATAGAAATATGAATAGAAGAATTGCAATTAGCATATATTAGATTACTTGCCATCCTAGCAAGGGGCGATTTGGAACACAAAGTTTTGCAAGGGTCAATATTGAAAACTTATCCATGCATATGTTTTGAAAATAAAAAGCTTTAAAAAGAAAAAAAAGGTAAAACACTGTTTTTACCTAGAAATATTTTAGAAGTTAGTTACAATTAGATAGTACTGCATTTTTATTTAATAAATCTATGCTATCCCATTAAAATTTCAGATTCACAGGTTGATAAAGCTGAAGTTTCTATTACAACATATCCATTCTAATTCACCCATTTTACTGATGAGAAAATTGAAATCCAGAAGACTGCCAAGTTTGAAAAGCAATTTGATAGAACAAAGACTTAAATATCAGTCTTCTGTTTTCAAGTTCAAGTTATTTGTTTGTTTGTTTGTTTTACCATACAGTATTTACTACAAAATGAGTTTATTCTTCCCCCCCCCAAAAAAAAAAGAGAAAATGAAGATTACCAATAAATATGAAAAAGTTATATATTGAGCACTCTGCCTGGAGTCATTAGAACCTGAGTTCATGTCAGACTCAGACACTGGCTAGCTGTGTGATCCTAGACAAATCACATACCTCTTTGCCTCAGTTTTCTCAAAATTAGGTGACTTGATGGCAAGTAATCCTATCTCTTCTAGAGAAGAAACCACTCCAGCATCTTTGCCAAAAACAAACAAACAAACAAACAACAACAACAACAACAAAACACAATGGGATTTTGTATAATTGAATATGACTGAAAATGACTGAAGAACAGCAGCAATAATTGAAAGAAATTAAAACAAATATTCATTATATGTGAGGATTTATAAAGTACTTTATAAACATTATCTATCATCCTTGTAATTACATTATACAGTAGGCATTGCAATTAAGAAAAGGTGAATCAAAGCCAGAGGTTAAAATACTTGTGCATGGTGACACAATGCATCAAAATTGGTAGAGGCGGGATTTGATCCTACATATCTTCTGACTCCAAGTAAAGACTTTTTTCCAGTTTATCATGATGCCCATATATTTTTAAATGGAATATGTAAGTAGGTGGTTCACTTCCTGCTGCTAACAGAGGCATACAATTTGAGGAAAACTTTCTTTTGGTTTCAGCCATTTACAATTTTTTATTCATACAACAATTCATTAAGAATCATTTAAGTATAATGGTCTAACTTTAGGGAGAAAATTCCATTCAAAGAGTAGGTGAAGTCTATTGGTTGCCAGGGAAAGGAGAATGATCTCAGGGGAATAAAAGAGCTCTGACAGGGATTACAGAAGTGAAAAGGGGAAATGTATCCTTTGATGATTCAATCAATACCTCATTACACTCAACCTCTGTTTCTGATGTCTCAAATTTAATAAAAAAAAAGCCATAGATTTAGCTTCATATTTAAGTAAGAAGTATCCAAGAATAATAATAAAAAATACAATCTATACATGGTTACCTTTAAGTAATTTGTTGTTGTTGTTTGTTCTTATATCTAGTCTGCCCAAGTTAGATTTTTTTTAAGTGTAATATACTTAAGTCTGGTATATTTACAATGCAAATGATTTCATTGCATTGATATTGAAATGTGTCACATTACCAACAATTTAGTGTAAATCAGGAAGTAGATATTAATCTAAGGTATTTATCCCAAATGCACAAATTATTTCAGAGATGCATACTAATTCATAGGAGAAATTGATTTATAATGTGTTTGTGGATCAGTAAAAAGAGAAAAAAAGTGATTTTAAGAAATGTATAAGAAAAATAACAAACGTTCCCTAAAATTATGAAAGAGAAATAAAAAAAATAAACATTATTGTTCTTCCCTTGACAAAAATGGAAAGAAACCATAATAAATGAATGTAACAACCAAAGCATAACCTTAACTATCAATGATCTAATCATTAAGCATTTAAGTGTCTATGATAGAACTGAAAGTATAAAAAGATAAAAATGAAAATGTCTTTCCAAAGCTGTCTTATTTTACTTGTGGGTAACTCTGATTGTTGATCATCATCATTTTAGTTGATGTCATCCTTACTCTCATCAGGGTCAAACATTTATTAAGTAGCCACTATATTTCAAGCTATATGTTAAGTACTAGGAATAAAAAAAAATGGCTTCTGCCCTAAGGATCTCATATTCTATTCAGATTGTTAGTAATCTCATGGGTAGTCATTGGGATCTTTGCTCTAAAAAGCTAATGATCTGACCATGTAGACAGATGACTTTTCTTTTGGTAACAAGGTTTTTCCTGTATCTGCTTCTACTTTCTTTTTCTGTTTTCTACTTTACTTTTTTGTTATAGTGTTTCATGGTTTATCTTGTGATTTGGTGATTACCACATTCATTGCCTTTTGATTGTCTTCTTAATGAGGAATTTAAATACATGGCTGTGAGATTTGTATATGGTTAATAAGATCTTGACTTCTTTCTTTTTTTTTTTTAAATCTCAAGCCATACTTACCAGTGTGTATTTTTAAAATCTTTATTGTGCTTTCATATTGAATTAACAGAGAGTTAACATTTAATTTAAAGCACCTATTGACTTCATAGAAATTCCTTACTTCTTTATTCAATGCAATTAATATTAGGACATGCGTTATAGTATTTTCATTGAGGTCTTTTTAAAAATCATAGATTATGAACAATTGGCTAGAAGATGATCAAATGGATCATGGAATAGTATTACTTGCATGGTTCAAAAAAACCTAGGAAGACTACTATGAATTTATACAAAGTGAAGAGAGCAGAACCAGGAGAATATTACACAAAGGAACAGCAAATTTTAATGAAAATTGATTGTACAGATTTAGCTTCTGTGGTCAATACAATGATCTAAAACAATTCCAATGGACCCATAAAGAAAAGTGCTATACAGAAAGAAATTTGATTAATTCTGAACACATATTGAAACTTTTTTCCCCACTCTTTATTTCTTTCTTTTTCTTCTTTTTGTTTAAGCAAGGCTAATGCATTTTTACATGACTATGTAACTGTATGTATAGTATAACTGATATCATAATGCTTACCTTCCAATGGGTGGGGGTAATAGAATTTGGAACTCATTCTTTTAAAAAGAATGTTTAAAATAAATGAAGAAAAAATAATTATATTTTAACTTTCTCCAAATCTCTAAGAAAAAAATACAATCACAACCATGCCTCCATAGGTCTTCAAGAAAAAACTTAAAAGCCATCCTTCCATTTAGTTGCAAGTTTGTTTCATTGTTTCATTTATATTGATGTCACAATTGATTCAATATCTTATCTATAATAGTATTCTCTTACTGGACACTTGGACAACAAGTTCATATTTAGACTATTAAGACTAATACATAGTCTTAAAGTTCAATGATTAGTAGCCCTTCTTCTTTTTCACCTTTCAGTCAATGAAGAAAGAAAAGGGGATGCATGTGCATTTCATAATTTGATTTGTATCACAGTTTTCCCTTATTAGATTATTCATTATACAATTGTTTATGTGCTGGTAATGTGCTCTCTGTACTTAGCTAGGAAAGTAGACAGGCAGGATTCAAGGCATTTCCAACATGGTAGAATATTTTAATATATCATAAAATCAATCAGATGACAGTCAACTTTTCCCCCCTCATAATTCCTTAGAATATAAAAGCCAGAACAAAACAATGACAAGAAACAACTTCAGTAGCAGTAACAAGAAGAGTAAATAAAGTTAATCTTTAATAAGTAATGGTAAATTACAGGAAAAGTTACTTTGCAGAAGGTAAAATTCCCCTGACATTGTCTAGAACCAAAGTACTTAAATTAAAAACTTCATTTTCCCTATTTCCTGATAACTGATGTTCCCTATTTCCCTATTTCCTGCCTAGCTCATATGTCAGCCAGAAGTACTCAGAGCAACCAACTTCACAAACCTGTCTTTAGGTTCCAGTTTTAAAGAGTCTTGTCTGATACCCTGTGACATGAATTCTGTCTAAATTCCACTACTCACTGCCAACAAAAATATATGTAAGAGGTGGGGAATGCATTGATTTTTTTTTTTCAAGTGGAAATTGTGGATAAAGAGTGAAGGTGAAGAAGGCAAAGCTAGAAAAGAGGAAAAGGATTTCTGTGCTCACAAAGGAAAAAAAAGGATTAGAGAAATAGCTGAAATTAGTCCTTCTAAAGCATCACCTGGAGAGATCCCACACCACTGAAATGTAATAGATTTAAGTGAACTAGGTTCAGGACGGAATTTGTGCTAGAGGGAAGACCAAAAAAGTGAGGAGGGAAATTAAGAGCAAGATACTGAGAAAACAAGAAAGAGATGAAAAAAGGCAAAAATAAAAGTAAATCAGGAGAGACAGGTTGGCTATAACCTAAGACCTCAAGCAGATAAAACAACAATAAGACACTATACCAAACTTTTTGTTAAGAAGGTAACCCAGTCTTCAGATGAAAAACTGAAAGTATGAAAATAAATCTTTAAAATACAAAAAATAAGACTATTCAACTGAACTAGCAATTTAAAAATGATACTATGGAAATAATATATTACTAGATCCCCAATAATCACAATGTTATGAAGACTTGATTTTTTTTTTTTTTTTTTTTTTTTGGCTAAAGCAGTTGAGATAAGTGACTTGCCCAGGATCACACAGCTAGGCAATGTTAAGTGTCTGAGGCCAAATTTGAACACATGTCCTCCTAACTTCAGGGTTGGTACTCTATCCATTGCACCATCTTACTGCTCCCAGGACTTGAAAATTATAAGATAAATAGATTGAGAGAAAAAATCCATAAGAAGGATTATCAAGCTAACTGGTACTTCTATGAAAAGTCTAAGGAAATGGATAATCCTTAAATTAATCTAATGACAAAAGAGAAGAAAATAAAATTATCAAAATAAAAAAAAATCTGACTTCATGACAAATTTTACAATTTAACTGTAACAAAAGTAATAGTGAGATGTGTAGGAATGGTTAAAAATAACGTAAATGGACAAGTATATGTCTATTATCTATTTGTATATCTGTCTGTCTAAAGCTATATATAAATGACTATACACACACACACAGGAAAGGTACAATAATGTAAATAGCCTACTATGTTCCAAAAAAATGTGCTAAGCATTCTATAAATGTTAAATTAGTTGTTTTTCACAAATGGGAAAGATGCTATTATTATCCCCATTTTAAAATTGAATAAATGGAGACAAATTGCACAACTAGGAAGTGACTAAGATCAAAACTGAACTCACATATTCTTAATTTCAGGAAGTAAGTCACTGTGGCGTCTGACTCCCCAGTTTCAAAAGACAGAAGATCTTGGCCTCCCTGTTCCCTGTGGCTGGTTGATTTGTTCTCTCTCTCTGTGTGTCTGTCTGTCTGTCTATCTCTGTGTACACAGACACATAAATATAATTTATATATATTGTCAGAAGGCATGGATGTGAGTTGAAAATGAAGGGATAATATGTATGAAAATAAAATTAAGGGCTGAGAGAGAACAGTAGTGGTAGAATGGGAAAAGGACAGTTGGAGGGGCATTAATTATGTGCCATAAAAGAGACAATAAAGATTTTCCAGTAAAGAGAAAGAAGGGAAGAAAAAATGAATGAACCTTGTTCTCATCAGAATTGACTCAAAGAGGAAATAATATACACATTCAATATAGGTGTCTTACCCTGCAGGAAAGTAGAAGAAGAAAGAAATATGGGAAGTAGGGATTGAGATGATAGAAGGCATATTAAGGTGTGGGATCATCAGTAACAAAACCTTTTCAGGATGTCAAGGCAAAAGGAGAAAGAATAGCATCAACAGGGAGAAAATATAGTTTCTCAAATGTATAGGCAACTGAGTCAAATTATTATTATTTTTTAAAAGATCCATTTTTCAATTGTCAAAAGATCAAAAGATATTCACTTTGCCCAAATGACTATAAAAGCATGCATATCTTTTCACCCAACTATAACACTACTAAGTATGAATCCCAAAAACAATTAAAAAAAAAAAGGAAAAAGGAAAGGGACATGGATGCGCAAAAATATTTATGACAGCTCTCTTCTCAGGGGAAAGAACTAGAAGTTGAGGGGTTGTCCCTCAACTGGGGAATGACTAAATGGGTATGTGATTATTATACAATTCTGTTCTATGGGAAATGATAAGCAGGATGCTTTCAAAAAAAACCTTGGAAAGTCGTACATGAATGCAAGCAAAGTGAAATGTCCAATGTACAAAGTATTAGCAGTATTATAAAATGATCATTTGTAAATGACTTCACTATTCTTTGCAATACAATGATCCACAACTATTTGATGGACATATGATGAAAAATGCTATGTATCTTATATCAAAATAAGGTGAAAATAGTACAATATTTAGGCATAAAGGTTGATACTACAAGCAAATTAGGAATGCAAGAGATAGTTTACCTCTCAGATATTTGTTTTGTTTTTTTCCATGTTTTTTAATACCTTTTTATTTAAAATATTTTACTAAAGTATAAATTAAATACAAAATAAGTATACATGACTGAACCATTATTTTTGCTGTACAAAAAAGAATCAGACTCTGAAATATTGTACAATTAGTCTGTGAAGGAAATCAAAAATGCAGCCAGGCAAAAATATAGGGATTGGGAATTCAGTCATCTCCCAGAGTTCTTTTGCTGGGTGTAGCTGGTTCAGGTCATTACTGCTCCATTGGAACTGATTTGGGTCATCTCATTGCTGAAGATGGCCAGGTCCATCAGAATTGATCATCATATAGTATTGTTGTTGAAGTATATCATGATCTTCTGGCCCTGTTCATTTCATTCATCACCAGTTCATGTAACTCTCTGGGCCTTTCTGAAATCATCCTGTTGGTCATTTCTTACCAAACAAAAATATTCCATAACATTCCTATTCCACAATTTATTCAGCCATTCTGCAATTGATGGGCATCTACTCAGTCTCCAGTTTCTGGCCACTACAAAGAGGGCTGCCACAAACATTCTTGCACATACAAGTCCCTTTCCCTTCTTTAAGATCTCTTTGGGATATAAGCCCAGTAATAACACTGCTGGATCAAAGGGTATGCACAGTTTGATAACTTTTTGAGCATAGTTCCAAATTGCTCTCCAGAATGGTTGGATGTATTCACAATTCCACCAACAATTTATCAGTGTCCCTGTTTTCCCATATCCCCTCCAACATTCCGCATTATCTTTCTCTGTCATTCTAGCCAGTCTGACAGGTATGTAGTGGTATCTCAGAGTTTTCGTAATTTACATTTCTCTGATTAATAATGATTTGGAGCATCTTTTCATATGGCTAGAAATAGTTTCAATTTCTTCATCTGAGAATTGTCTTCATATCCTTTGACCATTTATCAATTGGAGAATGGCGTGATTTCTTATGAATTAGAGTCAATTCTCTATATATTTTGGAAATGAGGCCTTTATTAGAATCTTTGGCTGTAAAAATGTTTTCCCAGTTTATTACTTCCCTTCTAATCTTGTCTGCATTACTTTTGTTTCTACAAAAACTTTTCAGTTTGATATAATCAATTTTTCTATTTTGTGATCAGCATCCACTTAATTTCCTGTTCCTTGCCACTACAAAAAAAGCATGTTACAAATAGTTTTGCACATGTGGGTCCTTTTTGCTTCTTTAAATTTCTCTTTGGGATACAAACTCAGTAGACAGACTGGTAGACCAAAAAGGTATACACAGATTTATAGGCCCTTTGAGCATAGTTCCAAATTGCTCTCCAGAATGGTAGGATCACTTCATAATTCCACCAACAATGTATTAGTGTCACTGTTTTCCAACATCCCCTCCAACAATAACAAAGACACAGTTCTTTATATGTTTTAGAAATGAGAACTTTATCAAAAAAATTGGCTTTAATAATTATTAAGTGCAAAATAAACAACTTTGATTACATTAAATAAATATTTTGGTACAAACAAAATAAAAAAAAGTCATGATTAGAAGGGAAGCAAAAAAAATTTAAATTTTAAAATTTAAAATTTTAATTTTTTAAATTTAATACTCAAAGGGTCTATCAAACTATGTATACCCTTTGGAGAATGCCTGAATAATTTGCATAATTGTTATATATATATAATATATATTATATATATATAATACATATATATATATATATATATATATATGAATAAATAAAATGGTTTTATTTATTTTTATTTTTTAGGGTTTTTAATTTTTATTTTATTTTCAAACATACGCATATTGTGTTCCAAATTTTCCCCTTCTTTCCCCTACCCTCTTCCCTAAATGACAAACAATCCAATATATGTTATGCATGTAAAATATGTTAAATCCAATATATGTGAAAATATTTATACAATTATCTTGCTGCACAAGAAAAATCATATCAAAAAGGAAAGAAAATGAATAAGAAAATAAAATGCAAACAAACAACCACAAAAAGAGTGAGAATGTTATGTTGTGCTCCACACTCAGTTTCCACAGTCCTCTCTCTAGGTGTAGATGGGTCTCTTTATATTACATTTGGGCTGTGTTCACTGCTGGAGGTGGTTGGATATCTGATCTAAGCTTCTGTCTTTTACAATCTTTTGCTAATTTCACAGTTCAGTGGGGGTCTATAATTTTTTTTTTTGTGCTTCTAAAGTGATAAGACAAGGGAGTAATATGTTCACTGACCTTCTTTCTCAGTGCTGTGCTACTTATAAATTAAGGCCTTTGTAGCTTCCTGATCACAATTAGTCCCCTCAACCCTAGATTTTTGACTGGGAATTCAGTAATGTTTTATAAATCTATTACATGGAACTCAATCTTGCTTCCATTGCTAATAAAGTTGGACCCTGAAAATATTTTCTGACAAAATATGCATTTTGCCACTATTGTCATGGCCATGACATTCATCATACCAGTCTCTACCTCAATGTACCCAGTCCAATTTTTTTTTCCCCTATTCTCTAAGCCGTTCTGGTCTGGAAAAAAAAAAAAAAAAAGAAAAAATAAGGATTACTGTGACTTTTTTGTTGTATATTTCGTTGAGAATTCAGTTTGGGAGGGGGCGGAGCCAAGATGGCGGAGAAGACACACGCGACTTTCTAAGCTCTTCTCTTACCTCTTTATCAATATTATATCGAGCCTCAAAAATAGTCTTGACTGCTACAATTCGAAGATAAGAAGTAGAACAACTCACCGGCCAAGAAAATCTGCAGTCTGCCAAAAAAGGTTAGTACGGGGCCAGGGAGATCGGCTCAGACTGGGAGAAATTAGGTTCCAAGAGAGGTTTCAAACCGAGTGAAGCACAGATCTCAGCAACCCAGCCCCAACCCACAATGCAGGCTTTCCTTGGGCAGTTGTGATCCTGCACAGCAGGAGGCGAGCCTGGGTTAGCCTCCAATCTGCACAGTGGGGAGCTCGCTTGGGGCCATAGAGCTTTCAGGGCCGTGCATCAGAGACACACTGGCGAGTTTGGCTGTCTCGTTCTCCAGTCAGCTGCTAATACTCACAGTCCCACAAGAGGCTCTGGCCTGGGGCGGTGACACTTTCAGCACTTTGTCTCTAGCCGAGGGCAATCGATAATCCCACTCAGCCCTACTAAGCAGTTTAAGCTCGGCCAGTGCTGAATCCACTTCCTGTTGGGAAGAAACTCTTGCCCAGACACTCCCATACCTCCCGGCAAATCTGTTTACATCTTTCCCTGCTCTGCAGAGCCTTACCTAGGAGACCTACCCTAAAGGCTTTAAAACATGAATAAAAAGATGAAAAGAACAATCTACAGCTTCTATGCAGAAAAAGGCAGGTCAACAAACCTGAAGAGACCTCAAACAGCAAAAAATGCATCAGACAGTCCTCCTTAAATAATGCTCTCATAGAAGAGACCATTAAAAGTCTCAAAAAGAGTTAGAAGATAAATGGGAAAGGAAAGAAGCCTTACAAAGAAGCAACAACTTCCTGAAATACAATTGGAAAAAATAAAAAATTCACTAGAAGTAGATTTGTAATTGGAAAAGACAAAAGAACTCTAAGAAAGTAGGATCGTAATTGGAAAAAGACAAAAAACACCAAGAAAGTAGGATCTGTGGTTGGAAAAAAAAATAATTCACTAAAAAAAAATTAGTGAAATGGAAAAAATTTCCACCACCAAAACAATACATTCAAAAAACTCAATTGACATATAAGAAAAAGTAAAAAGCTATGGAAGAAAATAATTCTTTAAAAATTAGAACTGAACAAATTGAAACTAATAATTCATTGAAGACAGCAAAATCAGTCAACAAAAAAAAAACTGACAAACTGAAAAACCACAATTTTCTACTTACAAAAACGACGAACTTGGAAAATAATCTGGAGAGATAATCTGAGGATTATTGACTTTCTGAAACTATGATGAAAAAAGAGCCTAGATACTATTTTACAAGAAATCATCAAAGAACGCCAAATGTAATAAATCAAAGGTAAAAAGGCATTGAAAAATTATCGAACACCTTCGAAAAACCCTAAAATAAAAAACCCCAAGGAATATTGTGGCAAAATTTAAACTATCAATTAAGGAAAAAAATTTAGGAAAAAAAACATTTAAATACCAGTCCACAAAAAGATCACCCAAGATCCTTGCCTCTATATTAAAGGAAAAAGGCCGAATATGATATTCCGAAAACTGAACGAGATACGCCAAAAATAAACACCCAACTAAGCTAGACATTTCTTCCAAGGGAAGAAGATGGACATTTAATAAAACAAATAACCATTTTGTCTGAAGAAAAAACCAGAACTAAACAAAAAATTGATCTCCAAGAATAGAACTCAAGAGATGCAGAAAAGTAAAAAACTCGAAATTTATTTCTATGATATACAAAAGAATACATTATAATTTGATTGTACTGATATAACATAAAAAGGAATAGATATGAAAAGAATGATGGCAGAACAAGGTAAGGAGGATAAAGAAACCACATCCCACAAAGCTAAGGAAACTATCATATCTGAAATTTAGAGGAAGAAACATTTGTAATCTTACTCTCATCAGAGTTAGCTCAAAAGAAAAAATAATTGAACATTTGTTTTAGAAAAATTCTTCTCACCCTCATTAAAAACGGGGAAGAAGGAAAAGAAAAAGTAATAAGGGAAGGAAGGGGAAAGACTCAAAGCAGGGAGGGAGGGATTATAAAGAGGATAAATATCGATACAAGAGAATAATAAGTTTAAAGGAAAGGGTTGGGAAGGCAAAAAATAAGCACAATCTTTATTAGGATGGCAGGAAATAATTTAGTAATTCTAACCGTAAATGTAATTTAGAACTCCCCATAAAGAGGAATAGCAGACTGGATCAAAGTCAGAACTCTACAATTATTTACAAAACACATTTAAAGCAGGGGATACATATAAAGTAAAGTAAAGGCAGCAAAATCTATTACTTCAGGTGAAGTTAAAAAGCAGGTAGCCATCCTTATCTCAGATAAAGAAAAAGTAAAATTGATCTAATTAAAGAGATAAGGAAGTAACTACATCCTTAAAGGTAGATAAAAACAAGAATACAATAAACATATTATGCACCAAGTGGTATCACTCAACTTCCCTAAGGAGAAGTTAAGAGGTTGCAAAGAAATAGACAACAAAATTTTAATAGTAGGAGATCTCAACCTTGCACTCTCAGAATTAGAACAAATCAAACCACAAAACAAATAAGAAAATAAAAGTAAATAGAATATTAGAAAAATATATTTGGATCTTTGAAAAATTGAATGGAATAGAAGAATACTTTCTTCCTCAGCAGTTCATGGAACCTTTCAAAAAAACATAATTAGGACATAAAGACCTCAAATTAAATAAAGAAAGCAGAAATAATAAATGCTTTCTTTTCAGATCATGAAAAAACTTCATTCAACAAAAGTTAAGAAATAGACCAAAAAATATTAAACTAAACAATCCATCTTGAAAAATGATTGGTGAAGCAGCAAATTATGATACAATTAATAATTTCACTCAAGATAATACAATGATGAGACATCATACAAATTTGGGATGACCAAGCTAAAAGAAATTTATATCATAGACTACTGAATAAAAAGAAAGAAAAATTAATGAATTGGGCTTGCAACTAAAAAAAACTAAAAAGACCAAATTAAAACCCCCAATCAAATACTAATTGGAAATTCTAAATTAAAAGAAAATTAAAAATATTGAAAGTAAAAAACTATTGAACTAATTAACAAAACTAAGAGTTGTTCTATGAAAAGCCAATAAAATAGATAAGCCTTTTGTAAATCTGATTAGAAAAAGGAGGGAGGAAAATGAAATTAGTAGTCTTAAAAATGAAAGGAGAACTTTCCACCAATGAAGAGGAAATTAGAAATAATAAAGGAATTATTTTGCTCAACTTTATCCAATAAATTTGATAACCTAAAATGAAATGGATGACTACCTCCAAAAACAGACTTCCCAGACTAACAGAGGAAGAAGTAAATTGCTTGAATAGTCCCATTTCGAAGAAATAGAACAGGCAATTAAACATCCCTAAGAAAAAAATACCAGGACCAGATGGATTTACATGTGAATTTTACCAAACATTTAAAGAACAATTGGCAATGCTATATAAATTATTTGATAAAATAGGAAATGAAGAGTCCTACCAAATTCCTTCTATGACACAGACATGGTACTGATACCTAAACAGGTAGGCTGAAAACAGAAAGAAAATTATAGACCAATCTCCCTAATGAATATTGATGCTAAAATCTTAAATAAGATATTAGCAAAAAGACTACAGAAAATCATCTCCAAGATAATACAGTATGATCAAGTAGGATTTATTACAGGAATGCAGGGCTGGTTCAATATTAGGAAAACTATCAATATAATTGGCCATGATAATAACCAAATTAACAAAAACCATATGATCATCTCAATAGATGCAGAAAAAGCATTTGATAAAATCCAACATCCATTCCTATTAAAAAACACTTAGGAGTATAGGAATAAATGGACTTTTCCTAAAATAATCAGCATCTATTTAAAACCATCAGTAAGCATCATATTGGCGGAAGAAACTGCAACCATTCCCAATAAGATCTGGTGAAACAAGGTTGCCCTACCACCGTTACTATTTAATATTGTATTAAACTACTGCAATAAAGAGCTGAGAAAGAGTTAAAAATAGAATAGGCAATGAGGAAGCCAAATTATCACTCTTTGCAGTGACATGATGTATACTTAGAAATTCCAGAATTCTGCTAAAAGTTATTAGAAATAATCCACAACTTTACAAAGTTGCTGGTTATAAAATAAACCCACATAAGTCATCAGCATTCTTATATTCACTAAAAAATCCAACAGTCAAGTTACAAAGAAATTCCATTTAAAGTAACTACTGATAATATAAAATATTTGGGAATCTATCTGCCAAGGGAAAATCAAACTTTATGAGAAATACAGACCACTTTTCACACAAATTAAGTCTGATCTAACCAATTGGAAAAATATTAAATGCTCTTGGATAAGGAAACAAATATAATAAAGATGACAATATTACCTAAACTAATCTATTTATTTAGCGCTATACAATCAGACTCCCAAAAAACTATTTTAATGACCTAGAAAAATAACAACAAAGTTCATGGAAAAACAAAAGGTCAAGAATATCAAGGAATTAATGAAAAAAATCAAATGATGGTGGCTAGCTGTACCAGATCTAAAATTATATTATAGAGCAGCAGTTACCAAAACTATTTGTATAAAGGAATAAATTAGTTGATCAGTAGAATAGATTAGGTTCAGGATAAAACAGTCAACAAATATAGCAACCTAGTCTTTGACAAACCAAAGATCCCAGCTTTGGGATAAGAACTTACTGTTTGATAAAATGCTGAGGAAAATTGAAACTAATATGGCAGAAACTAGGCATTGATCCATACTTAACGGTACACCAAGATAAGGTCAAAATGGGTTCATGACCTAGGCATAAAGAATGAAATTATTAATAAATTAGAGGAACACAGGATAGTTTACCTCTCAGACCTGGAAGGAAGGTCTTTATGACCAAAGCAGTACTAGAGATCATTACTGATCACAAATAGAAAATTTCATTATACCAAACTGAAAAGTTTTTGTACAAACAAAACTAATCAGACAAGATTAGAAGGGAAGCAATAAACTGGGAAATATTTTTACAGTCAAAGGTTCTGATAAAGGCCTCATTTCCAAAATATTAGAAATTAACTCTAATTTATAAAAATCAAGCCATTCTCCAATTGAAAAATGGTCAAAAGGATATGAACAGACAATTCTCAGATGAAGAAATTGAAACTATTTCTAGTCATATGAAAAGATGCTCCAAGTCATTATTAATCAGAGAAATGCAAATTAAGACAACTCTAAGATACCACTACACACCTGTCAGATTGGCTAAGATGACAGGAAAAAATAATGATGATTGTTGGAGGGATTGGAAAACTGGGCACTGATTTCATTGTTGGTGGAGTTGTGAACGAATCCAACCATTTTGAAGTAGTTTGAACTATGCTCAAAAGTTGAAAACTGTGCATACCCTTTAATCCACAGTGTTTACTGGGATTATATCCCAAAGAGATTATAAAGAAGGAAAGGACCTGTATGTGCACAAATGTTTGTGGCAGCCCTTTTTAAGTGGCTGAAACTGGAAACTGATGGATGTCCATCAGTTGGAGAATGGCTGAATAAATTGTGGTATATGAAATTATGGAATATTACTGTTCTGCTAAGAAATGACCAACAGGATGATTTCAGAAAGGCCTGGAAGACTTACAGAACTCATGCTGAGTAAATAGGCAGTACCAGGGAGATCTTATAACTTCAACAACAATACTAGATGATGACCAGTTCTGATGGATCAGGCCATCCCAAAGGAGATCAACCAAATCATTTCTAATGGAGCAGTAATGAACTGAACTACTATACCCAGAAAAAGAACTCTGGGAGATGACTAAAACCATTACATTAAATTCCCAATCCCTATATTTATGCACACCTGCATTTTTTTCCTTCACAAGCTAATTGTACAATAATTCAGAGTCTGATTCTTTTTGTACAGCAAAATAATGTTTTGGTCATGTATACTTATTGTGTATCTAAGTTATATTTTAATATATTTAACATCTACTGGTCATCCTGCCATCTAGGGGAGGGGGTGGGGGGGTAAGAGGTGAAAAATTGGAACAAGAGGTTTGGCAATTGTTAATGCTGTAAAGTTACCCATGTATATATCCTGTAAATAAAAGGCTATTAAATAAAAAAAAAAAATAAAAAAAAAAAAAAGAGAATTCAGTTTGGTGTGTATTTTAAGTTATTATAGAAGTAGTGTCTTGGGAAAACTCAGCAAAAAATTATGGTTTCACTCCACAATGTTGTCTCTTCTTTCGTCCCCTTCTTTTCTAATACCTGTATATCAGTGATCAAAATATTGTAAATATTTTATAGCACTTACTTTTTCTTTCTGATGGACATCATATTTCTTTTTTTTTTCTTTTCTTTTCTTTTCTTTTATTTATTAAATAACTTTTTATTGACAGAACCTATGCCAGGGCAATTTTTTACAGCATTATCCCTTGCACTCACTTCTGTTCCAATTTTTCCCCTCCCTCCCTCCGCCCTCTCCCCAAACATGGCAAGCAGTCCTATACATGTTAAATAGATTACAGTAGATCTTGGATACAAATATTGTGCAGAACCGAACAATTTTCTTGTTCTCAGGGAGAATTGATTTAGAAGTATAAATAACCTGGGAAGAAGAACAAAATGCAAGCAATTTACATTCATTTCCTAGTGTTCTTTCTTTGGTTAGCTACTTCTGTCCATCCCAGTCAATTGAAACAAAGTTAGAATCTTGTCTTTGTTGAAAAATCCACTTCCATCAGAATACATCCTCATACAGTATTCTGTTGAGGTACATAATTTTTGTTCTGCTCATTTCGTCAACATCAATTCATTAAGTCTCGCCAATCTCTTTGTATTCGTCCTGCTAGGCATTTCTTACAGAACAATAATATTCCATAAAATTCATTATACCATAATTTACTCAACCATTCTCCAATTAGGCATCCATTCATTTTAACTGCCACTACAAAAACAAGGCTCCACAATATTTTGCACATACAGTCCCTTCCTTTTATGTCACTTTGTTATAAGCAGTAGAACACTCTGGAATCAAAAGTATCACAATTTCTAACACAGCATATTCAAACTCTTCCAAATGCTGATGTATTCACAATTCCACCACAATTTATCATGTCTTTTTCCCACCTCCAATATTCTGCATTATCTTTCCCTGTCATTCTACCAATCGACAAGTAATGCTTCTCAGAAATTCTTAATTTGCATTACTCGATCAATAGTGATTTGGAAACACTCTTTCATATGAGTAGTAATAGTTTTAATTTCATCATCTGAAATTGTCTGTTCATATTCTTTGACCATTTATCAATTGGAATACGATTTCTTATAAATTAAGTCAATTCTCTTATATTTTGGAAATGAGTCCTTTATCAGAAACCTTAAAATGTTTCCCAGTTTATTTTTCCTTCTAATCTTCCTGCTAGTTTTTTTGTACAAAAAACTTTTCATTGATAAGTCAAAATTTTCAATTTTGTAGTCAATAGTGGTCTCTAGTTCTTCTTTGTCATAATTCCTTCCTCCTCCACAGGTCTGAGAGGTAAACTATCTGCTCTTCCAATTTATTTATTATCTCATTCTTTGTGCCTAGATCATGAACCCATTTTGACCTTATCTTGGTGTATGGTGTTATTGTGGGTCAATCCTAGTTTCTGCCATACTAATTTCCAATTTTCCCAGCAATTTTGTCAACAATCTTCTTATCCAAAACTGGGGTCTTTGGTTTGTCAAACACTAATAATTAAGGTTATTGGGTGTTTTATCCTTTTTGAACCTAACCTATTCCATTGATCAACTAGTCTATTTCTTAGCCAATACCAGATAGTTTTGTAACACCTGCCTTATAATATAATCTTAGATCTGGTACAGCTAGGCCACCTTCATTTGATTTTTTCATTTATTCCTTGAAATTCTTGACCTTTGTTTTCCATATGAACTTTTTTGTTATTTTTCTAGTATCAAAATGTTTTTGGGAAGTCCTGATTGGTATAGGCTAAATAAATATATTGTTTGGTAGTATTGTCATTTTTATTATATTTGCTCGCCCCAATCCAAGAGCATTTATTTTCATTAGTTAGATCAGACTTAATTGTGTGGAAAGTGTTTTGAGTTTTTCTCAAAGTTTCTGATTTCCTGGCAGATGATTCTAAATATTTTATACTATCAGTAGTTACTAAATGGAATTTCTCTTTGTAACTCTGACTTTGGATTTTGTGATATTAAGAATGCTGATGACTTACTGGGTTTTTTTATAACCACATTTTAAAATTTTGGATTATTTCATAACTTTTTAGTAGAATCTCTGGGGTTCTCTAAGTATACCATCATATCATCGCAAAGGTGATAATTTGGTTTCCTCATTGCCTATTCTATTCCTTTAATATCTTTCTCAGCTCTTATTGCCATAGCTAGAATTTCTAATACAATATTAAATGTAAAGGTGATAGTGGGCAACCTTGTTTCCTCCTGATCTTTGGGAATGGTTGCGTTGTCCCCATTTCATATGATGTTACTGCTGGTTTAAAGATGCTGCTGATTATTTTAGGAAAAGTCCATTTATTCCTATACTCTCAAGTGTTTTTAATAGGAATGGATGTTGGATTTTATCAAATGCTTTTCTGCATCTATTGGATGATCCTATGGTTTTGTTAAGTTTGGAAATATGGCCAATTCGCTGATGGTTTTCTCATATTGAACCAGCCCTGCATTCTGGTATAAAATCCACTTGATCATGGTGGATTATCCTGGAGATGATTTTCTGTAGTCTTTTGCTAATATCTTATTTAAGATTTTAGCATCAATATTCTAGGAGATTGGTCTATAGTTTTCTTTCTCTTTTCAACCTCCTGGTTTAGGTTCAGGACCATGTTTCTTAGAAGGAATTTGGTAGGATCCTTCATTCCATTTTATCAAATAATTTATAACATTGGGACCAATTGTTCTTTAAATGTTTGGTAGAATTCACATGTAAACCATCTGGTCACGGATTTTCTTGGGGAGTTGTTTAATTGCCTGTTCATTTCTTTTCTGAAATGGGACTTTCAACAATTTATTCCTCTGTTAGTCTGGGAAGTCTATATTTTTGGAGGTAGTCATCCATTTCTTGTTATCAAATTTTTGGCATACAGTTAACAAGATAACTCATTATTTCTCAATTTCCCTTCATTGGTAAAGTTCTCCTTTCATTTTGAGACTACTAATTTCATTTTCCTCCCTCCTTTGTCTAATCAGATTTACCAAGGTTTATCAATTTTATTTGTTTTTCATAAAACCAACTCTTAGTTTTATTTATTAGTTCAATAGTTTTTTTTAGTTTCAATATTATTAATTTATACTTTTAATTTTAGAATTTCAAGTATAGTAATTGATTGGGGGTTTTTAATTTGGTCTTTTTCTAGCTTTTTAAGTTGCAAGCCCAATTCATTGACCTTCTTTTCTCTATTTTGTTCAAGTACCTCTGAGGATATAAAAGGTTCCCTTATTACTGCTTTGGCTGCATCCCACAAATTTTAGTATGATGTCTCACCTTTTCATTATCTTGAGTGAAGTTATTAATTGGTCTATAATTTGCTGTTTCACCCAATCATTCTTTAAGATGGATTATTTAGTTTCCAATTACTTCTCGATTTATTTTACACCTCTTTTTGTTGAATGTAGTTTTTTTGCATTTTGATCTGAAAGAAAACATTTACTATTTCTGCCTTCCTGCATTTTAATTTTAGGTCTTTATGTCCTAATATGGTCAATTTTGTGTAGATTCCATGAGCTGCTAAGAAGAAAGTATATCCTTTCTATCACCATTCAGTTTTCTCAGGATCTATCATACCTAGTCTTTCTAATATTCTATTTTCTTTAATTTCTTTCTTATTTGTTTTGTGATTTGATTTATCTAAATCTGAGGTGCAAGATTGAGGTCTCCACTATTATAGTTTTACTGTCTTTTCTTCTCATAACCTCTTACTTCTCCTTTAAGATTTAGATGATATACCACTTGGTGCATATATGTTTAATACTGATATTGCTTCATTGTCCATAGTACCTTTTGAATATGGTTTCCTTCCTTATCTCTTTAAGTAGATCCAATTTTGCTTTTCTTGATCTGAGATAGGATGGCTAATCCTTTTTGACTTCACCTGAAGCATAATAGATTCTCTCCAGCCTTTTACCTTTACTCTGTATGTATCTCCCTGTTTTAAATGTGTTTCTTGTAAACAACATATTGTAGGGTTCTGACTTTTGATCCAATCTGTCCGCTCCTCTTTATGGGAGTTCATCCCATTCACATTTATGGTTAAGATCACTAATTCTGTTTTCCTGCCATCCTAATCCCCCAGATTATGTTTTCTTTTCTTGCCCTCCTTCCCACTTCCTTAGTATTAAACTTATTGGTTCCACTTGTGTCACCAGCCTCCTCTTTAGTATCCCTCCTTCTCCCTTTGAATCCTTCCCTTTCTTGTACTCTTCCTTATTACTTTTTCCTTTCTCTTTTCCTCTCCCACTTTTTAATGAGGTGAGAAGATTCTCTATAAAACAAATGTTCAATTATTTCCTTTTTGAGCCAACTCTGGTGGGTAAGATTTGCCTGTTCCTCCCCCTCTCTAAGTTCCCTCCAGATATGATAGATTTCCTTTGCCTCATCAATGCAGAAGTTTCCCTCTTTTATCTCCCTTTCACCTTTTCTGGCCTATCCTTTCCATTTCTACTTCCCTTTTTTATGCTATATCAGTAAAATCAAATTATACATTGATTTTATATATATCCACAACAGAAATACAGTTCTCAAGGTTCAATTTTCTACTTGTCTCAGGTCCTGTTTTTGGAGATCAAATTTTTTGTTTAAGTCTGGTTTTTCTTTAAAAACAGATGGTCTCCGTTTCATTAAATGTCCCATCTTCTTCAATGGAAAAAATGCTCAGCTTAGCTGGGTAGTTTATTCTTGGCTGCATTCCAAGTTCTTTTTGCCTTTCGGAATATCAAATTCCAGGCCCTTGATTCTTTAATGTTGAGGCAGCCAGATCTTGTGTGACCCTTATTTGGCACCTTGGTATTTCAACTGTTTTTCCTGGATGCTTGTAGAATTTTTTCTTTAATCTGGAAATTCTGAAGTTTGGCAATATTCCTTGGAGTCTTTATTTTGGGTCTTTTTCAGAAGGTGTTGATGGATTCTTTCCATCTATTTTACCTTCCGGTTCTAATTACTTCTGGGCAGTTCTCTTTAATAATTTCCTGTAAAATAGTATCTAGGCTCTTTTTCATCATATTTTTGGGTGTCCGATGATCCTTAGGTTTTCTCTCCTTGATCTATTTTCCAGGTCCGTTGTTTTCAAGTAAATATTTGACATTTTTCCAATCTTTCATTTTTTTGGTTTTGATTGACTGATCTTCCTGTCTCAATGGTCAGTCATTTCTATTTATTCAGTTCTGATTTTTAGCGTGTTATTTTCTTCATTAGCTTTTTACTTCTTTTGTATATGTCTGATTGAGTTTTAAATCGTCATTTTGCTCTATGATTTTTCCATTTTACTAATTTTTTTAGTGAGTTATTTTCTTCTCCAATTCCAAATTCTGTTTCCCTATTCTTGGGGTTTTACCTTTTCCAGTTCACATTTCAGGTTTGTTTTCTTTTTCCACTTTGTCAAATTTTTCTTTTATGAGTTATATATCTTTTCTGTACTCTCTTGAAGGCTTCTCTTCCTTTCCTTTTCTTCTAGTTCTCTTTTTAAGGCTTTTAATAGTCTCTTCTAGGACAGCCTTTTGTATTAGGAAACAATTGTCCTGGGATTCTACTATTAGTCTCTTCAGGGTTGAAAGCTGTTTCTTTCTGAGTAGAAACTATCAATTGTCCTTTTGTTTTCTTACTCATTTTTTAAAGCCTGTAGGATCTGCCTTTTTGCCAGGGGTTCAACTTCCTCTGCAGGCAGTGAGCAATGTATGGACAGGTAGCTGACCTGCTGGCGGCTGCAAACCAGCAAGGTACTGGGTGCTCTGGGAAAGGTTCCCCACCTGGAAGTAACTCAGGCCATCAGGGCAGAGCTGGGAAAGTGCCCTGCAAAGAACCCCTGCTGTGTGAGATAATGACTGCCCTGGGGCTAGACATTGAGCAGTGAGAGTTTCACTAGCCCAAGCCAAATCCCGTCCTGGGGCTGTGGGTTTTAGCAGTTGAGCAGTGAATGGATTTTCAGGGACTGGAAGTGTCTCTGCTCCTGGGAAGCACGTCCTGTTGGGTAATTCTATTGCCCCAGGCCGAGGCCCCCACTGTGCTGATTAGAGGCTGCCTGGCTGCCCCTGCCCTGTGGGTTTGTAATCCCTGCAAAAGCCCCTGAACGGATGAGCTGCAGGGCTGTGTTTCAGTCTCCTGAGTCCTTCGAGGTTTGAGTATTACAGCCAGTATTAGGTTCTGGCGTTTTTTAAGAAGTACCCTCTGTTCCAGGCTTAATTTCTCTGCCTGTTTACTCGGTAATCAAGGGGCAGTTTACCCTAGCAGGTGGTCTATAACTTCTCTAGCCACATAGATCACCCCCGCCCCTGGTCTGCTCAGGACGCTAGCCTCTCCCTGCCTGAGCTGGTCTGTTTCTGGCCCCTCAGGACAAACCTTTCCTGGCGATCTTCCAGATTGACTTCAGCAGGTAAGTTGTATGCTTCTGTTCTTCAAGAATTTAAGAAGTGAAGAGCTATTTCTGAGGCTGGATAATAGTTGGTTATGAGGGGAATGAGGGGAGCTTAGAAAGTCGCGTGTGCCTTCTCCGACATCTTGGCTCCGCCTCCCATCATATTTCTTAAGAATGTCTTTTATATGCATTCTAGAAGAATCTTTCAAATCCCCATGGAACCTTTGACATGAGTTGTAGTCTCAAGTTTTGACAAATTTTGGAAGAGTCTCTCATATCTTGGATACATGTTCTAGGAAGACAACATATTTTCTGATTATGGTTATGAGATTAACAATAAAAACCTTAGAACACCGCAGGATATGAGGTTACTGTTTGCCATCATAACTCCTTTTCCTATGACCCCTTCTTAACATACTGTTTCCTTGTGACTTTTATGAATTTTGTTCCTTAGAGAAAAATAAGTTTCATCATCTGTGAAATGTTCAAGTTAAGTTGGTAGCAAAAGTCCTAAATTCATTACATAGTTTAAATGATTTAGTAGAAAAAATTGGAAGAGATCTATTCATTTAACATTACTTTTATAGTAAAAACTGCAACTGTAGTTTAAAACTAGTATACAAATATTGTAATATAAAAATTTGCAACTGAAGCCTTCAAAGATAAAGTGGCCTTCCAAAAGACACATAGATAGAAATAATATAGCTAGTACTCTCATTTCTTAGATTGACAATTCAGTGCTATTGCAAATACACCAAACAGCTTCAAATTTTTAACAATCTTACAGAAATGGACTTATAATCTTATATGAAAACAAAATTTTCATAATAATGTTTTTGAAAAAAATGATTTTAAAAATGACTCATTCCTCTATGCATGGATTTAGAAAGAAAAAGAAAAGTGGTGGAAAAATATTTGCTAAAATATCAATGGTAACTCTTAATTTTTAATATATTAAAACTGAATATGATGAACATATTAGATACTGGTGTTTCCTCCAGTGTTGCTCCACTGGTTTTCAGAACTGTTTTAAAAGATTTATTTTCATACAACTGGAAATAGTGGCCCCATGTAGAAAAAGGTGATTACCTCCATCTGTTGTATGCCACAATGACTCACTGATGGAAACTGGAAAGATTTAATTTAGATTCTTGAAAGAATGGGTATCTAGCTAAGTAAATTCACTTTTGAAAGTGCAAAGGCAGCATTTTGTTTCTGATCTGATGCACAAGTCCCTTCCCTGATTCCTCATTTATTGGATGTTACAGAAGTTACAGGACATGAATCTTCATCTTTCAACACACAGCCAGTCCCTGCCCCAATGGAGCTTACATTCTAGAAGGGGAAAGGTAACAGAGAAGGGCAAAGGACAAAGAACAGGAGATTTTTTTAAAATCTCAGGCCCCCAGCCCTGATTGCAAAAGTCATTCTATGCTCCCAAGGAGCTGACATTCTTTGGGGGAAAGATCACCTCCACTCTTGATTATTCCTTGATGTCTTTGTGGGTTTCAATTTTCTAATTTAAGTTGTATTTCCCCAATTTTATTTTAATAACTTTGGAAACAAAATAAATGCCCATCCATTTCTCACACATCCATGTCTCTTCTCCCCCCACTCCCAAAAAAAAAGAAAATGAAAAAAAAAAT
Source organism: Sarcophilus harrisii (assembly GCF_902635505.1). Classification (NCBI taxonomy): domain Eukaryota; kingdom Metazoa; phylum Chordata; class Mammalia; order Dasyuromorphia; family Dasyuridae; genus Sarcophilus; species Sarcophilus harrisii. Next base: position 153,805,425 of record NC_045429.1, read on the forward strand.
CTTCTTAGGTTTTAAGGTTTTTATTATCTACTAATGCTTCTGGATAAAAGATAATCTATTCAGAAAAAAAAAGGTTAAAACAGGAGAAATATCTACCTCTGGAGTTAAATTTTAATGTTTCTTTCTTATCTTATTTTTTTTTTTGATCAAGGGTATGCATATGAAAAAGAATGAAAAAGTAATACATAATATTCAGATAAAGTGAATTCTTTTGCTTAGATTTACAAAAGGCTAGCAAAAGGTGGAATAAGGATGTTATTAAGTACAAAAAGTAGGGATAATAGGGGATAATCTAGGTTTTCATTACATATTTGTGAGTATGACTCTGGATAACAATGGAATGCTTATATTTTTTTGATTATTTATCAAAAATCTTTGATATTGATTAAAATATTTTCATGAGAATTAAAGTTATTTTAGTTCATTACTGATTAAATAATGTCACTAAATAGCTTTTGATAGCTCTAACAATTACACTAATGTGTGTCATATTAATGTTTGAACAGGAGACCAAAGTCAACACATTCAAATATCTCAGGGATTATCATTAATGACTGTAAGTTCAAATGTGTAATATTGAGATTTACTCCCCAGTACTTCTAACAGCACTCGTGCATTTTCAGGTAATTAATTTAAGAACATAACATTTCACTTTCCCCCTTGGTAAATTTAAGACAATGATAGTTTCTCATTCAAGAGGATTTTCATGGTTGATATATACATAATGGTTTTCACATCCAGGGATAAAAAAGCTTTGGTACATAAAAAAAGAGTAAATATTTTAGTATTTATTTAACCATTTAAAGAGACTACAGCTATAAATAATTCAATTTTACAACTCATCTTAAATGTTACAATAACCAGTAGCACAATGCCCTTCAGATGTTTGTGGAAATAGCCAAAGTGCACTGAAACAATATATGGTGCATAATGAATACCCTATGTTCAAATAGAGAGAGCAAATGCCATTATACATACTGAATCAGGGAAACTATATAGCCTTAGTTTACATCTTTACTTTTGTATAAACATATGAATTTTTTAAAAACGAAATTTGCTTATTATTAGGTGTTATCACATGCCATAATTTTATGCACCAGTTAATTTCATTACCTATTTATATGAACAAGCTTTGTTTTTAGTGTGAGTGAAGGTTGAAGAATAGACTCATTCTGGCTATTTTTCCCTACTGCTTGACAGATAGTCAGCTACCAGTACCAAATGGTACCAGCTTTTTCAGAATCATTTTGTTCTCAAGAAATCTCTAGCCAGCATACATCACTTATTTCCTTGTTCTCTAGTAATGACTTCCATCTTGCTTTTCTTTCTATCCCAAAGCTTTCTAATATGGGAACTGGATATAATGAAATAAACAATCTATTCTTAGACTGGATTTATCAGTCTAATTACCTTTTGCCTCACTCACCTTTTCCGTGACTTTCTAGAACAAAGTAATTTACCTTGGCCATACCTCCCCTATGAATGTATGTATGGCACATTTCTTAAAGTTAGGGACTGAATTTACTTGGTATATAATAAATGCTAAATAAATCTCTTCACCTTTATCTTGGTTTTGAACTAGATCTTGACCAATAATCTATAATAGTGGACAGATTTACTTAAAACAGATGGTCTTCTTTATTTTCCACATCAATTTTTCTTTTACACCTGAAATTTACCCCTGAAATTTTAACAACTTTAAGTTCTGTTCCAGCAAAATTTAAGTGTCTAATCTACTTGTTAGGTAAATTTCATTGTTTCAAGAGTCCCAGAGTTACCTTCATTACAGTCTTGGAAGTAAAAACACAATAATCCAGGCTTCTCATTATGCTGAGGTTGTGGCTGCCAGAACCACTTAGCATATCTCAAGACAACTTGGATGCACACACACAAACACATAGAATCAAACTATCTTCCTTTAAACAGCCTGGGGCTGGGATCTGATTGGACATCAATAATTTTCTACCATTAATTTACTCATTTGTTCATTTATTTTTAATTTAATGGTAAAGGAAATTGAATTTAATGGTAAAAGAAATTCATGCACATGATTCCCTTCCATGGCACCTGCACTCTAGTCAAAGTGACCTCATTGCTCTTTCTCATGTGTAGCTTTCTGTTTATTTCCCACATAAAGAGAAACATAATAGTAGTCAAAAGGTTGGATTCTAGTCCTACTTATTCCCAAGAACCAAGAAGTAGATATGTGACCCAAGGAATGTCATATTTCTCCTCTGGGCCTTATTCTTTTTCATCTGAAAAATTAGGGGATTTTTTTTGATCAATGTTCCCAAAATATTTTGTCATGAAAACTTCTTTCAACTACTACAAAATGTATTCTATGATCACCAAAGAAATTTATTATTCAATTCCCAATATTATTTAGATTTATTCTTATTATAAATATTTAACTCTTATTATAAATATGATAATCATTGTCCCTTAAAAGTTATATATCAAAATTTAAATTATATAATAGAAATATCATGATATTAATATTTTATATGGAACAATCCATAAATTTAAAAAGAAATGGTTTATGAAGATCTCATATGATTACTTTTAGGCAAGATTTTATTTTGAATTTCTTTATTTTACAAAGTTTGTCAAATATAAATAATATTTTCATTAAATAAATTAAAAGTTGCTGGATATTTAAAATATATTAATAATACCTCAATTTAATATCAATGTTGAACTTTTTATTTGAAGAAATTTTTGCAACATCTCCCAATAAGCCAAATATTTTTGCATTGGATTTCAGATTTTGCTTCTTTCTGTATTTTCTTTTAAAGCAAGAATAAAATGGGAATATTAACATATAAGTAATAAAATTATAGGAGAAATTTATAAACTGAGAGGTAGACACACATTTTTAAAAGAAAGTATAAAGCAATTAAAAAGAATAACTTATCATGATAAAACATATTTTCTCCTTGCTAATAAAAATGTTATATTAGAAGATAAATTATGAAAAGTTCAGCTGCAAAGTTATTTTTTAATAACAATAAATAAACTAAGTTTCACAAGAAAAGTATGTATTCAGATGTGACTTTCTTGGCAGAAAATCTATTGAATCAATGTTCACTGTTGTCAATTAAGTCATTTAAAATCCCTCAAATAGAAGAATAATTATGTAAGGAATGAATGTTAAAATCAGAAAGTGACCTTAAAAGTACAAAAAGAGGAAATATAAATTTTTTTCTTCCAGAATGTTTGACAGAACATAATGATTTCAAGATGGCTTATGCCTGGCAAAACTGTTTTTGAAAGAGCTTGTCACTTGTGATAGAACAATGCAAACATCTATAATACCTTATTCATATGAAGCAATGGCTGATGAAGTATGATATAGGAAAACAGATGAACAACTCTGGAAAAATGTCTAGAAAAGGCATAGAACACAAATGAGAGTATGTGGATGCATCTGTTCATACATTAAAAATAAAATTGTATTGAAATGTCAAAACATTTGAGAGTTTGGAAACAACTTGATGAGAAGTTGAGAAACAAAAGTATTTGCTCTTAGAAGTAGTTAGATTCTAACTCAAAAAAAAAGATAGTTAATTCTCTATATATATTTTAGAAATGAAGCTTTTATCAGAACTCTAGGATGCAATTTTTCTGCAGTATTCTGCATCCCTTCTAATATTTTCAGCATTGGTATTTATACAAGAAAACTTTAGTTTAATATAATCATGGTTATCCATTTTGTACTACATAATATACTCTAGTTCCTCTTGAGCTACAACTTCCTTCCTTATCAATTGATATGAGAAGAAGACTATCTTTTCTTCTTCTAATTTGCTTATAATATCACTTTTTAAAAAATTTTTAATAGCTTTTTATTTACAAGTTATATGCATGGGTAATTTTACAGTACTGACAATTGCCAAACCTTTCATTCCAAGTTTTCCTCTGTTTCCCCCACCCTAGATGGCAGGATGACCAATACATGTTAAATATGTTAAAGTATAAATTAAATACAAAATAAGTATACATGTACAAACTGTTATTTTGGTGTAAAAAAAGAATAAGACTCTGAAATATTGTACAATTAGCCTGTGAAGGAAATCAAAAATGCAGGTAGGCAAAAATAGATAGATCTGGAATTCTATGTAATGGTTCTTAGTCATCTGCCAGAATTCTTTCACTGAGTGTAGCTGATTCAGTTCATTACTGCTCCATTGGAACTGATTTGGGTCATCTCATTGCTGAAGATGGCCAGGTCCATCAGAATTGATCATCATACAGTATTGTTGTTGAAGTATATAATGATCTCTTGGCCCTGCTCATTTCATTCATCATCAGTTCATGTAAGTCTCTCTGGGCCTTTCTGAAATCATCCTGTTGGTCATTTCTTACCAAACAAAAATATTCCTATACCACAATTTATTCAGCCATTCTCCAATTGATGGGCATCTACACAGTTTGCAGTTTCTGGCCACTATAAAGAGGGCTGCCACAACAATTCTTGCACATACAGGTTCTTTTCCCTTAAGAAAGATCTCTTTGGGATATAAGCCCAGTAATAACACTGCTGGATCAAAGATATGCACAGTTTGATAACTTTTTGAGTATAGTTGCAAATTGCTCTCCAGAATGGTTGGATGTATTCACAATTCCTCCAACAATGTATTAGTGTCACTATTTTCCCACATCCCCTCCAACATTTTGCATTATCTTTCTCTGTCATTCTAACCAGTCTGACAGGTGTGTAGTGGTATCTCAGAGTTTTCGTAATTTGCATTTCTCTGATTAATAATGACTTGGAGCATCTTTTCATATGGCTAGAAATAGTTTCAATTTCTTCATCTAAGAATTGTGTGTTCATATCCTTTGACCATTTATCAATTGGAGAATGGCTTGACTTCTTATGAATTAGAGTCAATTCTCTATATATTTTGGAAATGAGGCCTTTATCAGAAACTTTGACGTAAAAATATTTTCCCAGTTTATTGCTTCCCTTCTAATCTTGTCTGCATTAGTTTTGTTTGTACAAAAACTTTTCAATTTGACATAATCAAAATTTTATATTTTGTGATCAGTAATGATTTCTATTTCTTCTTTGGTAATAAATTCCTTCCTCTTCCCCAAGTCTGAGAGGTAAACTATCCTGTGTTCCTCGACTATATAATCTCATTCTTTATGCCTAGGTCATGAACCCATTTTGGCCTTATCTTGGTGTATGGTGTTAAGTGTGGGTCAATGCCTAATTTCTGCCATTATAGTTGCCAATTTTCCCAGCAATTTTTGTCAAACAGTGAGTTTTTATCCCCAAAGCTGAGGTCTTTGGGTTTGTCAAACACTAGAGTATTAAAGTTATTGACTGTTTTGTCCTTGAACCTAACTTTTCCACTGATCAACTAATCTATTTCTTAGGAAATAGCAGATGGTTTTGGTAACTGCTGCTTTATAATACAATTTTAAATTGGGTACAGCTAGGCCACTTCATTTAATTTTATTTTTCATTAATTCCCTTGAAATTCTTGACCTTTTGTTTTTCCATATGAACTTTTTATTATTTTTTCTAGGTCATTAAAATAATTTTGTGTGAGTCCGATTGGTATAGCGATAAAAAAATAGATTACTTTAGGTAGTATTGTCATCTTTATTATATTTGCTTGCCCTATCCAAGAGCATTTAATTTGTGTGGAAAGTGTTTTGTAGTTTTGCTCATAATGTTTCTGATTTTCCCTTGGCAAATAGATTCCTAAGTATTTTATAATATAAGTAACTCAGACTGTTGGATTTTATTAGTGATATATAAGAATGCTGATGACTTATGTGGGGTTTTTTTTGTATCCTGCAATATTGCTAAAGGTGTGGATTTTTTCTAATAACTTTTTATTAGAATCTCTGGGGTTCTCTAAGTATACCATCATATCATCAGCAAAGAATGATAATTTGGTTTCCTCATTGTCTACTTTACTTCCTTTAGCCTCTTTTTCAACTCTTATTGCCAAAGCTAGCATTTCTAATACAATATTGAATAGTAATGTGGACAACTGTGTGACAATCCTGATCTTATTGGGAATGGTTCCATTTTGTCCCCAATACATATTATGCTGACTGTTGGTTTTAAGTAGATGCTACTGATTATTTTAAGGAAAAGTCTATTTATTCCTATACTCTCAAGTGTTTTTAATAGTAAAGGATGTTGGATTTTATCAAATTCTTTTTCTGAATCTATTGAGATGATCATATGGTTTTTGTTAATTTGGTTATTAATACGGCCAGTTATACTGATAATTTTCCTAATATTGAACCAGCCCTGTATTCATGGTATAAATCCTACTTGACCATACTGTATTATCCTGGGGATGATTTTCTGTAGTCTTTTTGCTAATATCTTATTTAAGATTTTAGCATCAATATTCATTAGGGAGATTGGTCTATAATTTTCTTTCTCTGTTTTCAACTTACCTAGTTTAGATATCAGTACCATGTCTGAGTCATAAAAGGAATTTGGTAGGACTCCTTCATTCCATATTTTTTCAAATGATTTATATAGCCTTGGAGCTAATTGTTCTTTAAATGTTTGGTAGAATTCACATGTAAATCCATCTGGTCCTAGGAATTTTTTTCTTGGGGAGTTGATTAATAGCTTGTTCTATTTCTTTTTCTGAAATGGGACTATTTAAGCACTTTACTTTCTCCTCTGTTAATCTGGGAAGGTAGTCATCCATTTCACTTAGGTTATCAAATTTATTGGCATAAAGTTGGGCAAAGTAACTCCTTTATATTTCTCTAATTTCCTCTTCATTGGTGGAAACTTCTTTCTTTTCATTTTTAAGACCACTGATTTGATTTTTTTCTTCTCTTTTCCTAATCAGATTTACCAAAGTTTTGTCTATTTTATTGTTTTTTTTTCATAAAACCGACTCTTAGTTTTGTTTATTAATTCAATCCTTTTTTACTTTCAATATTATCAATTTCTCCTTTTAATTTTAGAATTTCAAATTTAATATTTGATTGGGGTTTTTTAGTTTGTTCTTTTTCTAGCTTTTTTTAGTTGCATGCCCAATTCATTGATCTTCTTTTTCTCTATTTTATTCAAGTAAACCTCTCAAGATATAAAATTTGCCCTTTTTACTGCTTTGGCTTCATCCCACAAATTTTGGTTTCTCATTGTTGTCATTTTCTTGAGTGAAATTATTAATTGTATCTATAATTTGTGGTTTCACCCAATCATTCTTTAAGATGAGATTGTTTACTTTCCAATTACTTTTTTACCCCTAACTTTTTGTTGAATGTAGTTTTTATAACATCGTGATCTGAAAATAAAGCATTTATTATTTCTGTCTTCCTGCATTTAATTTTGAGGTCTTTATGTCCTAATATGTGGTCAATTTTTGTATAGGTTCCATGAACTGCTGAGAAGAAAGTATATTCCTTTCTGTCCCATTCAGTTTTTTTCCAGATCTATCATACCTAAATTTTCTAATATTTTATTTATCTCTTTAATTTCTTTCTTATTTGTTTTGTGGTTGATTTATCTAATTCTGAGAGTGCAAGATTGAGATGTCCCACTATTACAGTTTTGCTGTCTATTTCTTCTTGCAACTCTCTTAACTTCTCCTTTAGGAAGTTAGATGCTATACCACTTGGTGCATATAAGTTTATTATTGATATTGCTTCATTGTCTATGCTACCCTTTAGCAAAATATAGTTTCCTTCCTTATCTCTTTTAATTATATCAATTTTTGCTTTTGCTTGATCTGAGATAAGGATGGCTACCCCTGCTTTTTTGACTTCATCTGAAGCATAATAGATTCTGCTGCAGCCTTTCACCTTTCCTCTTTATGGATCTCCCTGCTTCAGGTGTGTTTCCTGTAAACAACATTTTGTAGGGTTCTGCTGCAGCAGAAAATTATCCCCTTTCCATTTCTACTTCCTTTTTTTTTTAAATGTTATAACAATATAATGATTTTAAATTTATGTGCCCGTGCCCCACTTGTATCACGCCAGTGTGGTATTTTTAAGTTGCTTCTACAGACAGCAGGAAGTGGCAGTAAAGGGGCAGTGGGGCAGCACCCAATGGCTACACTAGGATTAGCAGTTGTGCTGAAATCAGCAGCAGCTGAAAGGCAGCTATTAGGGTTGCACTGGGATGAACAACTGCAGCTGTACTTGGATCCTACTAAGTCCCTCCAGGTGTTGGGTGGGTATGGCCAGGTCTAGAGAGACTCTAGCATATTGGGGTTATAGTCTTTACCCTCTATGTTTATAGCTTCTCTGCTGATCTTCTAACTTGCCAGTAGGGCAGAGTCGCTCACACTGTGATAAAGTTCTCCCCACAGATTTTCCACCAGTAGAGGCCACATCCTGCCCCCTTCTGGTCTGCTCAGCATGAGCTCTTTCCCATGCTCTCATTGCCTGCCTGAGGTCTGTGCCTGACCTATCCCTGTTCTTCCCCCATACATGAGCAAACAGACCTTTTCTGGAGAATTTTGAGATTATCTTTGGTGGTAATGTGTTGTACATCCAATATTCGTGGGTTCTTACAGTCAATCACTAATTCCAAGGTTGAATTTCATTCAAATAAATTGAGGGCAAAGGAGAGTTTAGTAAGATGTGTGTGTCCTCTTCTCCATCTTGGCTCTGTCCCTTAGTTCATTCTTTAAGATTCTCTCAGCATACCATGACATATTATCTACAAAGAGTAATAATTTTGTTTCCTCATTAGCTAATCTAATTCCTTTAATTTATTTTTCTTCTTTTATGGCTGAAGCTAACATATCTAATACAATATCAAATAGTGATGGTGATAGTGGCCAACAATATTTCACCCCTGATCTTATTGGGAATGGTTCATTTGTCCCCATTATATTTGATGCTTGCTGATTGTTTTAAATAGATACTACTGATCATTTTAATGGAAACTCATTTATTCCTGTACTGTCTAGTGTTTTTAATATGAATAGATGTTGGAATTTGTCAAATGCTTTTTCTGCATTTGGTGAAATAATCATATGTTTTTTGTTAGTTTTGTTATTGATATAGTCAATTATGCTAATAGTTTTCCTAATATTGAACCAATCCTGGATTCTTGGTCTAAATCTTACTTGGTGAAGATGTATTGATAATTTGTTGTAATCTTTTTGATACTATTTTATTTGAGATTTTTGCATCAATATTTTATTAGAGAAATTTGTTCCAGCCATTCTGGAGAGCAATCTGGAATTATGCCCCAAAAGTTATCAAACTGTGCATACCCTTTGATCCAGCAGTGTTTCTACTGGGCTTATACCCCAAGGAGATACTAAAGAAGGGAAAGGGACCAGTATGTGCCAAAATGTTTGGGGCAGCCCTGTTTGTAGTGGCTAGAAGCTGGAAACTGAGTGGATGCCCATCAATTGGAGAATGGTTGGGTAAATTGTGGTATATGAATGTTATGGAATATTATTGTTCTGTAAGAAATGACCAGCAAGATGAATACAGAAAAGCTTGGAGAGAATTACATGAACTGATGCTAAGTGAAATGAGCAGAACCAAGAGATCATTATATACGTCAACAACGATACTGTGTGAAGATGTAATCTGATGGAAGTGGATTTCTTTGACAAAGAGACCAAATTCAGTTTCAATTGATCAATGATGGACAGAAGCAGCTACACCTAAAGAAAAAACACTGGGAAATGAATGTAAACTGTTTGCATTTTTGTTTTTCTTCCCGGGTTATTTCTACCTTTTGAATCCAATTCTCCCTGTGCAACAAGAAAACTGTTTGGATCTGCACACATACATTGTATCTAGGATATACTAGGACATATTCAACATATATAGGACTGCTTGCCATCTAGGGGTGGGGGTGGAGGGTGGGAGGGAAAAATCGGAACAGAAGTGAGTGCAAGGGATAATGTTGTAAAAAAAAAATTACCCTGGCATGGATTCTGTCAATAAAAAGTTACTATAATAAAATTAAAAAAAAAAGAAATTTGTGTATAATTTTCTTTCTCAATTTTCACTCTACTGGTTTAGGTAGCAGCTAGATATCTGTATCATAAAATGAATTTGATACAACTTCTTTCTCTTTTTTTCCAAATATTTTACACACTATTGGAATTAATTTTTCTTAAATGTTTGGTAGTTGGTGGAACCAAGATGGAGGAAAGAAAATATTTCTTTTTCTGAGGTTTCCACATGATCCTCAAACTAACAGCAAATCCAGCCTCTGAACTGATTATGGAATGATAGAATCTATGAATATTGGAAGTGTAACAAATTATCAGCAGAAAATAATTTTGAAGATCTATAGAAAAGGTCTGTTTCAATAGAGCACAGATGCTGAGTACAGGGACCTGAAAGTCCCAGGGAAATGTAGGCTTCATATGCTGGAGAACTTTCCAGAAAGAATCAACAATGGTGTTGGCTACTCTGCCCTAGTTGCAAGCCAGTAGATCACCAGATTACTTATATGACATCCAACACAAATACAAAAGGCAAATAATTAACTCTGAAATGCCAGAATTTCATGAGACCTGGTCATGCCCAACCAACATCAGAAGTTAGTTTGCACTGACCTAATGAAGCCACTGCCACCTGTAGAGAAACTTGAACAATCTCTTCCTTGCCCTAAAAGCAGTTTTCAACATCAAAAAATATATATAAACAAAAAAGCAAAAAGAACTTTTAACACAGATAGTTTTTTTTTTCTTTATGGTAAAAGAAAAGAATAGATTTCAAAACCTAAGTTCACTAAAAGCAGATAATCTTCAGATAAAGCCCCAAAAGGTGAAATAAATTTATCCCTATCTCACAAGGCTCTCTTGGAAGAAATCAAATAGGATCTTAAAAGACAGCTAGAATAAAAATTGGGAAGGTAATGAGAATTTTGCAAGAGGGTTTGGAAAAGAAAACACAGACATTATCTGAAGAAAACACCATACAAAATAGATTTAGTAAAAAGGGGAAAAAGCACATTATTCCTTATAAAATAGATGTGACAAAATAGAAAAAGAAAATAATTACCTGAAAAAAACAGAATTTGTGAAATGGAAAAATCTGTAGAACAAAACAACACTTTTAAAAATTCAATTGGCCAAATACAAAAAGAACTAAAAAAGGTAACTGAAGAAAATAATTCACTAAAAATTAGAACTGAACAAATGGAAATGAATGACTCAATGAGACATCAAGAATCTGTCAAGCAAAAGTACAAAAAAAGAAAAAAATAGAAGAAACTATAAAATATCTCCTTAGAAAATAACCGACCTGGAAAATACATCTAGGAGAGACAACCTAAGGATGATTGGACTTCCTGAAAACTGTGATGAAAAAAAGAGCCCAGACATTATCTTTCTGGAAATCATCAAGCCATTGAAAGCATTCACTAATGCTCTCCTGAAAGAGACCTCAAAGTTAAAAGTCCAAGGAATATCACGGCTAAATTTCAGAACTATCAGACCAATGAAAAAATATCGCAAGTAACCAGAAAGAAATAATGAAAATATGAGGAAGCTACAATGAGAAAGACCTAGGACTTAGCAGCTTCCACCTTAAAGTATCAAAAGGCCTGGAATATCATATTTTAAGGTACTTGGAATGCAGCCACAAATAAACTGTCCAAAAAATTTGAACATTATCTTTCAGGGAAGAAGATGGACATTCAATGATACAGGTGAATTTCATTCATTTCTGATGAAAAGACCAGAGCTGAACAAAATTTTTTCTTCCAAATAGAGAAGTCAAAAGAAGCATAAAAAGATAAAAGGAAAGAACTCCTGAGAACCATATTTTTTTATGCATATACATAGACAGTGCAGGTATAATTTGATTTTTCTGTCACATTATGAAAAAAAAAAGAAAGTAGAAGCAGAAAGGGGGTTATACTGGAAAAAAGAGGAAAATGGAGGTAAAATGAGGGAAATTACATCTTATGAAGAAGGGGAAAACTATTATAATTGAGGGGAAAAAGGGAGGGAGGATGCACAATATATGAATCTATTTGAATCATCAGATTTGAATCAAGGAGAGAATATTAGACATATTTTGATTCACAGAAAAAATTATCTTACCTTATAGGGAAGTGGGAGGGGAAAGAGCAAAGGAAAGGGGGAGGCTAATATAAAGGGAAACAGAAATAATGGGGGAAAAGTATAAGGATGGAGAGAAATTATAAAAGGGGAGTGCCTCTGGAGGGAAGTGGGAGTTAGAAGCAAAATACTGGGAAGGAGGGAAAGGGTAAAAAAGAGAAAAAAAAAGAAAAAAAAAGTAAAAAAGAGAAGCATAACAGGGTAAATAAGCTGCAGAACTAGTCACTTTAATTGTGAATTTAAATGGAATGAACTCATACAAAAAACAGAAGGGGATAACAGACTAGATTAAAAGCCAGAATCATATAATATTTTGTTTATAAGAAACATATTTAAAGCAGATTGATACATACAGAAGAAAGATAAAAAACTGGAGTAGAATCTATTGTGCTTCAGATAAAGTTAAAAAAAAAAGCCAGTGTAGTGATCCTGATCTCAGCTCAAGCAAGTGCAAAAATAGATCTAATTAGATATAAGGAAGGAAGCCATATTTTGCTAAAGAGTATCATAGATAATGAAGTAATATCAATAATAAACATGTATAAACCAAGTAGTGTAGCATCTAAATTCCTAAAGGAGAAGTTAAGACAGTTGCAAGAAGAAATAGATATCAAACCTATAGTAGTGAGACCTCTCAACCTTGATCATTCAGAACTAGATATATCAAACCACAAAATAAATAAGAAAAAAGTTAAGGTGATAAATAGAATATTTTAAAAAGTTAGGTATAATAGATATTTGAAGAAAATTGAATGGAGACAGAAAGGAGTATACTTTTTTCTCAACAGTTCATGGGACCTATAAAAAAATTCCCAGTATTTTATGCCATAAACCACTCAAAAATCAAATGCAGAAAGGCAGAAATAGTAAAAGAACATTTTTTTTCAGATCATGTTGCAATAAAAATTACAATCAATAAAAGGTTAGGGGAAAAATAGACCAAAATTAATTTGAAACTAAATTATCTAATCTTAAAAATGAATGGATGCAATGGCAAAGCATAAACACAATCAATAATTTCATCCAAGAGAATGACAATAATGAGATAACATACCAAAATTTGTGAGATGCAATCAAAGCAACAAAAAGAGGAAATTTGTATCTGTAGATGCTTACTTGCATAAAAATGGAGAAAAAGAAGATCAATGAATTGGGCTTGAAACTAAAAAAGCTAGAAAAAAGAATAAGTTAAAATCCTCAATTAAAAACCAATTTTGAAATTCTAAAAATAAAAGGGGAAATTTGTAAAATTGAATGTAAAAAAGTTATTGAATTATTCAATAAATCTAAGAGTTGACTTTATGAAAAAACTAACAAAATAGATAAACCTCTAATTAATTTGATTAGAAAAAGGCAAGATAAAAGTCAAATTGTTAATCTGTAAAATGAAAAGGGAGAATTTTCCACCAATGAATAGGAAATTGGAGCAATAATTAGTAGTTATTTTGCCCAACTTTATGTCAATAAATTTTATAACCTAAATGAAACAGAGAAATACCTACAAAAATATAAATTGTCCAGATAAACAGAAAAGGAAATAAATCACTTAAACAGTCCTATTTTAGAAAAAGAAATAGAACAAGCTATTAATCAACTCCCTAAGGGAAAAAAAAAGAACTCCAAGACTATATGTATTTATATGTGAAGTCTACCAAACATTTAAAGAATAATGAACTCCAATACTATAAAAATTATTAAAAATAGGGAAATAATGACTCCTACCAAAATCTTTCTATGACTTAAATATGGTCTTAATACCTAAAAGAAGTAGGATGAAAACAGAGAAAAAAATTATAGACCAATTTCCCTAATGAATATTGATGCAAAAATGATAAATAAAATATTATCAAATTGATTATAGAAAGTCATCCCCAGGATAATAAACTATAACCAAGTAAGGTTTTTATAATCAAATAAGATTTATATCAGAAATTCAGGACCGGTTTAATATTAGGAAAACTATTAACATAATATCAATAATAAAATTAACACAAAACATATGATTATCTCAATAGATACAGAAAAAGCATTTGATAAAGTCCAACATCCATTTCTATTAAAAATGCGAGAGAGTACAGGACCAAAGGGATTTTTCCTTAAAATAGTAACATCTTTTTAAAACCATCAGCAAGCATCACATGTAATGGGGATAAACTGGAACCATTCCCAATAAGATCGGGAGTGAAACAAGTTTGCTCACTATCATCATTACTATTCAAAATGGAATTAGAAATATTTGCTTGGGGAATGAGAAGACAAAGAGATTAAAGGAATTAGAGTAGGTAATGAGGAAACCAAATTTTAACTCTTTGCAGATGATATGATGGTATACTTAGAGAAGCTTAGAAAATCCTTTAAAAAACTACTAGAAACAATCCACAACTTTAGCAAAGTTGCAGGATGCAAAATAAATCCACAGAAATCATCACCATTTGTATACATTACCAACAAAGTCCAGTAGCAAATATATGCAAAGAGAAATCCCATTTAAAATAACTGTTGATAGCACAAAATGTTTGGGTGTTTACCTGCCAATGCAAAGTCAAGAACTATATGAACACAACTACAAAACACTTTCTACACAAAGTCAGATCTAAACAAATGGAAAAATAGCAAGTGTTCTTGGTAGGCTGAATGAATATAATAAAAATGGCAATACTATCTAAATTAATGTACTTATTGAATTCTAAAGTAATCAAACTCCCAAGGAATTATTTTACAGATGTATAAAAAATAATAACAAAGTTCATCTGGAAGAACAAAAGGTCAAGAATTTTAAGGAAATTAATGAAAAAAAAATTCAAATGAAGATGGCTTAGCTATGCCAGATCTAAAACTATATTATAAAGCAACGGTTACCAAAATCATTTGGTACTGACTTAGAGAATAGTTGATTAGTGAAATAGGTTAGCTTCTCAGGAAAAAAAAATTAGTAAATGACTATAGTAATGTAGTGTTTGACAGACCCACAGACCTCAGCTTTTGGGGTCAGAACTCACTATTTGACAAAAACTGCAGGGAAAATTGGAAACTAATATGGTAGAAAATAGGCATTGACCTAACACCACATACCAAGATAAGGTTGAAATGGGTTCATGATAGAGAGATAAAGAGTGACATGATAAGCAAATTAGAAGAATATAGAATAGTTTACCACTCAGATCTATGGTGGAGGAAGAAATTTGTGACCAAAGAACAAATGAAGATCATTATTGATCATAAAAGAAATAATTTTGATTATATCAAGTTAAAAAGTTTTTGTACAAACAAAACTAATACAGAAAAGATTAGAAATGAAGACATAAATTGGGAAAACATTTTTAGATTCAAGTTTTCTGATTATGGCCTCATTTCTAAAATATTTAGAGAATTGATTGAAATTTGAAAGAATCCAAGCCATTCTCCAATTGGTAAATGGTCAAAGGATATGAATAGACAATTTTCAGATGAACAAATTGAAACCATTTCTAGTCATATGTAAAGGTGCTCTAAATTGTTATTGATTAGAGAAATGGAAATTAAGACAACTGTGAGATAAGTACTACACAATTCTCAGACTGGCAAAATGACAGGAAAAGCTAATGACAAATGTTGGAGGCAATGTGGGAAAACTGGGACATAAATACATTGTTATTGGAATTGTGAATAAATTCAACCATTCTTTTATTATTATTATTATTATAGCTTTTTATTACAAAACATATGCATGGGTAATTTTTTCAATATTGACCCTTGCAAAATCTTCGGGTTCCAACTTTTCTTCTCCTTCCTACCACCTCCTCCCTTAGATGGCAGATATTGCAATACATGCTAAATATGTTAAAATGTATGTTAAATCCAATATATGTATACATATTTATACTGTTATCTTGCTATACAAGAAAAATGGATTTAGAAAGAAAGGAAACAAAAAATCTGAGAAGGAAAACCAAAATGCAAACAAACAATAACAGAAAGAGTTAAAAGCTATTTTGTAGTCGACACTCATTTGCCTCTGGGTGTAGCTGATTCTCTTCATTACTGAACAACTGGAACTGGAAATCTCTTTGACCCTGGAGATTTTTTCTTAGGGAGTAGTATAATAGTTTGGTCTATTCTTTTTCTAAATTGGAACTATTTAAGTAAATTAATTCTTCTTCTGTTAACCTGGAAAATCTAAATTTTTCTAAGTATTTATCCATTTCATTTAGACTATCAGATTTATTGGCAAACAGTTGGGCAACCTAGGTCCAATTATTACTCAAATTTCCATTTCATTGTTGTTAAGTTCACCCTTTTCATTTTTGAAACCTACAATTGAATTTTTTCTTTCTATTTTAAAACCAAATTAACCTTAGTTTTATCTATTTTATTGTTTTTTTCTTAAAATCAACTCTTAGATTTATTTATTAGTTCTATAGTTTTCTTACTTTCAATTTTATTTATCTCCCCTTTTGTTTTTAGAATTTCAAATTTGATATTTATTTGGGTTTTTTACTTTTTCTAATTCTTTTTTAGTTGCATGTCTAATTCATTAGTCTTCTTTTTCTGTATTTTATGCAAGTAAACATCTAGAATTATAAAGCTTCCTCTGTGAACTGCATTAGCTGCTTCTCATAGATGTTAGTATATTGTTTCATTATTGCCATTCTCTTGAATAAAAGTTTTGTTTGTATTGATGATTTGTTGTTTCACTCACTCTTTAAGATTAGATTACTTAGTTTCCAATTAATTTTTGGTCTCTTTTTCTTCTGCCCTTTATTACATGCAATTTTTATTGTATCACGATCTGAAAAAATTGCACTTACTGTTTGTAACTTTCTGAATTTCATTTTGAGGTTTTATGTTCAAATATATGATCAATTTTTGCATAGGTATCAAGTACCATCAAGAAAAAAAATATTCCTTTCTGTCTCCATTCAATTTTTTTCAAAAGATAACATATCTATTTTTTCTAAAATTTTATTTACCTCCTTACCTTCTTTTTATTTATTTTGTGGTTTGATCTATCTAGTTCTGAGAGAGCAAGGTTGATATCCTCCACTGGTATAATTTTGCTGTCTGTCTACTTTTTGTTGCAATTTTTAAAAATTTCTCCTCTAGGAATTTAGATGCTATACCTTTAGGTGCATATATGCATTATATTATATCTTAGTATGTTATATATTAGTATTGATGTTACTTCATCATTGATGG
Source organism: Sarcophilus harrisii (assembly GCF_902635505.1). Classification (NCBI taxonomy): domain Eukaryota; kingdom Metazoa; phylum Chordata; class Mammalia; order Dasyuromorphia; family Dasyuridae; genus Sarcophilus; species Sarcophilus harrisii. The sequence continues at coordinate 153,822,638 of NC_045429.1, forward strand.
TCTCTTTCAACAAAATATAGGTTCCTTCCTTATCTCTTTTTTATTAGATTTTTTTTTTCTTTTACTTGACCTGAGGTCAGGAATGTTATCCCTGATTTTTTTTTTTTTATACTTCAGCTGAAGCATAATAGATTCTCTTTTATCCTTTTAAATTTAGTTTGTATATATTACTTTGCTTTAAACATGTTTCTTGTAAACAACATATTGTTGGATTCTGGCTTTTGGTTCAGTGTGTTATTTATTTCCTTTTTATGGGAGAATTCATGCCATTCACATTCTCACTTAAAATGATTAACATTTTATTTCCTACCATACAATTTTCCCCAAGTTATATTTTTTCTTTCCTTTCCCTCTTTTCCCTTCTCCACAGTGTTTTGATTATGACCACCACCTCTTTCAAAAATCCTTCTCCTTTTACAGGTTCTCCTTCTTTCTCTTCCCTTTCCTCTTCTACTTCTGTTCTTTCTATTAGCCTCCCCATTTCCTTTCCCCTTTCTCCTCCTACTTCCTTATGGGCTAAGACAAATTTGTCTATGAAATTAATATATTTGACATTCTCTCCTTCAGCCAAATCCAATGAGATTAAGATTCATACAATGCTCATCTTCCTCCCTTTATTCCCTCATTTGTAATAAGTGTTGATTTATCTCCCCTTTCCTCTTCTTTCAGGACATTCCTTTATTCATTCCTAGGTTCTTTTTTATGTCAACACAATAAAGTCAGATTTTACCTACACCCTCTAAGGATACTCCTAGCAAAAATACAGTTCTGAAGATTTAATCATATTATCTTCACATATAGGGTGTAAACTTTTTAACTTATAAAAATTGTTGTTTTATCTTTCCTTTTTACTTTTTTGTGCTTCTATTGAATTCTGTATTTGAAAATCAAATTTTCTGATCATCTCTGGTTTTTTCATCAAAAATAAATGAAATTCACTTATTTCATGGAATGTCTACCTTTTTCCTGAAAGATAATGCTTGGTTTTGCCTAAGAGTTGATTCATGGCTGCAGTCTAAGCTCCCTTGCCCTCTAGAATATCATATTCCAGGCTATTTGATCCTTTAAAGTGGAAGCTGCTAAGTCCTGGGAATTGTGACTCTTTGATATCTGAATTGTTTCTTTCTGGCTACTTGCAGTATTTTCTCATTGATCTGATAATTATGAAATTTAGTTATGATATTCCTTGGAGTTTTCATTTGGGATTTTCTTTCAGGAAGTCATTGGTAAATTTTTTCAATGGCTATTTTTAATATCCATTTCTAGAAAATCATGGCAGTTTTCCTTTATGATTTTCTGATTTCATCTAGGCTCTTTTTTTTCATATCATTTTCAGGTAATCTAATAATTCTTAGATTTTCTCTCCTGGATATTTTTTCTGGGTCAGTTTTATTTCTAATAAGGTATTTTACATTTTCTTCTATTTTAATTTTTGTGTGTGTTGTTTTGCTGATTTTTGATGTGTCAGTGAGACATTGATATCCATTTTTTCAACTCTAATTTTTAGTAAATTATTTTCTTCATTTAGTTTTTTTTATTTCCTCTTGTATTTGTCCAATTGAAGTTTTAAATGAGTTATTTTGTTCACTGTAATTTTTTCTATTTCACAAATTTTGTTTTTCAAAGAGTTGTTTTCTTTTTTTATTTCATCAAATCTATTGTTTAAGGAGTTATATGCTTTTTCCATTTCAAATCTACTTTTAAAGGAATTTTCTTCAGATATTTCCATGTTTCTTTTTCCAAACTGCCCTGTAAAGTTTTCATGCTCTTTCCATATTTGTCTTCTAACTCTTTTTAAAGGTCCTTTTTGAATTCTTCCAAGAGATTCTTGTGAGATGGAGACCAACTCATATCACCTTTTGAAGCTTCAATATAAAATATTTTGCCTTTAGTTTCCTCAAGTTTTGAGATCTGTTCTTCCCTGTCTCCAAAAAGCTATCTATGGTCAGAGCTCATTTTTTTTTGTTCATTTTTAAAGGTTGAACTTTACTCTAAAGGCAAAGAAGTTATTGTCCCAAGGTTCTTCTACAGATGACAGTGACTTCATGCAGCCTTGTCCCCAGTGCTGGCTTCCTTCTGGTGATGGATGGTCATTGCTTGATCCCACATTATTCTGGATTTCAGGGGGTCTCTATTTATCTTCTGTAGTTTTATTGAAAGTCTCCAGCTACTCTTCTGATTGAAACAGACCTATTTTTTATTATAGCTTTTTATTTATAAGATATATGTATGGGTAATTTTTAAGCATTGACTCTTGAAAAACCTTCTGTACCAACTTTTCCCTTTCTTTCCCCTACCCACTGTTCCAGATGGAAGGTAGACCAATACATATTAAATATGTTAAAGTATATGTTAAATACAATATATGTATACATATTCATACAGTCATTTTACTGCACAAGAAAAACTGGACTTTGATTTTTTTTTTCAACCTGAGAAGGAAATCAAAAATGCAAGTAGACAAAAATAGAGGGATTAGAAATGCTATGTTGTGGTTAACATTCATTTCCTAGAGTTCTTTCACTGGGTGTAGCTGTTTCTATTCATTACTGAACAAATGCAACTGATTTGATTCATCTCATTGTTGAAGAGAGTCACATCCATCAGAATTGATCATCGTATAGTATTGTTGTTGAAGTATATAATGATCTCCTGTTCCTGCTCATTTCTTTCAGCATCAGTTCATGTAAGTCTCCCCAGGCATTTCTGAAATCCTCCTGCTGGTCCTTTCTTACAACACAATAATATTCCATAACATTCATATATCACAATTTGTTCAGCCATTCTCCAATTGATGGGCATCCATTTAATTTCCAGTGAAATAGATCTTTTCTGAAGTTCTTCCAAAATATTTTCTGGTGGAAATTTGTTTCATTACAAGTATTTGTGAGTTATGTCAATACAAAATCAGTTCAGAGGCTATTGATCTGAGTGAAACCAGGGAGAGTTCAAAGACCTATGTATTCTCCTCTGTCTTGCCTCAATCCCCAAAAACCTAAATTTTTGTAAGAGAAGTAGGTAATCATTGACTGCTTTTAGATATAATTACAGAATTTTGAGTTGAAATCTCTTGGACTATTGCCAGGAAGTCCCAATAGAAGCATTAAATGGGAATCATTTATCTGTATGGCCCTTAAGGTCCCTTTCAAATTTGAAATGTAATGATTGTTAATATTTTGGTTATCTCAATATTTGTTTTTACCCTATGTTTTCTATAAATCAATCAATCAGCATTTATTAAAGACCTATCAAATGACATGTACTGCATTTAGAGGCACAAAGATAAACAAAACAAAACAATTCCTAAGATTTAACTAAGAGAGACAATATGTATATATGCAAAATACATATAGGTATATGCAAAATACATTCAAAATAGCTATAAAGTTACTGTAAGAAGTCACCATTTGCTATCACAATTGGGAATCTTCATGTAGTAGGTAGTGATTGAACTGAGTTGGACCAGTGGAAGGGTAAGGAGTTAGAAGAAAGAGTGTTATATATAAAAAACAGTATTAAATTCAGTTTGACAAGATCACAGGATGGGGAAAATGAGTTATGATAGATAGGCTGCCCAGTTGTCAGGGAGTTTAAACAAGAGATTAGTTTATGTTTGATCCTAAAATTACTAGGCCACTTTGCAATTTTAGGGAAGTGATATTTTAAACTTGAAACACAAGGATTTTTTAAATTGACATACGCTAAGATTTTTTTTTTTTTAGAAAGTTGTAGTTGTGAAGATTAAGGTATAATTGGATTCTCTAAAACTTGGCATGATGAGGATTAAGAAGAAAAAGGTTGCATTTTCTTCACTAAGAGTTAGCCCACAGGTCTTTGATGGTATTTAGCAAAAATGGTAAGCAATATGATACACTAAACTTATCTTCAAATCACTACAAACATTAAAGCTCAGACTAATGTTCTGATACAACTGAAATATCCAAAAGATATAAAATGGCACAAATGTGTTTTTAACATAGAAATGGAGGGAGGGAGAAAGAGAGAAAGAAAGAGAGAAACAGAAATAGAGAGACCAACAGTGAGAGATAGAAAGACAGAGAGACAGAGAGACTCAAATATAATTTGATATGTTTTATACTTCTCTGTATAGGTAAAAATTATCACAAGCATATATTTTCAAATTTAAAACTATTCTAATATTTCCAAAACTCAAGAACATCATGGCTATAATATTAGCTGTTAATTTTTATAATATTCTAAAGTTTGCAAATACTTTATATATATATATTGTCTCAGTTGAGTTTCCCCACAACCTATAAGAGAGGTATTCTAGGAATGATTACTCCTTCTTTTTAAGAATTAGAAAACTAACATTCAAAGAAGTTAATTGCCACACAATTAGACTTTTTACAGTATGTTCTTATTTTTTTTCTATTGTCTATTGTCTTTATTCATCTCCTCATGGACTTTTTTTTACCTCTATGTGACCCTGATTTATCTGGCATGTTCCTGCTGTTGCTCCCAAGAGTTCCTCTCACAATCACTAGGAGAAGAGCATTCTCATCGTAGAGCCTTAAATGAGACCATCACTTTTTCTCTAGAGGCTCCTTTCTCAAAACAACAATTTTTTCTGATGGGGATCTAAGAATTCATTTGAGCATTGTGGCAGTAGCAAAACCACAAAAATCTTTCTACTTACTAGTCACTTTATCATTTAATTTGAAAAAAGAAATGGCAACATTTTCTTCTCTTCCCTGTATGTTTAGAAGATACTCTCTTTATTTGCAGCACCTACTGACAATTTACTAGCTGAAGATGACAAATTTAAAAAAAAATCAGATACAAGCATCTTTAAGAAAAAGTAGTAGCACAAGTTTCTAGTTAGGAGACAGCAACACAAAAGACATATCTTGGGAGTTACAAAGGCAAACTCTAAAGAAAGAAGAGTAATGAAAAAGAGAGTTTATAAGTGATAAAATTGTCAGGTCTCTCAAAATAATATTTTATGGGTCAATTAGTGAGCATTAACAAAGTTATATCATTTGGAGGTTGATTAAAAAAACTATAAAGACAAAGAATTTTCTTCTTTGATGATCAGCACTGCAGTAGAAAAAAAAGCAATTTAAAATATGAAGAGATATTTCTCTATATTACATGGATTTATTTATTTTTATTCTGGAGTACATGTTCATGCCTTGAATTTGAAAGATAGGTTCCTTTTAGGCATTGTATGTTAGGGGAAAAAAACCCCAAGAGACATAAACTATAAAAGACAACCTCTGGGAATAGGCTCCCTTTCCAATTAGTATAAGTGTGTGTGTATACATATGTGTATGTATACACACATATGTAAATGTACACATCATATATACAATGTGTTTTTGAGCATATAGTCATGCACAAATATATTCACATGCATGTTTGTAAATTTTTGATATTGTTACACACATATATACGCTATATCTGTGTGTCTATATGTAGATATACATATAATTTTATTTATGTATTTCTTCATATAGGTGTTTTATGTATGCATGTGTGTATACAAACAAATAATATGTGTGTGTGTATAGATAGATAGGTAGAAAAATAGATATACTCACACTTTTATTTAATTTATTTTTTTCCTGCCCCAATTGTAATGAGTATCAACTGAATATTATTATGTGACAAAGTCAATGCTATATTATTTTAATGAGGGGAGAACAAGTCAAAGTGATGTATAAGTTATTGTTCTAATTAACTTAAATGTTTTTCTTTAGAAAATATTTATTCAGTGGTTGTCATGTTAGATTGGGAAACCACCTTGAAAGCCACAATACAACATGAAGATGTGAGATATGACTCTGTCTCCATTTCATTACACAACCACTGGGGCTACTGGCAGAATATTTTTAGATGGGTCATAGAATGGATTTTTATTATATTATAGCTAGAAGATGTATGCTCCTCTCATTCATGTCTCTTCTTTGGTTTTGTTCTATCAGATATTTTTTCTCTCCTTACTAAGACACATACTCTTTCAGATTTCACATAACAAATGTTTATATTTTGAAACCTGTCTTATCTACTCTATTCTGAAATTTCAACTTAAAAAATGATCTTCTCTCTTTAAACAAAGTCAAAGTGAAAACAGTAATAATAGCCCCACAGTCTTCCCTATATCCCAGGGAAATGGTAGTCACTAAGGATTCAAATTCATCATTGAAAGGATATGTGACTTAATGATTCCTAGGGTTTGCCCATTTGCACAATTCACAGTGAGCTAATCAGCATGGTATTTTTTAAAATAAGATTTCTACCACTTCCCAAAGCTTTCTCATTCCCCAACTGACTTTAGCTAGCTAAAAAAGAAATCTATGGAGCTTTTCCAAGGACTATGATCACACTGGGTATCACTTATTTGATCTCTGTTTTTATATCCCCCTTTGTTATTATAGATATATTTTTGATAGAACAGAATAAGAGAAATGCTAGAAAAGGGCGACTCAAAATGATCAAGGGAGTGGGGATCAATAGACGTAGAGGGGCCAGCCTAAAAAAAAGTTTCATTTTTAGTTTAAAAGGACAAAAGCTAAGGAAAGTTAGGATCAAGGCCTGGGGTGGGGGGAATACATGAGAAATATTTAAGAGTAGGAACATTTAGGTGTTCATTATCTCCAAGAACACTTGAATGAAGACATATCTTGTAGTTTTAAAAAGCTGAAATTTACTCAGCAGTAGCAAACTTAATAAACTTGTAACTCCAAAAAGATACTGCAGTCTGAACATATAAATAATTTTATTGCATGAAAGATAGCTCTGTAAGAGATTATTCAAAAAAAATGGGATTTTAAGAAGAATCAGAGTAAATATCCTTGACTTCCCAGCATTCTCCATTTCATTACACATCTTCTGGGGCTACTATGGCAGAATACTGTCAGATGGGCCACCATTATGATCTGGCATGGATTTTTTAATATATATATATATATATATATATATATATATATATATATATATATATATATATATATATATATATATATATATATATATATATTATAGGTAACACATATATACTCCTCTCATCCATGTGTCTCCTTTGAGACTATTCTGGGAAAAATAATATAAGTTCATAAAAATTGATCAATAAAAGATTTAAGAAAATAATCTTTTACCTTTTTTCTTGGTATTCATCCTAGAGGCATATGTGCCATGCCCTGTCATTTTCAGAAGTTAAAGAAAAAGAAAATAGCTAATGACCAACACCCAGGATACCATGAGGAAACTAAGAGCAATGTTTTCCAGAAACACATGCAATGGACAACAAGATATTTAGAAGTCATCCTCACTTATCTCTAGTTTATTATACTTCTTTCATTATTTATTTCACATTGAAAACCTTGTGTTAGTTTCTTAACTTAATACTTTCAGTGTTCTTTACATTTTCTTCTGACTTTCTTTCATTTCAGTTACTTTGGATTTTTAAAAATGAGCCTTTCTATATCTGCCTTTAATTTATATAATTTCTCCTGAAATATTATCAGGTGCACAGGCAAGGAGCCAGATATGAAATTTCTGCAAAGCTCTGCATATCTTTAAAAAGAGAAAGTTAGAATTTCAAATACTAAGAATGTGCAGGTCTGTCGCAAAGGAAACTTGAATTTTAAACAGCAAACAGTTGAGAAAAATTTATTCAAATACTATTTTAAGCCATCTTTAAAAAATGTCCATTTTTTCTATATGAGAGGAATTGAGTAAGGTGGGAAGAATTTGTTGAATCATAAACTGACATCAAATAGCATAAATTTAATAACTGTGACTAATGATATAGTTCTCTAAATAATTATATTGAATAATTATATGAAAGGTAACATTTTTAAACTAAATTCGACCCAGACTTCTCATTATATCAATTAAAATATATACCAACTTTAACCTACATATACTCTTTTTATAACCTTTTTAATTCTCTTCTTCCTCCATGCTTTCACTTCCCCTTTATCTTTTTATCTATCATAGCAGTAGTTATCATAGTCGGAATTAGAATGACAGGCAGGGTAGAGAACAACCTAAATATCATGATGTATGAAGAATGGCACTGTTTCCCCCAATAATACTCTTCTTACTTTTTGAATGATTCTTAAACTCCCATGAATAAAAAACTTCATTATTTTGGCTGGACATGATCGAACTGTCAAAATACAATAGCAATAACTTCAGTCTGTTGTGAGTCAGTGACACTTTAGTGTGAGTTTTTTCCAGATCCATTTATACAAATAAGTTTTGATTGAGGAAAAAAAAAGTAATCAAAAAGGATAAAAATGTGGATCTAATATCTGAGGGGAAAAGAAAATATTCTTTAGGGATGGGGATAGGGAAGTAAGAAATAGAATAAAGAACATGATATACCAAAGACAAAATTTTTCCTCCTTTATACTTTTTTCACAGTGTCATACACAGCATGAGGGTTCATTCAAGTTTATAAATAAAAATAATGTTATGAATTGTGCCTTGTAGCAATCTGTCTTATTCTTCCAGAGCAGGAGCAAAAGTATCATGGGACATTTCATTGTGGTTCTGGAATCCTCTGATGAGTAGCAACTTTGAATTTCCAGATAGTAAGAGTCAAAGGAAAGTCGGGGATTGGAAACTATATCAAAAATATTTTATCAACAGGACACAAAGGCTGAAGGGGCCAGAATGGGTATATTTACAAAAGGGTAAAACATGTATGAAATATAAACCTGATTTTATTTGATAATGAGCACATATAACATATATGTGCAATATAAAGGAAAGCTTACTTCATCAGGATTCAGAGGAACTATATACAAATCCTATTTGACTATCTACTATCAATGTGACTTTCAACAAATTGTTTCACATTTTTGTGTCTACTTTTCTTCATCTGTAAAATAATGAGGTCAGCTTAGATGATCTTTCTTTAGATCTAAGTGACAGAGTGTTTGGAACAGTGGACATCAGAAGGACTTGAGTTTAAATGAGGTTTTAGATTCTGACTATGTAATCTTGGGAAAGTATTTTTATGTTAGTTTGATCATCACTAAAAATGAGATTATAGTAGCACCTAAATTCCAGAGTTGATGTAAGGACAAAATTAAATAATATATGTAATTTTCTTTGCAAATTTTAAATATATAAACACGAGTTATATAAATACTAGCTATTCATCATGAACTGTACTTTTAAATGGGATCTTTAACCACTATATGAGGGCAATTTTAAAATTATTTTCTGAATAGTTTCCACTGACCTAATTATCATTTTGCTTCTAGGATCAATTAATATAATGCCCTCATACTTGATTATACAGAGCTTTTCTCATTCTGAATCTGTCTCTGTCTCTTTCTCCTTTTCCTCTTCTTCTTTCTCCTCTTCTTCTTTCTCCTCTTCCTCTTTCTCCTCCTCCTCCTCCTCCTCACCTTTATTCTTCTCTTCCTCCTCTTCCTCCTCCTCCTCTTTGATTCTTCTTTTTTCTTTACCTATTTAAAAATATCTCTTTTTTACATCATATTCATTTCAATGTGTCTTTCCCTATTAACAATAAAAACACATTACACATTTTAAATGATCTTTAAAATATACTTATTACACTTTTCATCTCAATTAAAAAAACCCAACTTCTAAATATTATTTTTCTTTTGAAAAAGAGTACCTAATGAATGATTAACATCAGATTAACATTCCCACAAAGTGAACACATGTTGAAAATAGCCTCTGAAGATATTGGGACATTGACTTTATCTTGAGAATTACTAGGAGATGACTAGTTTAGAATGGATAATATTGCTAAAAATAAAGTAAAAATGGGATTTTGTGAAACAGGATAGTATCTGTTTTTGACTTCTTTTCCATCCTCTCCCTTTTCAGTTCACTAATAAGAAAGGGTCAAAGTGAAAACAAAACAGCTTGGCCCTGCCATGAGCTCATTTAGTTGGGTAGGGATAAGAAGACACATGGGAAACATTACTGAATAGCAGCTGCTACTTCCTTTGATCAGTCCCAAGAGAATTATTTACTTAGTTCCAATGGAAATATTCTATTTGTTGAATTAAAACATCAAGATCAGTTCTATATATTTAGTGACTGAGGATTTAGAATATTCCATTTTATAGCATTAATAACACATCTAAGCATTCTCTATAAAATGTTCATCTTTATCTATAACTGCATTTGTTTCCAGTGGAATCATGCTTCATATTTTTTCTCAGGATATGTGCTGTGGGGCTATCATCATGTGGAAGAAGGCATCTTCTACTACAAGGGGGGTCCCAAAAGTCTTAATTCCATTTTAAGCTAATAATAGTTATATAACAAGCTTTGTTATACCTCTATAATAAGTTCCCTCATCTATTTTTAGTAATCAAACCCTTATGGGTGTAGTACATGATGGACCTGTCTTATATTGGATCTCATGTTAAAAAGGGATATTATGATAATGTTTTAGAGCTTATCTCTGTGTGTATGTGTGTATATATATGTGTGTGTGTGTGTGTGTGTGTGTGTGTCTCTTTAGCTTTGCTGCTTATTTTGTCAGCAAAGAGTTTGAAGCATACTAGAATCTGTGAGCTCCCTAATTCTGGCTCTGATGTGAGATGAAAAGGCAAGGCATACCTCCTAATGTTGCATAAGTGGCAACTCCTCAGCTCTTTACAATCAAATTTAAGAGGAATCTTGAGAAGTAGGTTTAGTTGCTGAGATGACTTTGTCCATCCCTGGGCGACAACCAATGACCTAAGACAATATTTCCTGATGTATCTTGGGAGATATATGTTCAAATGTAAGTAGTAGTACAGAGAAAGAAAAGAAAAAGGAGAAAGAAAAGGAAAAAAAAGAACCATGAGTCAGCCATAAGCAAAACACAATGTCTATTAGTGAGATTGATGGTCAGGGCATTGTGAAGACTCTAATGATAAGTTAGTGTAAAGACCAGGATGGGGCTCAAGCATTGACTAACAGGGAGGATGGGGAAAGAAACTTTTATACTCTATTTTATATAGTTCAGGAAGAAATGGAGTTTCTCTGGAGGGCACTGATAATAATTCAGGTATCTGCAGGTGAGATATAGTTGCTTTCCTTAGATTCCTTTAGACTTCTTTTGGCAACTTGTTATTTTCACATCAAAAATGTATGACTATACATGAACAATGAACAATATAATGAGATGTATGCACATACACTTTCACACTTTACATTTATATACTCTATATTCGTGTATACATAATACATGTTTATGTACATAGATAGATACCCATGAATGTCAATGAATGTATTCATATGAATTTGTGTACAATAGATACCAAAATATACACACATACATATAGAAACATCTATAAATTTCTATCTAACTTTCTACATCACACACATCCATGCTTCCCTATCTATTAACTAGCAGTGTTTCCCATGTTATGTGTACATGAAATTGCTTATTCAAAGGTCATTATGGAGGAACCAATAACCAAGATGTCACAATATATTGAGCAGATAATTAAGAAACATTTCTCTAAATATGGGATTTTCTTCTTTTCTTTAATCTCCACCTATTTTCTTTCCATGTCTACCATAGGATCATAGGTTTAAGGCAGAAAAGATCTTGAGAGTTCATTTCGTCTAACCTCCTTCAGCTTGTTCTGTTTGGTCTGTAGACAAGAGGGGATGAAGAGAAGGGAAGTAACCTGGGAACATTTATTGAGGCAGGAAAAAGAATGTTTCAAGTAGGAATTTAGAATCTCTTTACTCTAAATGAGAGTAAGGAAGAGAAGGCTAAGGGTCTCTTGCCTTTCTTCAGGAGCCACTATTTTTAGAGGTGACTTTTTTTAAGCACAGTTTCTTTGCCTTGTAGGCCTCTAAAGGCCCAACTTATCTCTGATACACTTGACCCAGTTTGCCTTCTTGCTTCTGTGTTGTCTCCCACCATTCAAAAAACACCTTACTTTTTTACTTAGATCGTCATATTTTATTTGATTCTTATTGTACTAACTCAGTTTTAGACGATCCTGTGTTTGCTTAGCTATCCTAGAAACATTCAGTTTATATATATAGAATCACAGGATTTCTAGACAAAGGGAATATTATAAGCTATCCAATCCAATTCTCTCATTTTATAGAAGAAAAGGAGAGAAATTAAATGGCTTTCTAAATTATACTCCTGGCAAAATCAGAAACTGTACTCTTGACCTATTACTGGTTCAGTATAGAACTCTTATGACATCAGTCAACTTTGTATCCATCGATTTCTATCTACATTGCCTAATATTTAGAAGTCCTTGGTTAGCCTACTAATCTAATCACTGAATGTTAAGTGACTTATCAAAGGAGTGTTTTTACTAAATTGACTTTACTATATAACTAGTTTCTGATTATCAGTATTACAGCCTCTTAAACTATAATGTAACTCATTTCCTATGTCTTCTGCTTGGATAAGAATTTTGACTTGAAGATCTTGCAGCTGGTAGAACAAGTATTTAAACTATTCCCACTCATATAATGTGACTATATTCCACAGATTCACACATGCATTGTGAGATGACGGAATTAAAAGTCTCATCCATGATACCATGTAACATAGAGATATTTCATGTTTATAACATTTCAGTGCTGGAGTTTTGTTGTTGCAGCTAAAGTCAGGAATGACACAATTTGATGACAGAAGGAAAAATCTAATGTCATCCAAAACCACCACCCATAACTCTCAAAAACAGCTGAGTTGAAAGGTTAAACATACTGATGTAAGTATTCAACCTAGAAAAGCAAACTCAAATTTTGAGTGTAAATTTTCTGAGGAATGGAAGGGGATGGGAAAGTTTACTAAGGTTCAACTATGTGTTAGTAACTACTAAGCACTTTATAACTTTATATTATTTGATCCTCTCAACTACCCTGTGAGATAGGGAATATTTCCATTTTACTGAGTCAGATAGAGATTACATGCCCAAGGTCACAAACCTAGAAAGATCTTGAGGCAGGTTTTGAATTTATGCTTTCCTGACCTGAAGTTTAGGAGGAAAGCTTCATTTTTGTAGTTGGATTCCCTGAGCTTGACACAATATTGCAGAGAGTAGGTGTTTGTATTTTTCATTTGATTGAAGAAGTGATTTAAGTATCATCTTAATCCCCAAAGGTGTGGGGGGAGGAGAAAAGATTAAATGGAAAGAAAATGTTTAAGGGAAAACAGGCAAGACTGAATTTTATTTTTAAAAGTAGGGATGTTAAATGTTAGTTCTGCCAAACAAAGGAGACCACCACTCTCCTTTTGTGAAGATTTATAAAGGCAGATGTTAAAGACTGTTTTACTTAGGAGATAATTTTAATCCCTATTTATTAGAGGTTTTTAAGGATTGACTAATAAAGCCATTATAAGGGATCTCTGCTACATTTTACATTCTGTATGATCACAAAAGTAGTGATGTTTAAAATAAATTTTAGCCTTCCTATAAATCATCATGAAGAAATCAAGCTGTCTCAGAATGCAAAGCTAGGGAGAACTGACAGCAGTCCTGACTGCCTGGAAATCTTCACAGTTAGGTGGCCCAGAAGTGTTGAATTTTCTTTCTCTACACATCCATATCTCTGAGATTTGAGATGGAAAGTTGGACCCAAAAGAAATGGAAACCAACAGTCTCTCACTTAATTCACAAGCTTCATCTTTTTGATAGAGCAGAAATCTAACAGAGGACTGAAGGTATGACTCAGAAATTCTCTGCATGTAATAGGTAACTCAGAAGATACAAATGGTTATTATAAGATCTGAGTCCATTAAAAATAGCTAGAACTTTACAAGAACTAAAAACAACTTCCTATTTTCCCCCTTATCATTGTGTACCTTGGGATTGCACTTGTTTAAGAAAGAATCAAGAATAAGAATGTCATTGATGTATAAGGATTTTTCTGTTCTGCATTAGCTAGATCAATGGTTTTTAATCTGGGGTCTGTGAATTTCTGTTTTTAAATATTTTGGTAATCAAATTTCAATATAATTGATTTCTTTTTTTTAATCTTATGTATTTCATTTTAAGCACTGAAATATCACTGAGAAATGTTGTGTAGGATTCAGCAGACTGCCCAAAGGTTCCATGACATGAAAACATTTAAGGGCCTCTGGACTCAAGGAAGGTAATAGTCAACAACTATTTTCTGAGTGGGTCAATAAAATAAGGACAATGCCATTCTCAACCATAGTCAGAACAGATAGAGAGCTATATTTTGTGATTTCATGGGTCAGGAGGATCTTCAAGCAAAAGAAACAACTCCCTATCTGTATGTCCATACTTTTAATTATTTCAATGCAGCTGAGCCCAACTTGAAGGTCTGCTTCTTTGGGCTACCCTGAGGCAGAGAGAGTTATAACGACAATGCCAGCAGGGGCTGAGTCCAAAAATTGCTGCCTCCCTTTCCTCCCTCCCCCCAGCAAATGAAAGGATGACAGCAGCAAATAAATCTCTTCTCTCTCTCTCTCTCTCTCTCTCTCTCTCTCTCTCTCTCATCCTCGCTTATTTTTTTTTTGCCTTTAATCCTTTTGCCTTCCAGTGAATCCTTCCCAATCTATTTCCCATCCCCCTTCCCACAACTCTCTGCAGTTTTTCCCTGCTATTTGCAGCTAAATAACTGTCTTGGGGCTCATTTGAATTGTCTCTACCAGTCCCATTGCAAAGCAAGAATAGGGGGCTACATATCTCCATACTCCACTGGCTCCCTCTTTTACTTACTTGTCCTTCTTCCTTGTTCTCTTTCTCAGACTACTAAATCAATCTACCAAGGTAAAAACTTTTCAAACTTCTTTGATTTAAGCGGGTTTCTATTACAAGATATGGGAAAGCTTGTATTTTTTTTAAATGACACTGTGAGAATTATGACTCTATTTAATAGGGAAAAGAGTATCCCATCTGGTGACAGAAAATAAGGCTTCATAGAAAAGCTGCAATTCTTAGTTATTTCTCCCAAGTAAAGTAAATTTCCCCAAATACATGAGAAAATAATTTTCATCATTCACCCATGCAAAACCCCATGTTCTAAATTTTTCTCCTCCTCTTCCTCCCTCTCCTCTTTCCAATAAAACAAACAATCCACATAGGCCAAACGTGCAATTCTTCTAAACATATTTCCATATTCATTGTTGCACAAGAAAAATCAGATCAAAAAAGGAAAAATAAGAAAGAAACAATTCTCCAGAAAACAAAACAATGACAAAAAAAAAAAACTACAAAAAAGGTGAAAATGATCTACTATGGAAATTTACTATGGAAACATCTCTTTCTGGATGTGGTTAGTACTCTCTATTACAGTCAATTGGAATTGTCTTGACTCATCTCATTACTTTATATTGACCATCACATACACTTGTTACTATTTACAATGTTCTCTTGGCACTGCTCACTTCATTTATCATCAGTTCTTTTTTTTTTTTTGGTCTCATATTATCTCTCTCTTTTTAAAATAATAGTTTTTTTTTTATTTACAAGTTATATGTATGGCTAATTTTACAGCATTGACAATTGGCAAACTTTTTTTTTCCAATTTTTCCCCTCCTTCCCCCCACCCCCTCCCCTAGATGGCAGGGTACCAGTAGATGTTAAATATATTAAAGTATAAATTAGATACACCAAAAGTATACATGACCAAGCCATTATTTTGCTGTACAAAAAGAATCGGACTCTGAAATATTGTACAATTAGCCTGTGAAGGAAATCCAAAATGCAGGCAGGCAAAAATATAGAGATTGGGAATTCAATGTAATGGTTCTTAGTCATCTCCCAGACTTCTTTCACTGGGTGTAGCTGGTTCAGTTCATTACTGCTCCATTGGAACTGATTTGGTTCATCCCATTGCTGAAGATGGCCAGGTCCACCATAATTGGTCATCATATAGTAATGTTGTTGAAGTATATAATGATCTCCTGGTCCTGCTCGTTTCACTACAACTGATGGGCATCCACTCAATTTTCAATTCCTTGCTGCCACAAAAAGAGCTATTATAAACACTTTTGCACATCTGGGTCCTTTCCCCTCTTTTAAGATCTTTTTGGGATACAGACCCAGTAGAGATACTGCTAGGTCAAAGGATATGCACAGTTCCATAGCCCTTTGGGAGCATTTCCAAATTGTTCTCCAGAATGGTTGCATCATTTCACAATTCCACCAACAATATATTAGTGTCCCAGTTTTCCTACATTTCCTCCAACATTTAGCATTATCTTTTCCTGTCATCTTAACCAGTCTGAAAAATGTGAAGTGGTACTTCAGAGTCCAACTCTATAGAACTTACTAACACAGCCACCTCAAACTCAACCTGTCTAAAACATAGCATCATACCACTTGAAAAATTCTCTTCCTCCTTGTGGCTTCACTACTTCTATCCAAAACATCACTGTTCACATTTCCATGTTCATATCTTTTTGATTCTTTTTCTTCTATTATCTATTCAATCTTGTTGCAAGATTTATTCTTTCAATTTCTGTAACATTTCTTAAAAACATCCTGTCTTCTCTGTTGACATAATTATCAGTTACCAACAATTTTGACCGTTGTTGTAAAGCACTGACGTCAAGCTCAAATAAAAATGGGGCTGATTTACAGTGCTAGTCCTTTTTCGGTAATCTTGGTGTTGTATTTTAGGACTAGCACTGTAAATCAACAACAAAGTGTGTAAGTAGAAGCATACCAACTATCTTCACCAGAAATAATAAATGGGATTTTAGGCTTCAGACTTGTTGGGTCTTTCCCTTGACCTTGCTGTCTTTTCTCTTCTTGATGAGGATAATAGTAGGCTTTCAGTTCCACTGTGAGTTGAAAAGGGAACTCAATTGACTCTGTATAGTAATTCTATTCTCTAGTGGTTCTTCAGTTTTTCTAATAAGGAGAACAAACTTTTTTTTTTTATCTTGTTGCTGGGAGTTAGTAAGTTCATATGGATTTATTATCAAGGCAAACAATATTATGTATCAGATTATTTTTAATTCATAATTATTCTTTTTATATTACATGTATGGTTTTATATCTGTTACATAGTTGAGGGTCATGAAGTCTGGGAGTGAACAATTGTGTCTGGAATGTTCAAGCTCAGTATTATATTGAAGAAAGAGATTTGCACCTAGATATGAGAGGATGAAGAGAGGCTAGAATGAGTGCAATACTTATACCACCCCTAACCCCACCTTGTCTTCCCATATATTAGTTATTTTAAAAGAACTGGACAAGTAGAAGAAAATGCATCCCAATGAAAGCTGAAAGGCAAATCAAAGACAAACTAAACATGATAGGAGAAAGAGAGGGAGGGTATAAAGAAAAAGACAAATTCAATAAGGATAACAATTCTCAGAGTGCAGGAGAGAGCAAGAGGACAATGTGCATCAAGTTGAAGTTTTGACTGACCCTTAACCTTACATGGGTCTTTATACTTTTGTCTCTTTGTCATTTTACTCTCAATATATGAATACTTTTACCATGGACTTATATATACTTGTGGCACATTGTATCTCAGGTTTTAGGGAGCATTTCATGTGCTTAATATTATATTAGTAATACTCTTTTCTAAAACCAAAGTGTCTGATTGAGAATCAGTAAGGAGTATACTGAATTGGGGTCTATGAATAATAGCAATAAACTCTTCACCTTCTTATGGTTACAACTAGAGCCTGACAGGCAAAATAACAGTGTAATAGATTGTATGAATATTCCTATATACATGCCTGTGTACAAAACACATCCATGTGTATATTGACATAATATACAAGTTCATGTATGTGCATGTGCAATATACATATAAGTTTGTATACTATACTCATATATACATATAGAAATGCCATACCATTGTACATACACATATACATAAACACATTTGCTTGAATGGCTTTTTTAATATTATACCAATAGGTAAGAAAAAAATGTATACACTCATGTGTAATATTATATACATTGATATGATATTATTTGATTAATATACTAAGTATAATGCAAATAAATAAATGTATATCATTTAGATATGTATATATCAACATATAATATAGGAATTTAACATATGCACAAGTATAATATAATTGATTTGTAATTGTATGTATCTCTAGGTATACATATATACACGCATATACTTAATACATATATACATGAGCTTAGTAAAACAAATTATGAATTTGAGGAATTCAGAGAAAGATTGTGATATTGTGTGTAGACCTAAGAAACAGCACTAAGATATAATATAACTTCAATAATATAAACAATTGTACCACAAAAAAAATGTTTGAGGGAAAGACATTTTCCACTTGCTGAAAAAATTGAGGATCATGGATTTGGAGTACAGTATACACTTTCATATGGAATGATAGTGATAGTTCTTTAATATATGAGAAGATTACAGAATTTACAAGGTGATTAAGCTAAGAAGAAGTGACTATGTTATCAAAAAAAGACAATAAAAATTTAGATTTGAAAGCAAGTAAAAATAAAAGCATTATCTTACATTGTGCATATTACTTTATAATTTCATTGAAAATTAAGTACCAAAATGTTTATCTATGTATTTATTATATCTATCTAGGAAGCCTAGTATAACAAGTAAAGCACTTAGTGATCAATCAGTGTTGCCCCAAATAGAAGTAGAATGAGATTAAAATTTGTCAAATGAATTTGAATTTCTTCAATTGCTGTGTAAATGTGATCAGATTGGGGAAATAATCGAGCAGACGCTAATTCATCTGCTGACTAAATCATGCTATGAAATTGCTTTGGTCTTTAAATTGCTTAGTAAACTAATCTAGTTGCTTTATGTCTTTCTTTTCTTCTTTCCATTTCTAGTCATTTCTTTAAAATCTTATAGATATACTTTTAGAAACAGAATTTACTTTTAAGATATGATTTTGTATATTATCACAATAACAAAATATGTTTTTTGATGACTGAGAATTCTTAAAATATTTTGAGATTTTTAAAAATTATTTTATTGTTCATGCTGGTAGATATTCTTTTTTTTATTAGATTATCAATTTGTTCTCTGAGTTCTTTTTTGTTTGTTTAAGCAAAGATAAATTAGACACATGCAAAATTTCATCAAATTCTGATTTCTACTTGAGACAGTGTGTTGCATATTACTTTCTCAGCTCACAGCAATATTTTGGTTTAAGAAATATACATAGAGCCCTGTTTGAATACTATATATCAAGAGAACAGGTAAGTGTCCTCATTATTCATAAGTCAGACAGCACCCCAAGTGTACCTTGTCTTAAATTGCTTTTGAACCGTCTATAATCTCTAGAAATGTCTTCTTCCAAAATACATTTTGCAGGGAAACTCAATTTGAATTCTGCTTTTACTGTAGCTACATACAAAAGTCTACAGATAGTCTTGAAGGTCACTTTGACATTGTTCCCATAAGTATAACTTTGCTATATTTATAGAGCAAAAACACAGGAATGTTCTGCATGTCACAGGATAAGATTATAAGATGTCTTCTTCATGGACCCTTTCTTAGTAATAATGCAGTAAACCTCTCCCTTTCTTTAAAAATAGAAGCTTGTTCTCACTAAAACAAAACACTGAAGAGCGTTTTTTTTTTTTTCAAAAACACAAGCAGAATGCCATGAAATGAGTCATCAGCTGTGTTCAGTTACAGTGGATTTATCTGTGCCTCTGTGTAAAAGCCACTCAAAGAGTCAGCAAAAGAACAGCCAATCTGCTGAGAGCTAATCATGCTGGGTTATTCTTGGAGGAACATGGTGTTTGTACGTAATACTGACAGATACCAATTATTGCCTCCAATTGGCAAAATGAATGGATCTGAACAGTTATCTTAAAGGTGTTCTCAGCAAAGACTATATTTAAACTGCTGACACCCATAATTGTCTAGTGCTAACCCAATCCTGGGTTACATCTTAAGTATTTTGCAATATGTAGCTAGACTTGCTAAACTTAAACATCCTTTGTCCCTAGAAGAAATATGATAAAAAAGACTTTATGTTAGAATGCTGATTTACTTTTTACTTTCAGTTATTCTGCTCAATATTATAATTGGGATATTTGGCCTTCTCCCTCCCCCCCCCAAAGTAACTATATTTTGCTAAAAACCCATACTAGATGATCAATTTCTTTCCTGGTTGGGAAGGAACTTAGCCTTCGAATGACTTAAAACTCTTTGTGTTTTTGTTTTGTTTTGGTTTGGTTTGGTTTTGGTTTTGGTTTTTTAAGTAGAAAGTTGTTAAGTGGTGAGATCTAGCTCCTGAGTTCTTTTGAGAATCTTAATTCGTAAAAATTTTCAACTTAATGAAAATATTTATCAAACACTGATAATGTACACTGGAAAATTATATGGAATAGTAGATTCAGTGCCAGATCAGAAACAGCTAAGTACAAATCCAATCTTATACACTAACTAGCTGTGTGACTCTGGATAAGTCATTTTATCCTCTTTGTCTTATTTTCCTCATCTGTAACATGAGCTAGAGGAGGAAATAGCAAGTCATGATCATACCTTTGACATGAAAACCACCAATGGAATCACAAAAAGTACAACGTGACAAAAAAAAAAGTTGGATACAATTGAAATGACTGAACAAAATGACTGAACAACAACAACAAGAGCAAGCACAATGTATATTAAGCTGTTAGTTTCTAGGTTAGATACAAAATTTGATTCATTTCAATTTCATTTATTTCATTAAACATTGTCCATCTACTATATAAAATGTACTATACTAGATTCTAGGTGTTAAAAAACAAACAAAAGCAACAATAAGGAAACAATCCCTGCCTTGGAGGAACTGTCATTTTTCTGAGAGGTAAGACACAGATATATATGTATGAGGTGCATATCGACACAAATGCAAAAGCATTATAGAATAAATACACAGTATGGTAAAAAGAATGAGACCACTAAAAATGAAGAGTACCAGGAAAGACCTCATGCAAGAGGTTTCACCTAATGTGAGTCTTGCATGTAAATAAAGATTCCAAAATGCAGAGAATAGCAAGGAGAGCATTTTAAGAAGGAGGTATTGTATCACCAATACAAAGGCACAGAAAGAGGTATAGGATAAAATTTCACATACAGTGATGAGTGAGTTAAAGATTTAGATCTGGAAGAGACAACAGAGGCTATCTCAATTCCCAATTTTACAGAGAAGGAATTTGAAACTCAGAAGGGGGATGGAGCAAATGGCTTATGACAGGCTATCACACAAATAATATATATCTGATCTAAGAAACACTTTTGACTCTAAGCAAATAGACTGGTTAAGGAGGCATAGAGAGGTAGGGAACAATCTGAAATTAATTTGAAAGAAGTATATATATATATATATATGTATATATATATACATATACATATATATGCATATAAATGTGCACACACCCATATATGCCCACATTTAAATTTCTAAAATAAAATTAAGCCCTTACACTTGTCAGTTTCTTTTAATTGATAATATTGAACATATTCTGAAATAAAAAGAAAAATAGAAAAACTTTAAACTTTACTACATTTGTGAGATCTTACATATATTATTTGTGATAATGACTAACATTTTATTTTGATTTACTATACTTTTTTATTGTTATAATGGGAGGCATCTTTGGTAAAGTAGGAAGTCAACAACATCAATAGAAGAAAGAAAATAATATCAATAAGACTAATTGTAATTTTTAGAAGAAAACAACAAAAAGAAATAGTTGGGTTGAAAAATATATAATGATAAGGTTTGTCTTCAGAACTTATCCTTTTCATATTTTTGACTACTGGCATTTATAATAAAATTATCCTACAAAAAAGGATCTCACAATTTCTGTGTTAAACTTTTACAAATGAAAAAATCATAGATAGGCTGAGATTTATATATTGAAAACCACTTTGTTCTGATGCTAGCTCTTTTTATTGTTGTATATTTTATCTAAAGTGACAAGAATACAAGTCATTCCCCAATTGATAAATGGTCAAAGAATATGGACAATTTTCAGATGATGAAATTAAAACCATCTATAATTATATGGAAAAATGCTATAAATCACAATTGATTAAAGAAATGCAAATTAAAACAACTCTAAGGTACTACCTCACATTTCTACGGCTAAAATGGCAGGAAAATATAATGATAAATGTTGGAGGGGATGAGGGAAAACTAGGACACTAATACATTGTTAATGGAGTTGTAAAATGATCCAACCATTCTGCAGAGCAATATGAAATTATGCCCAAAGGGCTATCAAACTGTTTGCTCTTTGACAGCAGTGCCACGATTAGTTCTGTATTCCTAGAAAATGGAAAAGGAGGGAAAAGGACTCACATGTGCAAAAATATCTTCAGAAGCTCTTTTTGTAGTAACAAGAAATTGGAAAATGAGTAGATGCCCATCAATAGGGATGGTTGAATAATCTATGGTATGTGAAAGTAATGGAATATTATTGTTCTCCAAAACATGATGAACAAGCTTATTTCAAAAAGGCCTGGACAGACTTACATGAGCTGATGCTAAGTGAAACAAGCAGAAGTAGGAATACACTGCACACAATAACAATAAGAATGTGCTGTGATCAGTTATGAAAGATTTGGTTCTTCTCAATGGTTCAGTGATCCAAAGCAATTCCAATAGACTTTGGACAGAAATTACCATCTGCATTCAGAAAGAAAACAAAGGAGACTGAATGTAAATCAGTACATGTTGTGTTCTCTTCTTTTTTACTTTTTTTTTTTTTCTCTCCCATGGTTGTCCCTTTTGTTCTGATTTTTCTTTCCCAACATCATTCATGAAACAATTATTAAAAATAAAGTAATTAATTAAGAAAGAAAAATAAATAAAGTGCCAAGAAAATTTGGCAAGAAAATGTCAATTTGATAATTAGTCTACAAGTGATGGGTTTTCCTTTATACTAAGTACATTGAATGTGTTTCTTTGCTCTTTCTTCTTTTTTAAATTATTTTGATTCAAATTTGCTCATGCATGTGAAACAAAGGGGGGGTATCTTGGAATTTTACCATTATTATATGAGGCATTTCCTCTTCATCTCAATGCATGTTCAGTATAACTTTCTAAGCAAATGATGCTTAATTAGAAATGGTGAAGCCAACATGACCAATCTTTATTGTGTTATTAATTTAAGAAACAGATTTGTTTCTTTTCTAAATGGTGCCTTAGTTATCTAAAATATGTAAACCTTATGCTAAAATTTGCCTGGTTTTAATATTAAAATGTTTCTAGCAAACATCTGTACACTGGGAAAATAATTCAAGTAATAGTTACTGGTAATTGTTTTCATGGTGTCCCTACAACAGTAGCGATTATATTACAGCATCTGTTAAAAGTGAGAACACCTTTATTGTACATTGACTTCTGCAACAGGTTTCTCCAAAATAAAAAGAATTTAGTCAGGTATTCAGCAAAAATTTATTAAACACTTAATATGTGATCAAGTTATTATGTGTGTTTTACATCATTAAATATATCATGAAGAAGTGAACTAAATGCTAAAAAATTTTTTGATGATCTTAAAATTTGTACAGTTATAGTCTCACAAATATGTTTAATATTATATATATATATATATATGATACAGGACTAAAAATACTGCATACACTACTCCAGAGTATTAAAATAAATGCTTATTTTTCAGGGAAACAAGGAAGGAAACAATGAAAGAAAGAAGGAAAAAAGAAAGAAAAAATAAAGGAAAAAAGGAAGGAAGAGGAGTAATGAAATAAGGAAAAAAATACAAAGTGAGAAAGAAACAAAGAAAGAAGAAATATTCAATTCAATTCTCATTCTTGCAAATAGCTTAGGTCATGGTTGAAGACAGGACCTAGGGTCTGTTTTGTTTCTTTCCCAAGTATCATCTACATGCTATCATTACCCTCAAGAGTATATAAATTAAATTCAATAAACATTGTATTTTTGTATTTGTGTCCCCAGAACTTAGAATATTTCTTGGTACATAGTAGAGCTTAAAAATGCATATTCATTTATTGCAAAATTGAATCATGAAATCCACTTTCCACATATTTTCTCAAATTAAGTTGAAGAAAATTAACAAGTGCCATCATGCCAAATGCAAAGTTATGTTTACTTATTTTAATCTAAAATTCATTATTTCCTTGAATTATAATCCTCTCTAACATTCAGTTGTCTATATGTTGTCTTACAAAGGAAATTATCATTTATAGTTAAATGGTTGTTTATGTTCAGAGCTAATGACTTTTATCTGTATTAAATACTCTTTCTATTTCCTCTTCCCTTCAATCAGCCCTTACTTCTCTGGGACTCCTTTTCTTCATTTATTAAATGAGTAGGAATAGATTAGATGAGAATTAAAGCTCCTTCTAATGCTATATTGCTTAACCTCATTATCCTATTATTCAAGTTAATGGTATGATTCATAACTATTTTTAGTTTTTTTTTACAAAAATTATTAAATCTCAGAATATAATCTATAAATCATTTGTCTCCCCTCATGTTAGAACACTAGGGTTGTGTTGCACTATTTTTTTTTTTTTTTGGTTTTCCTAATATCAGAAACTTGAGAATGAGAAAACTCACTGATGTTACTTGGTACATTCTTTGTAACATTAGAGAGTTATGAGTAACTTGGCCAGAGTTATATAGCCAATATGTGTCAGAAATTGAATTGAAGTCTTCTTTTCTATACCAGGATGCTATTAAAAGTAGCAATTCCAACAGACTAAATCAATAAGATAAACAATCTACTTTCTCAGTCTCCTCCAAAATAAAGAAAAGATAGAAAAAAAATGCAATTGATATAATCTTTTTCTATCTATCAACAACAACAAAACAACACTTCTTCCAATCTGGATTCATTGAAAATAAATAAGCTGACTTTTTTTTAATACCATGAAGAAATTTTTGACATTTAAAAGTTTGGACTTATAGATGAAAGCATATTCACTTTCCAGATGTAAGATGCAGTTCAAAAAGAAAAATAAAATTTTACTGTAGTCATACCTACAGTTATTGGACCACTGGATTGTCTATTCCATTATAAGAAAATCTTTGTTTACAGCCAGCATTTCAGCAGGGGTTTACATAGAGAAAGACAAGTTTTGAATATTTTTATGGAGAACTCTTTTAATGTATATTAAAAATAAATTATGGGAAAGACGGAATTGCTTTAGTACATGAAACAAGATGTCCTTATAAAAAATCCTTTATCCATATAACAGAAAATTCTGATCTCAGTGGTGTGAAAATTCCTAGAACTTCATTGAAAGGCATAATGAGCAGCAAATTTTCTCTTTTTGTCAAATGATCAGAGGCAGATTGGTAGAAATGCACTTCTGATCTCAATAGAGCTAACCCATTGATTCATGAATAGCCCAGATTTCATAGAAATACTCCATATCTTTTAATAGTCTTCTAAGAAAACTGGCTTCCTAATGAATCTAGATTAACCTCATTGAATTTATTTTATATTATTCCCGGTTTTCTTTATAAATCTCACCTGCAGCTCCATTTTTAGCATAAAAGCTTATTAGTAGTCTATTAAAAACAATCACTAGCTTTTCAGCAAAATGTACAGGTGTAATTATTTTTTACAATAGCATATACTGACACTGTGAATACTGTTCTTGAAATATCAAAGTTTAAAGTTCATTCTTTTCTTCCTTCCTTTTTTTTTTTTTTTTTTTTTTTTTACTTTGGTGAACCACCATCTCCCTCAACTGTGAACTAAATAATTGCACATTTTTAAAGATTTTCAGTCTTTGGAAGTCTATATACAGATCCCAGACAATTTTTTTTTTCTGAATTGATGATTGATGTAGTCAAATAAGTACATTGACTTGCTCCACTTTCCCTCCTCCACTGAATTGATTAGATGTTTTGATATAATCTTATGTTAATCAGCATGGCAGTAAAATGTTTGATCCTATAAAAAAAGGGCCACTACTACTTTCTTCTCTAGGATTCTCTATTGCCACCCCACCTCAGAAAATAAAATAAATTTCATTTATATTTATATGTTTGAAGAAAATTATAAAGGTAATAATTAAATGACTAGACAATAGCAGGTTACTTCTTAAATAATATTTAAGAAACATTGTAGGAATGTCAAGTGCCAGAAATGCAAAGTTTCAGCTATCAAATTTCCTTATCATTCCTGGGAAATAAGGAAGCACTGTCATATAAAATCTCATCACAATTTGAAACCCAGAATATGGGTAGGTAAGAAGCACAAAATAAGGAGATAGATAGATAGGAAAGAGAAGGGGCAAGGGTATGCAATACTTGTGCACTTATTATATGCCAGCCTCTGTGCTAAGAGATACAGATATTAGCAACCAAAACATTATAGTATAATGAAGAAGATTTAAAAATGGGCAGGGGGTGAAATTTAGGAATATGATGAGACTTTAGCAGAAGTGGTATGGAAGTATGGGTCCTGAGAAGAGGCAAAATTCACTAAACCTGAGATTCTAGTAAAAGGTAAATAAAGTATAATG
Organism: Sarcophilus harrisii; assembly: GCF_902635505.1. Lineage (NCBI taxonomy): Eukaryota > Metazoa > Chordata > Mammalia > Dasyuromorphia > Dasyuridae > Sarcophilus > Sarcophilus harrisii. The sequence continues at coordinate 153,849,029 of NC_045429.1, forward strand.
GATTTGGATAATGGATAATGGAAAGAGAGCAAATGGAGTAATAAAAGGAAGTTTGGAAAGGGAAGAGAGCATTTTATTTATAGCATTAAAACTCACTTCTGAGAAGTATTCAACTTTAAGATTTCATTAAATTTATTCATTTATCTGTCTATTTATTTATGTTAAATTTCATGATGGACAGGAATGGAATAGGAAAATAAGGATTGGAGTGTCTCTTAATATGGAAAAATAAATTGTGAATTCTTTGTAGACCATTGGCCTGGTCCTAGAAAACAAGGAATACCAGTTTCACTTAATTCTGGGGGTATGGATGCCCTGGGCTTAATGCTTAACTTTGTCATTTCATTTTATTGCCAGTCATTCCTTTAAAGTTTTTTACAATTTTTTTCACCCTTGAAAATAAAATACTTAATGCATTTATGTTTAGCCATAACTGATCACATGAACTTAATATTTCTTGTAAATTAAAGTGATTTTGTTAGAAATATTTAATATATAAAATTAATGACAAAGGAAACAGAAAGATTTAATGTTTGTTTTTAATGTCCTATATTCATCAATCCTTGCCATAACTTATGATTTGGGAAATAGATAATACAATTATGATTCTTCCATATAAAAGTTAGATGATTTAGAAAAATCATCATGGCAGATATTTGATCTTGGAGATATTGATTTTAGAAAGAGGTACTGAATCTGTTTCCCACAAAGTGACATAAATGAAACATAATAGTTGAGATAAATATTCCATAATGTATTTCATACATGTATTTCATACAAAACTTCAAATTATTTTTAGCTAAAGACTTATAGCTCTTTGGCTTTCAGGAAAAATTAAGAATCTCTGTTAAATATATTGCTTTGGGAAGCTGCATTGAATTTCTGGATTCCATTTTGGGAATGCATTGATTTTATTTCCGTATTGAGTGGCAAAAATATGTACTGATTTAAAGACTACATAAAGATGAATTGATTTCTATATATAAAAATCACATTTTACTTTTAAGTTGACTGAAAAGGCAGAAAAAGGTTAGTGTTAACATAATTATTTCAGTGTGAATCAAAACTATTGATATAAAAAGGCCTTAAAATCTTTGCAGTTTTCTTTTACTATGTTGTTTTACACATGAAGGAAAATGTTTGGCTATGAGTACAGCTGAGATTAGATTTGAATAAAGATTTGAAAGCAGTGTGGAATTGTCATAGAGGAATTCTATTTAGAAACTTTTTTTTCTTCAGCATTATCGTTTTTTGTATGTGTATTTATTTTCCTTTTAGTTTATTGTTTAAAAATTTGCATTAAAATAGCTATTTGTTTCATAGTTCATCTGTTCCTGCTGAAGTCCTACTCTTATGATTATGATATCCCAATTGTTTACTGTAGGAATTATAATAATATGAGAAACAGATTATGGCTTCACAATGAATGCAAATAGCAAGACTAGATAAATTCATAGGGAATGAAAAGAGTGTTTTCATGCAAAGTTTGTGTATTATTAAAGAACAAAGGAAAGTAAAAACAGGAGAAAGGGACATTACAAATAAAATTAGTGGGCAAATTATAACCTGTCTACCAAAAGTCCCCTCACTTTCCAATCAGTTCCTTATTTTTGCTTTCTGTTCTAAATAAATATGTATTGATGGCAATCTTGCTATCTGATTAAATAGATCTGATATGTTCTAACTCATTTGTAACTATATTTGTTATTAATAAAATATTTTATTTTGTCATTTTTTTTTGGTATTCTTATGATATTGTATATAATATTTTATTCCTGGCTGCTGCCAAAAAGAAAATTTCTAGAAGATAGATATAACTATATGTATAAAATTGAAGAGCTGGTAGAATTTGAATCCACTGGTATACACATAAGGTAATTAAGGCAAAAAGGAGTTACATGAGTCTCCAAGTATTATACAAAAACACTGATTTCTTTATTTTGAATCTCCAAAGAGTATTATCCCAACTAATCACATAATCTATACAAGATTTGGTTTAGAATGATTTTATTATTTCTTTTTTTTAAAAAAAGGTTTTAATTTTCAACTATGCATAGTTTTCAACCTTTGCCCTTGCAAAACCTTGTGTTCCATTTGTTTTCTCCCTTCCTTACCCCCACCCCTCCCCTAGCTAGACAGCAAAGAATCAAATATATGTTAAACATGTGCAATTCTTCTATACATATCTCCACAAATATCATGCTGCACAAGAAAAATCAGATTAAAAAGGAAAAAAATAGAAATAAAACAAAATACAAGCTAACAACAACAAAATGTGAAAAATACTATGTTGTGATCTATTCTCAGTCCCCACAACCCTCTATCTGAATGTGGACAGCTCTCTCTGTCATAACACCACTGGACCTGGCATGAATCACTTTAGTGTTGAAAAGAGCCACTTCATTCAGAATTGATCATCATATAATCTTGCTGCTTCTGTGTTCTCTTGGTTCTGCTCATTTCATTTAGCATCAGTTCATAAAAATCTCCCGAGGCCATTCTGAAATCATTCTGCTGATCATTTCTCATAGAACAATAATATTCCATAATGTTAATATACTATAACTTATTCATCCATTCTCCAACTGATGGGCATCCACTCTGTTTCTAATTCCTTGCCACTACAAAAAGGGCTGCTACAAATATTTTTGCATTTGCGAGCCTTTTTCTCTTTTTTATGATCTCTTTGGGATACAGCCCCAGTGAAGACACTGCTGGATCAAAGAGTATGCACACCCTTGGAAATGGTTCCATATTGCTCTCCAGAGTGGTTGGTTCAGGCCACAATTACATCAAAAATATATTACTGCCCCAGTTTTTCCACATTCCCTCCAACATTCATCATTTTCCTGTCATTTTAGCCAATCTGAGAGGTATGAGGTGGTATCTCACAATTTGAATATCTCTAATCAATAGTGATTTAGAGCATATTTCATATAATTATAAATGGCTTTAATTTCATCATATGAAAAATGTCTATTCATATCTTATGTCTTACCATATCAATTGTAGAATGGCTTAAATTATTATAAATTTGAATCAATTCTATATATTTTAGAAGAGGCCTTTATTAGAACTCTTGGATGTATTTTTTTTGCCCAACTCACTGTTTCCTTTTTAATCTTGTCTCCTTTGGTTTTGTTGATTTTTAGTTATTTCTCAAAAAAAAAAAATCTCTAAAAAATTCTAAAAAAAGATCAATGTCCCAAGATGAAAATATGTTTACATTGAAATTTGAAAGAATATAAAACAATTTCCTAAAACAATTCCAAATGAGGAGTTCCACAAATATTCTGAACAATTAAATCTCTATTGCAAAATGTCTTACTTCCCCATTAAAATCAAATCATTTTCTCCAAGGTTACCAAAAATTTCTTTAAAGGCTAAATCTGATTGACTTTACTTAGCCTTTTTTCCTTTTGACACTCTCCTTCTGCTGTGTAATCATTCTTCTCTAAGCTTGTGTCCCACTTCTTTTTCCTGGTTTTCCTCTTAAAACACTACCTGTTCTTTTTTGGTCTCCTTTCTTGGATCAAAATTCATTCCCTGCTCACGAACCTTGGATGTCTTGCAATTCAGGAATAGGAATTTGTTAAGTATTAAATATACTGAGTTGTCTCTGGGGGAGAGGGTCAAAAGTAAAGTTAAAAAAAAACCCAAAAAAGCAAAAGTAGTCTAATGAGAGAAGGGACAATATGCAAATAACTATAAACAACAAAGATATATCAAGGAAAAACTAGAAATAATCAACAGAGTCAAAGTATTATTACAATTGAGGGAGATTGGGAGAAAAAATTCTTGTAGTAGACATTTTACAGTAGACAAGTATGTATGAGAGTCTTTGGTCTTTGGTTCCTCTAATTTAAATATATCTTTTTTTTATTTCATTTGCTCCCAAACGTTTAAGTAGTATCTCTATATAGATAACTTAAATTTTAATACTGAAGTATAATATTTTTCCTGGAATTCCAGCCCTACATCACCAAGGACCTGCTAAACATTTGTTCCTACACTACAAACTTATCCTTCTCTACCTCAAACTCATTATATCTAAAATATTGTTTCTACCCCTACTTATCCCAGTTTCTTGCTTCTCCTCAGTCCCATGTCTGATGAGTGTTCCATCATTTTCTAGTCAATCAAATTTATAACTTCATAGTAATCCCTGACTCTTTTTTCTTTATTTTTGCCTTATTCCTTGTAACCAGAACTATTACTAGGGAAGGGAATCTAGAATATCAATATAGCACATTGATATTTAGATTGTATTGATAGTACTTATAATCCTTCAGAAGTAATAATACAACAACACTATTTATGAAAAATAATCTGTTGAAATTGGAAATTTTCAGATGCCATTGCTTCCTAAGCTTTTAGTTGAGTAGCTTCACTTTGTCTGTCTCCATGTGAAATGGGGAGGGAGACGTAAGGGAAACATATTTCTAATCATTTATTGAGTATTCTCTTATCCTTTCCTATCCTTTGTCTTGTGAAACTCCTTTGGGTTTTTGGGAAGCTTACTATAGGCCTGAAAATAGTTACGCTTTGTCCATACCCTTTCAGTTGTCATGTTGTACTCCCAACATCTATTAAGAGTGTCCTCTCCTTTCCACCCTGTTGGAAAATAGAGACCTGGACCTCAGCAAGTTATGGCAAAAGAACAACAACAATAAATAACAATATTAAAAAAAAACTTTATAAGTGTGAGATTGGAGAGACATGGCTAGACAGATCATCTGAAAAAATAAACAAACTTAAATTTGTAGTAAACTAAAGTGATTTGAGTTATCAGTGTAATGTGAAAGTCACAAAAACTATTTATTAGACTGAACTAATGAAAGCATATTGTTTAGACTTAGAAAGATGATGGTCTCATTGTATTCTATAAGTTCATGACATATTGGGAATATCCTATTTTCTTTTGGGCTTAATATTTAATTAAGAACACTGGCAAACTGAAGAGAAGTTAGAAGTGGACTATAAGGATAGAATAATATTAGAATTAAGAAAATATATTTTTCCAACATGGTATATTAGAACAAATTATTTTGAGTGAGACCAAATACCATTTACATTTCTAAAAATATTAATTGCTCAAAGGTAGGAGATGCTTTTTATTCTTGCTTTTGCACTGCAAATATCAGAATAGTTTCTTGAACATACCTAATGATTAATACATATGTATCAATTGAAATGCATACATATGTATTAAATATGAGACTCAATGTTCCAATACTTGATTTTATCAACACAATAATCTTTATGAAGAGAAGAACAAGAAAAAACTCAAAATCTGGGGGAGGGCATCTTCCATTATGATCTGATTTGAAATACCTTTTGCTGGGTTCAATTGATATTAATAATCACATAATTTTAAAAATTAAATTATTCCTGTGGTTAGTTATATGAAGAAATATTATATAATATTATTCACATACATTAAGAATATTTTGACAGTCTTCATTTTATACTCCCAAATCACTTTTTAAAATCAATTAACAAATATTTATAAAGTGCTTACTCTGTATGGACTCTGTATAGATTCAGATCCTGCCATTAACATGCACTTATGTAATTTTTCAGTGATGCATATGGCTCCATAAGGCTTTAAGTTGTCAAATAGATGCAGATATGATTTGGTAGAGGACATTTCTTCTTTGAATATTTTACACAGATAGCTCCCCCCCAAAACATACCACCTTCCAGGAAAATATATCATATAAAATAAAAGAGGAGTAAAGTAATAGACTATTTCTGCTATCTCTGATTATAATCTCATTCCCAAGTAATAGCATTCTTTCATATTCCATTTTCCTACCTTTTCTATCTAGCAATGATTCAAATGTTCAAGTCAAAATTTTCTTAGAACTTCAACTTTTCATTGAGTGTTAACTATCCCTTTCAACTCTGTGATACTTAGAAATCTGATAAGTATCCCTTCGATGCATTTAATCAGATAACTGGCAAAAATAAATTTAATACCACATGTCAAAGGCATATTCTATAGTACTTACTTCAGTAAGCTGCTAATGACTTTTTTTTTGGTTAGTCATTCAACAATATCTCTATCATATTTTTGTCCAGCTTGTATATTTCCACATTTTTCACAAAAAAATAGAATAAGATTCTTTGTTATATGTTTTGCTAAATGTCCAGGAAAGTATTTCAATTGCATTTCCCTGATCTATAAGACTAGTAGCCCTGACTAAATAAGAAATATGATAAGTTTGGTAGAAGCAATTATTGCTTGAAGCCATGCTGTTTTTCTGTGATTACTACTTCCTTGTTTGAGATAGTCATTGTTTTAGTATTATATTCTGAAACTTTTAGCAAACAAAATATAACTCACTGATATAGTGTTTGCAAATTCTACTTGCTTTACTTTTATGAAAATGAAGAAAATTATTCTTCCCAAAGGTATGGTTCTTTTCCTTTCCTTCTATTCATTCTCTCCCCTTCTTTTCCCTTCTCTTCTCTTACCACAATTACTTTGTAATGGTGTATAGAACTGCATCTTTCATTCTTTGTGGTTTCTTACAATATTCTCCTTTTCCTTCATGCTTCCTGAATTTTTATTTTTATTCTTCAGTCATTTGTTATTTTCATTGGTAGCATTTATAGGAGGGAACTCTTCAAAACATAGTTTCTGGAACTATGTAAAAACAAATGGTGTGAATGATAGATATAGTGAACAACTCTATGTTTGTCTGTGTATGTGATAATTTAAAGTAGGATAATTTTAAAAATGTCTCTTCAAACAACTATGCAGGGACTTACTTACTCTAGGAGACCTCAAAGCATCCACAAAAGCTCATTTTTTGCAAAGGAGAATCAAGATCATTCCAATTAATTTGGAAGTTATAGAAATTTGTTATTTAATACAAACTTAAAGTTCAGAAATAGCTCAGATTATTTGAATTTGGCCTGTGCATGTTTTCATATGAAAATTATAAGAATAATATAAAGTTTTGACTTCTGATTTTAGCTGGATATTTCCACTTTTATTATAATATTTTTTTTCTTTTTCCTGAGAAATATTTCAGTATTGGATCCATTACATTTATTTTATCAGTTTTAATGCAAGGATTATTACTGTAATTTACATTTCTCAGTAAGAAGCAAGGGATTCCTGCTGTGGCTCTTTCCCCCCAGTATGCCACAAATTAACAACAGAGATACATTAAAGCCAATACAAGAAAAAAAGTTAATTCTTTTCAATATAAGAAAAATTATCTGCCCATGGGGCTACATAATTCCCTCAATAATATTCACAGAAAGAAGAAAACAGAGTTTATTGTAGAAGCTGCATTAATATTTTAGTTGCATATAAGACAAGATCATAAATCTTAAGATAATGTAGTAAAATCAATATTGATCACTGAAAATAGAAGCATTATCTTTAAGGCCATGAACCATTAAAAAATCCCAAGAGAAAAAAAGGTACACTTGTATTTACCAAGAATTACTAGAGTCTTAATAATATATTAAATACATATGCTAGATGTGGATTGTGTCCTTTATTTTATATTGACATCAATGGAATATGTTCTTAATAACAAACAAACAAACATTTATTCTAAATGTAATTACTAGGAATTTCATCTTATAGATATCAAATCCAGGATCTAGCTTGAAATAATAAATGTTGGCATATGGATGGTCCATTTTGTGAAAAACAAATATTTTTTTTTGCTTGTTTGTGTTTCTTTTTCTCCACTAAACTATGCTAAGTAATTTTAATTTAATCAATAGGTTTTTCAAGAATTCTTAATATATGGTATAGGAAAACTTAGTAACAGTGTATCTTTTAGAAATGAGAGTCCATTCCCCCATGAATCATGGTATGCGTGGCACACAGACTTAAAAATCAGTTGGGATATTCATATTTGTGAGTATCTATAGTTATAAGTGTATCCATTGCCATCCTTAAACTCCCATGGCATTGATACTTTTGTTAACCTGAGACAATTATGCAGTTTTAAAATCTAAAATAGGAATAAGTCTTTTGAGCAGGCAAGGGATAAAAACAGTCTAATATAGGTTTTCACAAAATTCTGATGTCTATTTTTTATTTAAAGTTTTTTTTTTTAAATTTTCAAAATATGTCAGTAGTTTTCAATATTCACCATTGCAAAACCTTGTGTTCCATTTTTTTTTTCTCCTTCTCCTCATCCTTCCCCCTTCCTTAGGTAGAAAATAATTCAACATATGTTAAACATGTGAAATTCTTTTATTTTCACTATTATCATGCTACACAAGAAATATTGGGTCAAAAAGGGAAAAAAATGAGAATGAAAACAAAAAACAAACAACATAAAATAAAAATACTATTTTGGGACACTCAGTCCTCACAGTTCTCTCTAGGTGCAGGTGGCTATATTCATCACAAATCCATTGGAACTGATCTGAATCACTCAGTGTTGAAAAAAGCCACATCCATCAGAATTGATCATCATATAATTTTGTTGTTGCTATGTAGAATGCTCTCTTTGTCCTACTTACTTCACTTAGCATCATTTCATATAAGTCTCTCCAGGTCTTTCTGAAATCATCCTGCTGAACATTTTCATAGAACAACAACATTCTATGACATTCATATGCCATAATTTATTCAGCCAGCTGATGGGCATTCACTCGGTTTCCAGTTCCTTGACACTACAAAAAGCACTGCCACAAACATTTTTTCTACATTGTATTCTAGATAGGAAAATAAAACATGTTTATAGGTTTAGCAACAATATGTTGGATGTTGTATTTTTCTACTATTCCACCCTTATTGAATGTTTCCCTTTTTACCATCTTTGGAAAATTCATAGGCTCTTTATCTCATACTCCCAACTCATGGAAGAAGACATTATAGCTAGCATATCCCTTGCTCCCTAATCAGCTGTTCTCGGAGTAAAAATGATCTTACTTTAAATTTGTTTTTCATTGTCAATTTAAATCCTTTATTTCTTCTCTGAATAACTCATTGATATAGTTTGTCCTTTCATTAATTAGGGGATGTCAGTCTTACAGATTACTTTCAGATATTCAATTCATAGATTTTTCTCATTCCATTAAATTTATTTTTATTCTAGCTATATTGAAATTTCTTTGGAAAAAAGGTTTTTTTAGATATATAATTGATATTATATGATTTATTTGTCTATGCTATTCTTAATCTATTTATGATTTTTCCCTCTTAATGTCATTTGTGAAAAATGTAAATGATTTTTAGTTGTAAAAGATCATGTGATTATTTGAAATATATTATAGCATATAATATGATACTAATCTATGCCTATTTTATTTTATTTTTAAAAAAATCACAATTACTGTTATATTCCAGCAGTTCTAAATGATCAAAAAGTCATCAAAAACTACTGGAGGATCCCTCCCGTTTAATTTTTTTTTTAAATTTAAGATCTGAGAATCTATTTAAGACAATGTTCTTGGGACATCATTATTACCAATAAATCATTTTTTTCATTATAGATACTTCTCTAGTGCCTTAAAGTTTCCACATACATTACATACACTATTTCATTTTGTTACCACATTAGTAACACAAGGTAAGTACTGTTGTAATACAGGAGCCACCTGACAGTGGCTGCTGAAGATCCAACCCAGACCTGCAGAATGTATCTCCTTGTGTGAGAGGATGATACAAGGAGACTGAGAGGCAGTTGCTGTTCTCTGACCTCTCTGACTAAGAAGCCTTTGAGTTGTCTGACCTCTCTCCTCTTCCCTCTGCCTCCAATTTATCTCATTCCCAGTCCACAACACCTGTGTCAGCAAAGGCTGCCTTGCATCTTCTTCAGATGCTATGATCCAGAGCTGTGGAGGCTCTCTGAGAATTGACCTGTGCCTTAACAAAGTACTATAGTTATTATTGCCATTTGTCACATACAAATACAGACTTATGGAGGGTAAATATCTTGGCCATTGTCACAAATCTAATAAATATTAGATAGGTTTCAAAACCAGATGATGTGCATTGGTTTTGTCTCATACTTTAGTAAATGTAGAAGGTACAAACAATTCACAAAGGTCACATAAACAAATATAAAAGTCTAGCACATTTGATTTGCTTGTGAGTTTTCTTTGAAGGAAATTTACTTTTTATTTCTTTCTTATTATTTTCTTCATCTTTCCCTATTGTATAAGATATAGTTCTTTACATAATTGTATGTCTGTGTATGTGTATGTATGTGTGAATATGTTTATATAATCTTCCTATCTTTGAACAATTCAGTAGACAATGAGGTTTAGTATTGTCAGTATTCACTGACCTTGTTTTATAAATTTTTCTTTGTGCCTGCTGTTTGTAGAAGATAATTTTCCCTATTGCCTCTTTTCCGGTATGTTCCTCTTTGCCCTTTTTTCCCCTTTAATTTGATTTCACTGAAACAAAACAGTATCATTCCCAGGTTACTGTTCTAATTAGATTTCCTTTATGACCCCTGAATTCTGAGTTGTGAGTTTATATATGTACAATATATGTAGGATTATATTCAGTTTTGCTGGGTAGGTTATTTTCAGTTGCAATCCTAGATCTTTTTCATTCTGGAATATCATCTTCAATTATCTCTGCTTCTTTATAGTTGTGACTTCTATATCTTGTGTAATCTTGAGCGAGCCTCTTTACTACGTATCTTCTTTATTTCTATTTGCAGTATTATTTTTTGAGCTTGATGTTTTAGATTTTGATTATAATATTCATGGAAGTTTTCATTTTGAAGTTTATTTCAAGTGCTAATCTGTGGATTATTTAAATTTCTATTTGAAACATATTTCTTTGGAAATGACCAACAGGATGATTTCGGAAAGGCCTGGAGAGACTTACACGAACTGATGCTGAGTGAAATGAGCAGGACCAGGAGATCATTATATACTTCAAGAACAATTCTATATGATGACCAGTTCTGATGGACCAGGCCATCCTCAGCAACGAGATCAACCAAATCATTTCCAAAGGAGCAGTAATGAACTGAACCAGCTATGCCCAGAAAAAGAACTCTGGGAGATGACTAAAAACCATTACATTGAATTCCCAATCCCTATATTTATGCACACCTGCATTTTTGATTTCCTTCACAAGCTAATTGTACAATATTTCAGAGTCTGATTCTTTTTGTACAGCAAAATAACGTTTTGGTCATGTATACTTATTGTGTATCTAATTTATATTTTAATATATTTAACATCTACTGGTCATCCTGCCATCTAGGGGAGGGGGTGGGGGGGTAAGAGGTGAAAAATTGGAACAAGAGGTTTGGCAATTGTTAATGCTGTAAAGTTACCCATGCATATATTCTGTAAATAAAAGGCTATTTAAAAAAAAGTAAAAAAAAAAAAGAAATATATTTCTTTGGAATATTACGTCTAATTGTTTTCAGTTCATATTTTTCAGGTAGCCTAAATATCTTATTACTCTATCTCAATCTATTTTCTAAGTCAGTTGTTTTTTTTTCCCTGTAAGATATTTCTCATTTTCCACTTTTATTATTTTGTCTTTTTAATTATTTGTCTCATAGAGTAATTAGCTTAACCAATTCTAATTTTCAAGAACATATTTCTTCAATAGATTTTCTACTTCTTTTCCTAATATATAAGTACCATTTTGATATCTTTCTTCCCTGACTACCATTTGTTTTTCCTATTCTACTACCTTTATTCCTCTCATTTGATTTTCCCAATCATTTTTTAACTTTTTAAAAATGCTTTAACGTATATATTAATGTTATATGTGAATCCAAGTTGTTTTATACTTTAGGGTTTTGCTTTTATTCATTTTTTGAATCAATTCTCTTCTGTGTCTGTAGCTTGAGCTTTCTCATCACTTTTTTCAAAAACATTTTATTGGATCATTTCTCTATTTGTTCATTCTAAGAATTCTAATTATTACCTCTTGACATTATTTGAGTTCTGGGTTCTCTGCACTTCTTGAGGGCAAATATTATGTAGACTTCTTTCCTCTTCTAATGATTTTTACTCCTAATTATTTCACATCTCTATTTGGGTTATATGTATAAGTTTATGATACTCCTGAAGTGATATAATCTGAGGGTTGTATGGGAAAGGAAAAAGTCTGTTTAATGCTCTTTTAATTTGAGATCTGCAAGTTCCTACTCCAGATTTGACTCTGTTTCCTTCATTTGTAGGTTTCACTATACAACCCGGTGGACTCATCCATTATTAGTCTATTGGGAGTCTCTGCAGATTTAGAGTGACTGAACAGTTGTCTCAATTTTGGTAAAGATCTCGTTTCCTGGTTATTATACTGCAGGCTTCTACACTAAGCTGGAGGCTAGAAGTGAACCACTGCTCTAAACCTGGTATCAGAGACATTAAGTTGTTATTTTTCTATTCCTTGTGTGTTCCTTACTCAATATATAGAGAAGACCCATGCTGGTTCATTTCTATCTGTCCTGGATCAATAAATCAGAACTAGGTGGTGAGCAATAAAACTGCCAGACAGTAACTGTTCTTCCAACTAACAGTAGTTCAGGAATCTCATAGGATCTCTTTCTGTTTTGGTGCTTCTTGTTCAGATGCCCTGTTTCAAACTTCCTTCAGTTTCTGGCTGCTACAATGTAACTGAATATACTTAGGGCTACACCACTGGTCCAGTTTCCATAAACTTTTGTGCTTAGTTCACTATATTCTGAGTTAAAAAATACTCACTGTGACTTTTTCTTGGCTTTTATGCTGAGAATTTGGTTTGGTGCATTTTGTAAATCTTTGTATAGACGTTTTTGGAGGAAGGGGTTAGACTGGTCTTCCTTCTCTTTTGGATTTTGATGCTACCTGCCTAGATGATGGGTGGATTTACAAAGAAGCCACAGATATCTGATATACTCTATGATGCTGCTTTTTTTCTCATAATCCCTACTCATGGGAGAAGAATTTAGTATTAACATATCCCTTGCTCTTTAATCAACTGATCTAGGGGTCAAAATTATCTTGCTCTTTTTATTTTCTTTTTTCACTGCCAGTTCAAATCCTCTTTCTTTCTGATCTTCATATACTAATCCTCACTACTACAATAAATTAATTTCTTGTTATCATTTATGAACTTCCTGGTCATATGCTCCCTCTGTCCCAAGAAATTAGAGGAAGTTTTCCCTTCAAACTCCCTGGCTTCATGGTCTCTTTAACATGAAATATTGATAGGGTCATACATTAGAAATTCTCTTTTTCTTATTTTCAAAAGAATTGACACTATATCCCAGAATTCTTAATTATAATTCTGAAAAAATACAAAATCTTACTCTAAAGCAAAAAACAAAACAAAACAAAATAAAACTCAAGTCCCAAGCAAACAAATAACAATAACAACAACAAGAAAACCAAATCTTTACCTTTCAAAGTATGGAATCACTGCTAGAACAAACAATTTGAAAATGCTATTAGAGTTTTAATGAATAAAAATGAATAAAAAATGAAAAATAATGAAAAAATATGAATCAAAGGTATGATAAGGTATCAAAGAAATAGATTGAATGAAAGATACATAGTTACTTAGATAGATAGACAAATAGATAAAAGCTATTGTGATCTTAGGTTGTCATAATGGTAAATTGTTCAAAACAAGGAAGGTACCAATATTACTGAGCTCCATCTATTATAGTCAGAAAATGAATACTATGTTAAGTTCCACATAACACATTTTTAAGAAAGATATTTATTTAATGAAAATAGTTTACCAGAGAAAAATGTGATGCTGAACATTTTAGAAAATATGTTATATTAATATTTGTTGAAAGAAATGAGAATGTTCACCCTATGGAAGGAAAGGCTCAGTGAAATCATGATATTTGAAAGACTGCTATTTGGTAGGAAAGTTAGACTTGTTTTATTGATTACAGAAAGGACAATGACAAATGATGGTTGAAGTTAAAAAAATCAAATTTTAGCTTTATACATGTTTAAAAAAGACATTAAAATCTTCAAAATTGAAGAGATGTCTTCAATTTAATATACTGGAAGGCTTTAAATAGAGTCTAGAATAAGTATCAGAAAAAAAATAAAAGCACATTTTTCCCCTTAAAATTTTAATAATATTCTTTGATTCCTTATGATACCTGTCTTTGGGGAGTTCTAAAGACTTCTGACACTGATTATGTATTTATTTTGTTGATGCTCTGCTGCTTTTAAAATCAAGAAGGGCAAATGCTTTTCATTATCAAAGTCAATTATTTGAAAAAAAAAACTCTATGATCTTTTAAAATTAGTAGAAAATTTATATGTATATATCCAATAATTAATTTTCTTATAGAGCTCATTTGTATAAGTGTTGGAGTTAGATCTTGTCCTTATTTATTTATTATTATTGTGTGTGTGTGTGTGTGTGTGTGTATAGTATGATTTCATTTTGTCAGACTCTTGGGCCACATTTAACTGAATTCTTCATTAGGACAAAATTTGTAAATAAAGACTCCATTATCCGATTCCACAAAAAATAAACAAACAAAACATGTTGTTAGGGGAAGCAACGTTATAGGGGCCAGTTAGTTCCAGAGGAACAATGGTATAATTAGGACAGTAAGGACACTGATCCTCAGGAGATTAACAGTACAAGGGCTCAAGTGCCAAGTTGGATATGTGCCGAATATCCACTGTGTCTCAGGCAATTGGCCATATGGTATTACAGCAGGGTTTTGTGACATTACAGTGGGGTTTGGTTATAACATATCAATAATGTTATCTTGAAATTATCTTGGTGGAGACCATGTTTAACCGAGCATAACTAAAGTTGTTAGTAGAATACATATTAACCATCTACAGAAATACTAAAAAAAATGAATAAAGAATAAATGAATAAAATGAAACAAAAAGAATACATGAATAAACAAGACCCCCTAAACAAATTAAGAACAAAGAAATAAATGATCTGAAATTAAAGATAATGAAATAGGGGAAATTAGATTTGATGTCCTGAGAAGAGTGCAATAAATCACTACTATTTTTATTTTCCTAGTCTATGTATTAACATACACACACACTATAAACTAACATAAACATTTCTTTGGGATATAATATACTGATTTCTCTTAGGCAACAAATATCACTTTGAATCAGTGATTCTGCAAAAGAATAAGGATTATTTATTGATTCAGAAGCACTATCATTAGGTAGATCACAATTTACAAATAAACTATTGGAGGGAAAAAATTTGAGAACTTTATCTACATGTGTTAGTGAAGTAATGAATTTTATAACGCTTACACCAAAATCTATATTTTTAGAGTGAAAACTCCTGCTAGTTTCCATGGAAATTTAGGGTTTCCCTGTTTCAGAAATATAATTATTCTGGATTTCTCTCTATTCCTGCTTCAATTGTCATTATTTTTCCTGCTAAAGTATGGAGGGGTAGTGTGGGAAGATGTTGGTATTCCAGTTGATTTGGACACAAAGACTGTGTCTTTGAAATTCCTTTTTTTTCATATCCATTTAAACAGTAAGTTTAGGTGTTGAAAGTGTTTCTTTTTTCTTATAAAACTTCTGATAGTCATTTAGTTTGAGGTAAATATTATTCATGCATATGCAGAATTGAAAAGAATACAACTCAGTGAATAGAAGTTTCTATCCATCTTAGCCTGAACAAAAACTTCCACCCAACACATACACACATACACACAATTTTTTTTGTTAAAGCATTTTATTTCCAAAATATAGCATAGATAATTTTCAACAATTTCCTTTGCAAAACTTTGTGTTCCAATTTTTTCCTTCCCTTCGCCTCATCTCCTCTCCTAGATGGCAAGTAATACAATATATGTTAAACATGTGCAATTCTTCTATACACATTTCCATAATTATCATACTGCAAAAGAAAAAAAAAATCAGATCACAAAGGAAAAGAGAAAAAACAAAATCAAAGCAAACAACAATAAAAAAGGTAAAAATAAGCCATGATTTCATAGAGGCCTGAAGAGACTTACATGAACTGATGAAACATCACAAGGCCATTGGAACTTACCTGAATCACTGTTGAAAAGAGCCATGTCCATAAGAATTGATCATAATAAAATGTTGCTGTTGCTGTTTGCAATGTTTTCATGTTCCTACTCACTTCACTTAGCATCAGTTCATGTAAGGTTCTCCAGGACTCTATGAAATTATGTTTTATTATATAAGAATTATATTCTATACCATTCATGTATCATAAATTATTCAGCCATTATCAAACTGATAGGTATTCATTGATTTTTCAGTTTCTTGCCAACACACACATTTTTAAAATTTACCAAATAGCGTCAAAAATACATAATTTAAAAGTTTTTGTAAAATACTTATATATTTCAAGTACTCCATTTCTATTCAAAAATTTAAATACACAATGAAGCACAAAGATAGATCATTTTCAAATAGGACTTAAGTATTCATCTTTGAATTGCCTATAAGTGAAAAATGAAAGTACAGCATTGAATCACATAGGCTTGTTTTTAGTAGTCAAATTACATATTGTATATGATGGTTTTTATTTGATGTCTAGCTCAGCTACACACATATGTTGCAAATAAAAAATTCCATAGAAGTCTCTATTTTGTTAACACATGAACATTTGGTCTTCATATGTATAATGGGCATAACTGATCTATAGGTAGAAATCACTCATGAGTGGTAGATGATAAAAAAAAATCCTAAAGAATCCACTAATAAAAGATCCACTTTCTGAAAACAGTGCAGTGACAATATTCATTCAAATCAAAGTTTACAGCCATGAAGAGATAATAGAGCAGAATTCATTAACTCCTTAAAAAAATCAAGTAACAGCCAATTTTTTTTTATTTAATAGCCTTTTATTTACAGGTTATATGTATGGGTAACTTTACAGCATTAACAATTGCCAAACCTCTTGTTCCAGTTTTTCACCTCTTAGCCCCCCACCCCCTCCCCCAGATGGCAGGATGACCAGTAGATGTAACAGCCAATTTTTAAGTACAATGCCTTAAATAGCAGATCTGGTGCCCTGTCTGCTTTCAAAAGTGTGAAACTCAATATAGTAAATCAATTGTCAATGTTATTTTCTCTTGTGTATTAAATTAAAGAACCAGGGGATCAAAGTTTTGGATATAAACATTTAGAAAGAAAATGTGAAAAGTAAAATCCAGAGATCTTGAGTATGTTGTCCAATTTTTCTCCTCATTCCATCCCCAACTAGAACAATGGCATATCATTATGTCACAATAGTCAAAGTTGGAAATTTAACATATATGCTGCTTATATAGGACATGAATCCCAAGATTACCTTTTGAATGTACAGTAAGTATCATCTAGGGTAATACACCACAGGAGTTCTCTTGTGTCACTGTATGTTGGAGTTGATATATGAACTGTGTTAGACAGCAAGACAGAATTGTTTTCAATGTAATCCTCAGGGAGTCCTTCAGGAAAGGGAAAACAATGATTTTGAAGGTTCATTTCAGTGCCAGTTGGCAGAGATCTTAAAGGTTATTCTATTTTACCCATACTGCATAGTTGTTTAAATGTGTCCATGTGCAAGATGCCAAAGCAATGTTTATTTAGAACCAGTGGGATCGAAAAGTACATTCAAGGCAACAGAATTAGGGAAAATGGGAGTCGGTCTTCTGACTTACATCCTTAAAACCTCACATGTATTCTGAACAAAAGGATTTAATATCAGTGTTTTAAAGATTCTACCTCAATTTTGAATAAAAAAGCTGCTGGTTAAAGACTTTCAATTCTGTCCCTAGCTTAGCTGGACACTCAGAAATCTGCTGCCAAATTATTTATGGACATTCTTCTTTTCTATAAAGGTATGTGCATATATGTGAGTATGTGTATGTGTGTTTGTGTGTGTAACACACATGCATGTAAGCACACACCTGACTTGTCTAAAAGCAACAGGTATGAAGAAACATATTAGCTAGATGACACAGTGGGAAAGGTGCTGAATATGGATTGTGGAATATTCAAATTCAAATCTAGCCTCTAGTTTTTATTGCTCTATAATTATGTGATCTTGAGTAAATACATTAATTTCTGTTTGACCTTGTTTTCTCAACAGTAAAGTTGGGAAAATAATAGCTATTACTTCTCAGAGTCCTTATAGAATCAAAAAAGATAATAAAGTGCTTAAGACAATGAGTGGTACATAGAAAACACTGTGTTAACTATAATAATACTAATAACAAATAATCATTTTGTTTCTATTATTATCATTTTTCAAAATGAAAATGATTTTAGATATAATGGCAAATAATTAAGTTTAGGTTAAATATGTATGTTAATGTAGGGATACATACAGAGATGTGTCCATTTATGTAGTATGTATTATACTTATGCATATAATGTGCATATATACATGATAAATATATAAATATATATATATATATATATATATATATATATATAGTTTTGCTGTACTTGTATGCATATATGTGTATATGAAGGATAATTGATGACAGTGATGATGATAAATGATGGACATATACCGAGCACAATGTAAAACCTTTTACATATATTATCTTATTTGATCCTCACAATAATCCTAGGAGGCAGGTGTTATTATTAACACTATTTTACAGATGAGGAAACTGGTATAAACTGAGGTGAAGTATCTTATTCAAAGAATTACAAAAAGTATAATAAGTGTCTAAGATCAGATGTGAGTTCAGGTTTTCTTGACTATAGTTCCAGTACTCTATGTACTGTGCCATTTAGTTCTTTAGCCAAAACCAGTCTATGTATATGTGTGTGTGTGGACAGAAAAGTGTGATTAATTTTCCTTCTTACTTCTCTGGTGCAGATCTTTCTTCCCCAGTTCTGAGAATAACTTCTCTAAGGCTGTGGTGTAAAGTGTCTTCCTACAACTTCTTGCCTGTCCCCCTGCCCCAGCCTACTTTCTTCTTACTGTGCCACAGTGGTGCTGATTCCCTAAGAAACAGTAACCTGTTTTCTCCTGTTGGGAATGCAAATAGTGTGGAATATACTTTACACCTCACCTCTCCTTTATTATATTTGTCTTTGCTAAAAGGGAATCAAGGCAAAAGAGGTGATCTGTGCAAAGCTGGAGGAAAGGGCAAGATACATTCTATTTATAATCAGGTAAATGATTAGTTTGATTAGAATATACACAAAAAAGAAATTTATAATGAGTCTAGAAATTTAGTTGTAAGCCTAGTTTCAAAGAACGTTAACCCCTAATTTCATCTATACATAGATTTGTAGGATGGATAAATAGGGAAATGATAGATAAAGAGAGAGAGACAGATGGGTGGATAGAAATAAATTTCCCTATATTAAATATATTTTTATGTAAATATATTGTCTATATGTATGTATATATACAAACACATATGGAGAGAAAGCAAGAGACAGAGAGATAAGATAGAGAGGTATAAAGACAGAGATAGGGAGACAGAGACAGAGACAAGAGTTCCATAGACTTTTATTTCCCTAAGTATTTTAGAGACAATAATAGAAAACCCATGAAGACTTTTGAGTAGCATCATCCATGCTCAGACCTTAGAAATAATTTTATTTCAATGATCATAGAAGTTAGAATATATACATATGCATGTATCTATATTATACATACATATATGTATAATTTTAAATAAAATTAATTTTCCTGAAAAGTAATTCCATATAAAATTTTTTCCATTCTTTTTTTGGATAACTGAGTTCACAATTTGGTAGCAAGTCTAGACCTTTTTCTTCCCTTCTTATCTAATCCCTTGGCAAGACTTGTCAATACTTTACCTTCTGCATTTTGCACATCTTTCCTGTTTTTTTTTTTCAGTTAATGTTGCCCCAATAGTAGTTCAACCTTTTATTATATGAATTGTTAGATTAATTTTTTCAAATATTTCCTTTTCTTTCTATGTTATTGCCCCTTCAAACCATCCTCTCCACAGAGGCCACAATGACACTATTAAAATATACATCAAAACAGGTCTCTATCTTACTAAATGTGGAAAAAACATTGGCGATTCAGTTAGAAGACCTGGATTCAAATTCCTGCCCTGCCATAAACCATGTGATATTGGACTACAGTGAATTTATCTGTAAAATTATGAGATTGGATTAAGTGACAACTAATATAACTATAAATCTGCATTCCCTGTTTCATTCTTTCTTTTTTTTTTTTTTTTTTTTATTTAATAGCCTTTTATTTACAGGATATATACATGGGTAACTTTACAGAATTAACAATTGCCAAACCTCTTGTTCCAATTTTCACCTCTTACCCCACCCCCCCCTAAATGGCAGGATGACCAGTAGATGTTAAATATATTAAAATATAACTTAGATACACAATAAGTATACATGACCAAAACATTATTTTGCTGTACAAAAAGAATCAGACTCTGAATTATTGTACAATTAGCTTGTGAAGGAAATCAAAGATGCAGGTGTGCATAAATATAGGGATTAGAATTCAATGTAATGGTTTTAGTCCTCTCCCAGAGTTCTTTTTCTGGGTATAGCTAGCTCAGTTCATTACTGCTCCATTAGAAATGATTTGGTTGATCTCGTTGCTGAGGATGGCCTGATCCATCAGAACTGGTCATCATCTAGTATTTTGTTGAAGTACATAATGATCTCCTGGTCCTGCTCATTTCACTCAGCATGAGTTCGTGTAAGTCTTCCAGGCCTTTCTGAAATCATCCTGTTGGTCATTTCTTACAGAACAGTAATATTCCATAATTTTCATATACCACAATTTATTCAGCCATTCTCCAACTGATGGACATCCATTCAGTTTCCAGTTTCTAGCCACTACAAAAGGGCTGCCACAAACATTCGTGCACATACAGGTCCCTTTCCTTCTTTATAATCTCTTTGGGATATAATCCCAGTAGTAACACTGCTGGATCAAAGGGTATGCACAGTTTGATAACTTTTTGAGCATAGTTCAAACTACTCTCCAAAATGGTTGGATTCATTCACAACTCCACCAACAATGCATCAATGTCCCAGTTTTCCCACATCCCCTCCAACAACCATCATTATTTTTTCCTGTCATCTTAGCCAATCTGACAGGTGTGTAGTGGTATCTTAGTGTTGTCTTAATTTGCATTTCTCTGATTAATAATGACTTGGAGCATCTTTTCATATGACTAGAAATAGTTTCAATTTCTTCATCTGAGAATTGTCTGTTCATATCCTTTGACCATTTTCAATTGGAGAATGGCTTGATTTTTTATAAATTAGAGTTAATTATCTATGTATTTTGGAAATGAGGCCTTTATCAGAACCTTTGACTGTAAAAATATTTTCCCAGTTTATTGCTTCCCTTCTAATCTTGTCTGCATTAGTTTTGTTTGTACAAAACTTTTCAGTTTGTATAATCGAAATTTTCTATTTTGTGATCAGTAATGATCTCTAGTTCTGCTTTGGTCATAAAGACCTTCCCCTTCCACAGGTCTGAGAGGTAAACTATCCTATGTTCCTCTAATTTAATAATAATTTCATTCTTTATGCCTAGGTCATGAACCCATTTTGACCTTATCTTGGTGTACGGCGTTAAGTATGGATCAATGCCTAATTTCTGCCATATTAGTTTCCAATTTTCCCAGCAATTTTTATCAAACAGTAAGTTCTTATCCCAAAGCTGGGATCTTTGGGTTTAGTCAAAGACTAGGTTGCTATATTTGTTGACTGTTTTATCCCTTGAACCTAATCTATTCCACTGATCAACTAATCTATTCCTTAGCCAATACCAAATAGTTTTGGTAACTGCTGCTCTATAATATAATTTTAGATCTGGTACAGCTAAGCCACCATCATTTGATTTTTTCATTAATTCCCTTGAAATTCTTGACCTTTTGTTTTCCATATGAACTTTTTGTTATTTTTTCTAGGTCATTAAAATAGATTTTTGGGAGTCTGATTGGTATAGCGCTAAATAAATAGATTAGTTTAGGTAATATTTTCATCTTTATTATATTTGCTCGCCCTATCCAAGAGCATTTAATATTTTTCCAATTGGTTAGATCAGACTTAATTTGTGTGAAAAGTGGTCTGTAATTTTGCTCATAAAGTTTCTGATTTTCCCTTGACAGATAGATTCCTAAATATTTTATATTATCAGTAGTTACTTTAAATGGAATTTCTCTTTGTAACTCTGACTGTTGGATTTTGTTAGTGATATATAAGAATGCTGATGACTTATGTGGATTTATTTTATAACCATCAACTTTGCTAAAGTTGTGGATTATTTCTAATAACTTTTTAGCAGAATCTCTGGGGTTCTCTAAGTATACCATCATGTCATCGGCAAAGAGTGATAATTTGGCTTCCTCATGGCCTATTCTTATTCCTTTAATCTCTTTCTCAGCTCTTATTGCTATAGCTAGCGTTTCTAATACAATATTAAATAGTAACGGTGATAGTGGGCAACCTTGTTTCACTCCAGATCTTATTGGGAATGTTTGCAGTTTGTCTCCATTACATATGATGCTTACTGATGGTTTTAAATAGATGCTGCTGATTATTTTAAGGAAAAGTCCATTTATTCCTATACTCTCAAGTGTTTTAATAGGAATGGATGTTGGATTTTATCAAATGCTTTTTCTGCATCTATTGAGATGATCATATGGTTTTTGTTAATTTGGTTATTAACATGGCCAATTATATTGATAGTTTTCCTAATATTGAACCAGCCCTGCATTCCTGGTCTAAATCCTACTTGATCATAGTGTATTATCTTGGAGATGATTTTCTGTAGTCTTTTTGCTAATATCTTATTTAAGATTTTAGCATCAATATTCATTAGGGAGATTGGTCTATAATGTTCTTTCTCTGTTTTCAGCCTACCTAGTTTAGGTATCAGTACCATGTCTGTGTCACAGAAGGAATTTGGTAGGACTCCTTCATTCCCTATTTTATCAAATAATTTATATAGCATTGAGGCCAATTGTTCTTTAAATGTTTGGTAAAATTCACATGTAAATCCATCTGGTCCTGGGGATTTTTTCTTAGGGAGTTGTTTAATTGCCTGTTCTATTTCTTTTTCTGAAATGGGACTATTCAAGCAATTTATTTCTTCCTCTGTTAGTCTGGGAAGTCTGTATTTTTGGAGGTAGTCATCCATTTCACTTAGGTTATCAAATTTATTGGCATAAAGTTGAGCAAAATAACTCCTTATTATTTCTCTAATTTCCTCTTCATTGGTGGAAAGTTCTCCCTTTTTATTTTTAAGACTACTAATTTCATTTTCCTCTCTCCTTTTTCTAATCAGATTTACCAAAGGCTTATCTATTTTATTGGCTTTTTCATAGAACCAACTCTTAGTTTTATTAATTGGTTCAAT
Source organism: Sarcophilus harrisii (assembly GCF_902635505.1). Lineage (NCBI taxonomy): Eukaryota > Metazoa > Chordata > Mammalia > Dasyuromorphia > Dasyuridae > Sarcophilus > Sarcophilus harrisii. The sequence continues at coordinate 153,872,301 of NC_045429.1, forward strand.
AATTTTTTTACTTTCAATATTTTTAATTTCTCCTTTTAATTTTAGAATTTCCAATTTAGTATTTGATTGGGGTTTTAATTTGGTCTTTTTAGTTTTTAGTTGCAAGCCCAATTCATTAATCTTTTCTTTCTCTTTTTATTCAAGTAAGCCTCTAAGGATATAAAATTCCCTCTTATTACCGCTTTGGCTGCATCCCACAAATTTTGGTATGATGTCTCATCATTGTCATTATCTTGAGTGAAATTATTAATTGTATCTATAATTTGCTGCTTCACCCAATCATTTTTAAGACAGAAATTGTTTAGTTTCCAATTACTTTTTGGTCTATTTCCCCTAACTTTTTGTTGAATGTAGTTTTATTGCATCATGATCTGAAAAGAAAGCATTTACTATTTCTGCTTTCTTGCATTTAATTTTGAGGTCTTTATGTCCTAATATATGGTCAATTTTGAATAGGTTCCATGAACTACTGAGAAGAAAGTATATTCCTTCTATCTCCATTCAATTTTCTCCAAAGATCCAACATACCTAATTTTTCTAATATTCTATTTACTTCTTTAATTTCTTTCTTATTTGTTTTGTGGTTTGATTTGTCTAATTCTGAGAGTGCAAGGTTGAGATCTCCTACTATTACAGTTTTGTTGTCTATTTCTTCTTGCAACTCTCTTAACTTCTCCTTTAGGAAGTTGAGTGCCATACCATTTGGTGCATATATGTTTAGTATTGATATTGCTTCGTTGTTTATGCTACCCTTTAGCAGGATGTAGTTACCTTTCTTATCTCTTTTAATTAGATCAATTTTTACTTTTGCTTGATCTGAGATAAGGATGGCTACCCCTGCTTTTTTGACTTCACCTGAAGCATAATAGATTTTGCTCCAGCCTTTTACTTTTACTCTATATGTATCCCCTGCTTTAAATGTGTTTCTTGTAAACAACATATTGTAGGGTTCTGACTTTTGATCCAGTCTGCTATCTGCCTCCTCTTTATGGGGGAGTTCATCCCATTCACATTTTCGGTTAGAATTACTAACTCTGTATTTCCTGCCATCCTAATAACCCCAGATTGTGCTTTACTTATTCTTGCCTCCCCCAACCCTCTTTCCCCCTTTTAAACTTATGTACCCCTCTTGTATCACGATACTTATCCTCTTTATAATCCTCCCTCCCCGCTTTGAGTCTTTCCCCTTCCTTCCCTTATTACTCTTTTCTTTTCCTTTTCCTCTCCCCATTTTTAATGAGGCGAGGAGAATTTTCTCTAAAACAAATGTCAATTATTTTTTCTTTGAGCCAACTCTGATGAAAGTAAGATTCACACCATGTTCCTCCCCCTCTCTAAATTCCCTCAGATATGATAAGTTTCCTTAGTCTCTTTGTGGGATGTGGTTTCCCTTTTTATCCCTCCTTCCCACCTTGTTCTGCCATCATCCCTTTTCCATATCTACTTCCCTTTTTATGTTATATCAGTACAATCACATTATACATGTATTCTTTTGTATATCCACAACAGAAATACAATTCTCAAGAGTTATTTTACCTTTTCTGCATCTCTTGAGTTCTATTCTTGGAGATCAAATTTTTGTTTAGTTCTGGTTTTTCTTCAGAAACAAATGGAATTCATTTGTTTCATTAAATGATCCATCTTCTTCCCTGGAAGAAAATGCTCAGCTTAGCTGGGTAGTTTATTCTTGGCTGCATCTCAAGTTCTTGTGCCTTTCGAATATCATATTCCAGGCCCTTCTTTCCTTTAATGTAGAGGCAGCCAGATCTTGGGTGATCCTTATTGTGGCACCTCAGTATTTAAATGGTTTTTTTTGGCTGCTTGTATAATTTTTCCTTAATCTGATAGTTCTGAAATTTTGCCACAATATTCCTTGGGGTTTTTATTTTAGGGTTTCTTTCCGAAGGTGTTCGATGAATTCTTTCAATGCCTATTTTACCTTCTGATTCTATTACATCTGGGCAGTTCTCTTTGATGATTTCTTGTAAAATAGTATCTAGGCTCTTTTTTTCATCATAGTTTTCTGAAAGTCCAATAATCCTCAGATTCTCTCTCCTAGATCTATTTTCCAAGTCTGCCATTTTCGCAAGTAGATAATTCATGGTTTTTTCCAGTTTGTCATTTTTTTTGTTTTGCTTGACTGTTTCTTGCTGTCTTGATGAATCATTAGCTTCTATTTATTTAGTTCTAATTTTTAAAGAATTATTTTCTTCATTAGCTTTTTTTACTTCTTTCTGTATATGTCCAATTGAGTTTTAAATGTTGTGTTTTGGTCTGTGGAATTTTTTCCATTTCACTAATTTTTTTAGTGAATTATTTTCTTTTCAATTCACAGATCCTACTTTCTTGCGTGTTCTTTGTCTTTTCCAATTCACTAATCCTACTTTGTAGTGAATTCTTCATTTTTCAATTTCGTATTTCAGGAAGTTGTTGCTCTCTTGTAAGGCTTCTCTTTCCTTTCCCCATTTATCTTCTAACTCTCTTTTGAGACTTTTAATTGTCTCTTCTATGAGAGCATTATGTAAGGAGGACAGTCTGATGCATTTTTGCTGTTTGAGGTCTCTTCAGGTTTGCTGACCTGCTCTTTTTCTGCATAGAAGCTGTCGATTGTTCTTTTCATCTTTTTATTCATGTTTTAAAGCCTTTAGGGTAGGTCTCCTAGGCAAGGGGTTACCAGCTTCCTCTGCAGAGCAGGGAGAGATGTAAACCGATTTCCGGCTCCGAGGTATGGGAGTGCTCTGGGTGAGAGTTTTCCCTTCCCCCAACAGGAAGTGGATTCAGCATTGGCCGAGCTATCAAACTGCTTAGTAGGGCTGAGTGGATTATCGATTGCCCTTGGCTAGAGACTAAGGGGTGAAAGTGTCACTGCCCCAGGCCGGAGCCTCTTGTGGGACTGTGAGTATCAGCAGCTGACCGCAGACCGCAGACCACTGACCACAGACTGCAGACCGCAGACCGCAGACCGCCACAAACTCTGCCCAGGGTCTCTGCCTGATGCAAATCGGCCCTGGAAAAGCTCTATGGCCCCAAGCCGAGCTCCCCACTGGGCAGATTGGAGGTTAACCCGGGCTGTGTCCTCCTGCTGTGCAGGATCACAACTGCCCAAAGAAAAGCCCATTACTGGGTTGGGGCTGCAGCTTGTGCTGAGATCTGTGGCTTCACCCTCGGTTTGAGACTCTCCTTGGAACCTAATTTCTCTCCCAGTCTGCCGATCTCCCCTGGCCCGAACTAACCTTTTTGGCGAGACAGCAGATTTTCTTGACGGTGAGTTGTTCTACTTCTTATCTTTCTGAATTGTAGCAGTCAAGACTATTTTTGAGGCTCGATATAATATTGATAAAGAGGGTAAGAGAAGAGCTTAGAAAGTCGCGTGTGTCTTCTCCGCCATCTTGGCTCCGCCCCCTCATTCTTTCTTTATGACATACGAGCTAACAATATTTTTATTCCAAACTAACTAAACTAGTATCTATGCTGTCTGGAATGCTTTATTTTCTATTTCTACAATTTTACACAAGTGTTCACAAATCTGGACTGTACTCCTGAAACCTGATGTGTAAAATCTATTATTTCCTTTAAATCCTAGCTCAAGTACTACTTTTTTGTTTGTACATTTCTAGAAAATAAATAAAAATATTGATTAGTTCTCAATGTTCCTTGTGTACCTACTGTAGCTTTGCAGTAGAAATGAAATCTCTTGACCATAGGGAATCATGTTGTTTTATCTCAGTAACCCCAACACATAATGTGTTGTACATTATACATACATAATAAAATTAATTGGTGAGTAAATACACATCTGGTAGGTATTTTTTTTTTACTACAAGTGCAAATTGACAACGATTTTCAGGTATGATGCCATTTTACTACTCTTCAATAATTTATTTAGAATTTTAAAATTTAACAGTTCTAGAATTCACATGACCAGTATAGTATCTGCTAATGAAACAAGGAGATAATTAAAGAATAGTTTTAACTATATGAGTTAAGGCTAAGAAAAAAAAATAGAATTCATGTTCTATTGGCAAAATAATCTGAACACAAATGAGGATCACAAGATAAAAAATAAAAATTGTGATAAATTTCACATGTAAAGTCATAAGGAGTTATTATGAATCTAAGAAGTTGAAAGATTTAATACATTAATAATTATTATAAAATTACTATATAGTAAGTAGTTGAAAATATTTATAAATTGATTAATTTTAATTCAAACTTTTTATTTTCTTTTTTATTATAGCTTTTTATTGACAAAACATATTCATGGGTAATTTTTCAATATTTAGTTTTGCAAAAATTTCTGTTCCAACTTTTCCCCTCCTTCCCTCCAGCCCCTCCCCTAGATGGCAAGCAGTCCCATACATGTTAAACATGTTAAAGTATATGTTAAATACAATATATATATACCTATTTATACAGTTATCTTGTTGCATAAGAAAAATCAAATTTAGAAAGAAGGTAATAATAACTTGGGAAGAAAAACAAAATGCAAGCAAACAACAACAAAAATGTACAAATGCTATGTTGTGGTCTGCACTCATTTCCCAGTGTTCTTTTTCTGGGTGTAGCTGGTTCTGTTCCTCATGGAAAAAATTGAACTGATTTGAATCCTCTCATTGCCAAAGATAGCCACTTCCATCAGAATTGATCCTCATATATTATTGTTGTTGAAGTGTATAATGATCTCCTGGTTCTGCTCATTTCTCATAGCATCAGTTCATGTAAATCTCTCAAAGCCTCTCTGTATTCATCCTGCCAGTAATTTCTTTTTTTTTTTTAATTATATCTTTTAATTGACAGAACACATGGATGGGTAATGTTTCAACATTGTCCCTTGCACTCACTTCTATTCCAACTTTTCATTTCCCTACCTCCACCCCCTCCCCTAGATGGCAGGCAGTATCATATATGCTAAATATGATAAAGTATATGTTAGATAAAATATATGTGTGCAGATTTAAACAGTTCTCTTGTTGCACAAGAAAAATTGGATTCAGAAGGTAAAAAATAACCTGGGAAGAAAAACAAAAATGCAAGAAGTCCACATTCATTTCCCAATGTTCATTCTCTGGATGTAGCTAACTTGGTCCATCATTGATCAATTGGAACTGAATTGGATCTTCTCTTTGTCGAAGATAGACACTTCCATCAAAATATATTCTCATACAATATTGTTGTTGAAGTGTATAATGATCGCCTGTTTCTGCTCATTTCATTAGCATCAGTTCATGTAAGTCTCTTCAAACTTCTCTGTATTCATCCTGCTGGTCATTTCTTACAAAACAATAATATTCCATAACATTCATATACCACAATTTACCCAACCATTCTCCAATAGATGGACATCCATTCATGTTCCAGTTTCTAGCCATTAAAAAAAGGGCTGCCACAAACATATTGGCACATACAAGTCCCTTTCCTTTCCCTTCTTTAAGATCTCTCTGGGATATAAGCCCAGTAATAACACTGCTGGATCAAAGGGTATTCACAGTTTGATAACTTTTTGAGCATAATTCCAAATTACTTTCCAGAATGGCTGGATCCATTCACAACTCCACCAACAACGTATGAGTATCCCAGTTTTCCTGCATCCCCTCAAACATTCATCGTTATTTTTTCCTGTTATCTTAGCCAATCTGACAGGTGTATACTGGTATCTCAGCGTTGTCTTAATTTGCATTTCTCTGATCAATATTGATTTGGAACACCCTTTCATGTGAGTAGATTTCATCATCTGAAAATTATTCATATTTTGATTATTTATGAATTGGAGAATGGCTTGATTTCTTATAAAATAGAATCGATTCTCTATACATTTTGGAAATGGGGGCTTTATCAGAAACTTTAACTATAAAAATGTTTTCTCAGTTTATTGCTCCCCTTTTAAACTTGTATGCATTAGTTTTGTTGGTACAAAAGCTTTTTAATTTGATATAATCAAAATTGTTTATTTTACAATCAATGATGATCTCTAGTTCTTTTTTGCTCACAAATTCCATCCTCCTCCACAAGTCTGAGAGGCAAACTATCCTATGTTTATCTAATTTATTTATAATCTTGTTCTTTATGCCTATATCATGAACCCATTTTGATCTTATCTTGGTATAGAGTGTTAAGTGTGGGTCCATGCCTAGTTTCTGCCATACTGATTTCCAGTTTTCCCAGCAGTTTTTGTCAAATAGTGAATTGTTTTTTGGTAGTCTAAATTGTATAGCACTAAATAAATAGATTAGTTTAGGGAATTTTGTCATCTTTATGATATTTGGTTGTCCTATCAAAGAGCATTTAATATTTTTCCAATTAGTTAGATTTGACTTTATTTTTGTGGAAAGAGTTTTGTAGTTTTGCTCATAAAGTTTCTGATTTTCCCTTGGCAGATAGATTCCTAAAAATTTTATTTTATCGGTAGTAACTTTAAATGGAATTTCTCTTTGTAATTCTAATGATGGATTTTTTTAGTGATATATAAGAGCTGAGGATTTTAGTGGGTTTATTTTATATTCTGCAACTTTGCTAAAGTTGTGGATTATTTCTAATAGTTTTTTAGTAGAATCTCTGGGTTTCTCTAAGTATACAATTTTCTTTTTCTGTTTTCATTCTACCTGGTTTAGGTATCAGTACCATGTCTATGTCATAAAAGGAATTTGGTCAGACTCCTTCAATCCCTATTTAAAAAAATAGTTTATACAGCATTGAGGCTAATCCCACACATTACAGTATGATGTTTCATTATTCTCATTTTCTTGGGTGAAATTATTAATTATGTCTATGATTTGCTTTTTTTCCCAATCATTCTTTAGAAGGAGATTATTTAATTTCCAATTATTTTTGGTCTTATTTATTTTGTGGTTTGATTTATCTAATTCTGAGAGTGCAAGGTTGAGATTTCCCACTATTATAGTTTTGCTGTCTATTTCTTCTCCGCATCTAAATTCTTAAAAGAGAAATTAAGAGACCTGTAAGAAGAAATAGACAGCAAAAGTATAATAGCGGGAGATCTCAACCTTGCACTCTCAGAATTAGATCAAACCAAAACAATCAATAAGAAAGAAGTCAAATAGGTAAATAGAATACTAGAAAAGTTAGGTATGATAGATCTTTGAAAAAAAAAAAAACAACAAAACAAAATGTATACAGAAAGAAGTACACTTTCTTCTAGGCAGTTCATGGATCCTACACAAAATTTGACCATATATTAGGACATAAAAACCTCAAATTCAAATGCAAAAAGGCCAAAATAGTAAATGCATGTTTTTCAGATCACAATGCAATGAAAATTACAACCACAAAATAAATAAGAAAGAAGTCAAAGAGGTAAATAGAATACTAGAAAAGTATAGAAAAGATATGATAGCTCTCTGGAGAAAACAAATGGAGACAGAAAGGAATACCCTTTCTTTTCAGCAGTTCATGGCACCTATACAAAAATAGACCATATATTAGGACATAAAAACCTCAAACTCAAATGCAGTAAGGCAGAAATAGTAAATACATCCTTTTTCAGACCATGATGCAATAAAAATTACATTCAACAAAAAACCAGGGAAATGTATACCAAAAAATAATTGGAAACAAAATAATTTCATACTAAAGAATGATTGTGTGAAACAGAAAATCAGAGACATAATTAACAACTTCACCCAAGAAAATGACAATAATGAAATGTCATAGCAAAATGTGTGCGATGCAGCCAAAGTGGTAATAAGGGGAAATTTCATATCTCTAGAGGCCTACTTGCATAAAACAGAGAAAGAGAAGGTCAATGAATTGGGCTTGCAACTAAAAATGCTAGAAAAGGAACAAATTAAAAAACCCCAGTCAAACACTAAACTTGAAATTCTAAAAATAAAAGGAGAAATCTGATAATATAAAATTTTTAGGAATCTATCTGCCAAGGGAAAATCAGAAACTTTATGAGCAAAATTACAGACCACTTTTCACACAAATTAAGTCTGACCTAACCAATTGGAAAAATATTAAATGCTCTTGGATAGGGCGAGCAAATATAATAAAGATGACAATATTACCTAAACTAATCTATTTATTTAGCGCTATACCAATCAGACTCCCAAAAAACTATTTTAATGACCTAGAAAAAATAACAACAAAGTTCATATGGAAAAACAAAAGGTCAAGAATTTCAAGGGAATTAATGAAAAAAAAATCAAATGATGGTGGCCTATGTAAGATCTAAAATTATATTATAGAGGAGTTACCAAAACTATTTGGTATTAGCTAAGGAATAGATTAGTTGATCAGTGGAATAGATTAGGTTCAAGGGATAAAACAGTCAACAAATATAGCAAACTAGTCTTTGACAAACCCAAAGACCCCAATTCTCAGATGAAGAAATTGAAACTATTTCTAGTCATATGAAAAGATGCTCCAAGTCATTATTAATCAGAGAAATGCAAATTAAGACAACTCTAAGATACTATTTACACACCTGTCAGATTGGCTAAGATGACAGGAAAAATAATGATGATTGTTGAGGGGATGGAAAACTGGGACATTGATTCATTGTTGGTGGAGTTGTGAACGAATCCAACCATTTTGGAGAGAGTTTGAACTATGCTCAAAAGTTATCAAACCGTCATACCCTTTGATCCAGCAGTGTTACTCTGTATATATCCCAAAGAGATTATAAAGAAGGAAAGGGACCTGTATGTGCACGAATTTGTAGCCCCTTATTGTAGTGGTTAGAAACTGAAACTGAATGGATGTCCATCAGTTGAGAATGGCTGAATAAATTGTGGTATATGAAAATTATGGAAATACTGTTCTGTAAGAAATGACCAACAGGATGATTTCAGAAAGGCCTGAGAGACTCATACCTAACTGATGCTGAGTGAAATGAGCAGGACCAGGAGATCATTATGTACTTCAACAATAATACTAGATGAGACCAGTCTTGATGGACAGGTCATCCTCAGCAACAGATCAACCAAACATTTCTAATGGAGAAATGAACTGAACTAGCTTATACCGAGAAAAAGAACTCTGGGAGATGACTAAAACTATTACATTGAATTCTAATCCTATATTTATGACACCTGCATCTTTGATTTCTTCACAAGCTAATTGTACAATAATTCAGAGTCTGATTCTTTTTGTACAGCAAAATAATGTTTTGGTCATGTATACTTTATTGTGTATCTAAGTTATATTTAATATATTTAACATCTACTGGTCATCCTGCCATTTAGGAGGTGGGGGGTAAGAGGTGAAAAATTGGAACAAGAGGTTTGGCAATTGTTAATGCTGTAAAGTTACCCATGTATATATCCTGTAAATAAAAGGCTATTAAATTAAAAAAAAAAATAAATAAATAAAAAATAAAAGGAGAAATCAGTAAAATTGAAAGTAAAAAAACCATTGAATTAATTAATGAGTCTAAGAGTTGGTTCTATGAAAAAACCAACAAAACAGACAAACACTTAATAAATCTGATTAAAAAAAGGAAAGAGGAAAATCAAATTATTAGTCTTAAAAATGAAAAGGGAGATCTCACCACTAACAAAGAGGAAATTAGAGCAATAATTAAGAATTAATTTGGCCAACTTTATGCCAATAAATTCGACAACTTAAATGAAATGGAAGAATACTTTCAAAAATGTAGCTTGCCCAGATTAACAGAGGAAGAAGTAAATATCCTAACAGTCCCATCCTAGAAAAAGAAATAGAACAAGCTATTAAGCAACTCCCTAAGAAAAAATCCCCAGGACCAGATGGATTTACATGTGAATTCTTCCAAACATTTAAAGAACAATTAACTCCAATGCTATATAAATTATTTGAAAAAATAGGGATTGAAGGAGTCTTACCAAACTTCTTTTATGACACAGACATGGTACTGATACCTAAACCAGGTAGGCTGAAAAAGAGAAAGAAAAATTATAGACCAATCTCCTAATGAATATTATCTAAAATCCTAAAATAAAATATTAGCAAAAAGATTACAAAAAATCATTCCCAGGATAATACACTATGACCAAGTAGGTTTATACCAAAATAGGGGCTGGTTCAATATTGGAAAACTATTGCATAATTGACTATAGCAATAACCAAACTAAAGAAACCATATATCATCTCAATGATGCAGAAAAAGTTTCAAAAATCTTCATCCATTCCTAATAAAAACATTTAGAGTATAGGAAAAAATGGGCTTTTCTTAAAATAGTTAAATATATTTTTTCTTTTTTTATTATATCTTTTTATTGAAGAACCTTCCGGATTTTTTAAAATTTTCTTTCCTCATTCTCTTAATTTTCCCTTTCTCCCCCTCCTCCCAGATGGCAAGCATCCTATATTGTTGAATATGTCATATATCCCAATCAAATATGTGGCCCAAAAAATTCTCTTTTGACAGAAAAATTATTCAAAGGAAAAATAACCTGGGAAGAAAAACAAATATAAAAGTTTAATTCATTTCCCATGTTCTTTATTTGGGTGTAGCTGCTTCTGTCCATCATTGATCAATTAAACTGGTTAGGTCTTTTTAAAAAATCTACTTCCATCAGAATCATCTTCAACATATCGTTAAATATAATGATCTCCTGATTTGCTCATTTTTAGTATCAGTTCATTAAGCTACCAAGTCTCTGTATTCATCCTGCTGGTCTTTCACAGAACAATAATATTCCATAACATTCATATCCCATTTCCCAAATTTCCAACTGAAGGGCCCATTTTTTCCAGTTTCTGCCATCTGGGGGCTGCCACAAACATTTTGGCACAACAGGTCCCTTTCCCTTCTTAGTTTCTCCTTGAATAAGACCAGTTGTAGATGCTGGGTCAAAGGTTATGCAAGTTTGATAACTTTTTGGGATAATTCCAGTTGTTCCAGAATGGTTGGATTCGTTAACAACTCCATCAAGAATGCATCAGTGTCCCAGTTTTCCTGCATCCCCTCCAACATTTGTCAGGACAATTTAACAATTTACTTCCTCCTCTATTAAACTGGGCAGCCTATATTTTTAAGGTAGTTATCCATTTCACTATGATTCCTAAATTTATTGGCATAAAATTGAGGCAAAGTAACTCAAATTGTCAATTTCCCTTCAGGGGAAAGTTTCCTTTTCATTTTTAAGACTAACAATTTGCTTTTCTTCTTTCCTTTTTCTAATCATATTTACCAAAGATTTATCTATTTTTTCCATAAAACCAATTCTTAGTTTTATTTATTAAATCAATAATTTTTTAATTTAAATTTTATTAATTTCTCCTTTTAATTTTTGAATTTCAAGTTTAGTATTTAATTGGGGGGGGGTTAATTTGGTCTTTTTCTAGCTTTTTGAGTTGTAAGCCCAATTTATTGATCTTCTCTTTTGCTAATTTATTCAAGTAATCCTCTAGTGATATAAAATTTCCCCTTATTACCACTTTGGCTGCATCCCACAAATTTTGGTATGTTGTCTTGTTGTCATTCTCTTGGGTGATATTAATTCTGCCTATGATTTGCTGTTTCACCCATTCATTCTTTAGGATAAGATTATTTAGTTTCCAATGACTTTTTTGTCTATTTACCCCTAGGTTTTTATTGAATGTAAATTTTATTGCATTGTGAATTGCATTGAAAAGAATGCATTTATAATTTCTGACTTTCTGCATTTATTTTTGAGGTTTTACCTATTTTTTCCCCAATATTCTATTTACCTCTTTAACTTCTTTCTTATTTGTTTTGTGTGAAATCTGGATTAGCTCCCTGGATGCTTCAGAATCAGCTGGAGTCAGGATAAGCAAAAGTCCTTGGTCTTTAGGGGGAAAAGTGAAGGGGACCGATAAAATTGCCTCTTGCTCTCCATTGACTAACCTCCCTTCTCCTCCTCCTGCTCCAAAGTGACTCTGGCTTGCTTTACTCCACCCCCTAATCCCTCTGATGATTATCTGTAAACACCAAAAGTTCAAGCCAGCACAGAATAGTGAGAAGTGCCATTCTTCTGAGCATATGCTAATACAGTATTTCCCAATAGGTAATTAACCTTAAGTGCTTGGTTGTCTGATTCTGGTGCACTTATTCAGTTTCAGTCCATTATAGTTTTGTGGTTTAATTTATCTAATTCTGAGAGTGTAAGGTTGAGATCTCCCACTATTATAGTTTTGCTGTGATTTCTTTTTGCAACTTTCTTAACTTCTCCTTTAGGAAGTTAGATGCTATACCACTTGGTGCATATATGTTTAGTATTGATATTTCTTCATTGTCTATGCTACCCTTTTGCAAGGTATAGTTTCCTTCCTTATCTCTTTTAATTAGATCAATATTTGCTTTTGCTTGATCTGAGAATAATGATGGCTACCTCTACTTTTCACTTGAAGCATAATAGATTCGACTCCAGCCTTTTTCCTTTACTCTGTATGTGTCACCCTGCTTTAAATGTGTTTCCCTGCAAACAACATATTGTAGGATTCTGGCTTTTGATCCATTCTTCTATCTGCCTCCACTTTATGACAGAGTTTATCCCATTCACATTTATGGTTAAAACTACTAATTCTGTATTTTCTGTCATCTTTTTATCCCTAGATTGTACTTTTCTTTTCCTTTCACCCCTTAACCCCCTGCCCAGTATTAAACTTATGGGCACCACTTGCCACACTCAACTCTCCTCTTTAGAATCACTCCAAACCCTCATTCTCATACCTTTCTCTTATTTTTCTGTTCCCTTCTATTTTGCCTACTGTTTTCCTTTTCCCTTTTCCTTCCCCACTTTTTAATGTGGTGAAAGATGTTTCTCAGTAAACAAAATATGTCTAATATTTCCTCTTTGAGCCAAATCGGATGAGAGAAATATTCACACAATCTTCCTCCTCCTCCTTTAATTCCCTCAGATATGATAGGTTTCTTTTGCCTCTTTGTGGGATGTAATTTCCCTCTTTTTATCTTCCCTTTTCCTTTTTTCTGATACAATCCTCTTTCCCCTTCTACTTTCCTTTTTATATATTATATCAGTAAAATCAAATTATGCATACATCTATGTATGGCCATAAAATAATTACAGTTACCAAGAGTTCTTTTTACCTTTTTCTGCATCTCTTGTGTCCTATAGATGGAGGTCAAGTTTTTTTTTTTTTTTTTTTTTCCCTTGTTTACCTCAGCTTTTTTCATTAGAAACAAATGGAATTCACCTGTTTCATTAAATGTCCATCTTCTTTCCTGGAAGAAAATGCTCATATTAGCTGGATAGTTTATTCTTGGCTGCATTCCAACTTCTTTTGCCTTTCAGAATATTAGATTCCAGGTCCTTTGATTTTTTAATGTGGAAGCAGCTAGATCCTGAGTGATCCTAATTGTGGCTTCTCTGTATTTGATTTTTTTTTCCTGGTTTCTTAGTCTGAGAGTTCTGAAATTTACCCACAATATTCCTTGGAGTTTTTATTTGATGTTCTCTTTCAGAAGGTGTTCGATGAATTATTTCAATGCCTATTTTACCTTCTGTTTCTATTATATATGGACAGTTCTCTTTGATGATTTCCTATAAAATAGTGTCTAGGTTCTTTTTTTCATCGTGATTTTCAGGAAGTCCAATAACCCTCAGATCATCTCTCCTAGATCTATTTTCCAGGTCCGTTGTTTCTCCAAGTGGATATTTAACCTTTTTTTTTTCCATTTTTTTTTTTTTGGTTTTGCTTGACTGATTCTTCATTTCTCAACAAATCATTCATTTCTATTTGTTCAATTCTGATTTTTATTGAGTTATTTTCTTGATTTTTTTTTTTTTACTTTTTTGTACATGTCCAATTGAGTTTTTAAATGAGTTGTTTTGCTCTATGAATTTTTTTCCATTTCACTTTTTTGAATGAGTTATTTTATTTTTCCAATTCACAAATCCTACTTACCTGGGATTTTCTTTATCTTTTCTAATTCAGAAATCCCACTTTCTTGGGAGTTCTTTATCTTTTCCAGTTCACTAATTCTGTTTCCCTGGGAGTTCTTTACCTTTTCCATTTCACACTTTAGGAAGTTGATTTCTTTTCCCAATATTTCTTTTAATGAGTTACATGCTTTTCTGTACTTTCTTTCATAGCTTCTCTTTCCTTTACCATTTTTCTTCTAACTCTCTCTTAAGATCTTTTCTAATTTCTTCTAAAAGATCCTTGTGTAATGGGGACCAGGTTTTGCTGGAAACTGTCTGCCATTAGTCTCCTCAGGGTTGGAAATCTGCTCTCTTTTGGTATAGAAGCTATCTATAGTTCCCTTGGATTTTTTACTCATTTTTCAAAAGCCCTTGAGGTCTGCCTTCAGGACAAGGAGGTTCTCAGCTTCCTCTACAGACAGGGATAGAAGAACAGTAGCTGTCCTGCTAAGGGGCTATGAAGAATTGCCACCTGCTGGGAAAGTGTTGCTGCTCTGGGTGGAGTCCCAGCTCTGCAGGAGGTACTACTGCCCTGGGAAGAGTCTCACTTTGTGGATCAGAGGCTGCCCTGGGATGACTGGCTGAACAGTGAAAATGTCACTGCCCTGGGCAGAACCCCCCTGTGTACTCAGTGGAGTGCTGGGTGGGTGTGGCCAGGTCTTGTTTAACTCTGGGGTTTTTGGGTACACTCTACCGTTGGCATTTGTGTAACTTCTCTGATGATCTACTGCTTTGCAACCAACGCAGAGCAGTCAACCTGTGGTGCAAACTCTCCACCCATGGTGATCACACCCGCCCTTGTTCTCTCAGCATGGTCTAGCTTCTGTGTTCTGTCTCTCTGCCTGCACTGGCCTCCATCCACTGATCAAGACTGACCTTTTCTGGCACTCTTTCAAATTATCTTCAGCTGGTAATTTGTTGTACTTCCAATATCCATGTATTTTACCAGTTAAGCATTATTTCTTATCCTGAATTAGGTAATGAGTAAGTGAGGGTAAAAGGGAGCTCAGAATGAAGCTTGTGGTATTTATTATTTTGTATGATTTATACAAAACCTTAAAAGAAAAATACACAAAATATATCACATCTATTTATAACTAAAATACTTCTATCATTGTAGTTTGAGAAGAATGGAAAAAAAAGAATAATGAATTCTTTGGTTATCCAATAATATCGTGGAATAAAAAGGATTCCTAGAATTTAAACTTAGAATTTTAATTAAGCATTATATGAAATTTAAAAGAATGGAGAGAGAGATATTTTTCATTCTCACATAAATACAAGTAGTTAACTCAAAATTCTAAACATACTATATATAAACCAGAGCATTTCACTTTAAGAAATATTTATCAAAACCAATAATGAATAAGACACTAGCATACTTTCTGGATCTCCAACTTGTGATATACTCTGTATATGTCTGTAGATATGTGTATAGACATATGTTGCTATAATATTATATAATTATATGTGGCAGTGAATCAGGAAGCTATGACTTCAAATTTCTTTTTGCATACTGAGAAGTGTGACCTTGAGAAGTTGTAATTAACATTTATCCCCCCTCCCCAACCTTAGTTTCCTTCCTTTAGAGGTAAAATCAATGTCATAATAACATGTATCTCATAGAAACATTGAGAATTTCAATTGAGATGATATTTATAAGAAACTTTGCAAATTTAAAGTGTGACATAAGCCTCAGTTATCATTTTCTTCAGTGGAATCCAGATGGAAACAGTCCAGTAAAATTAACTCTCTTGCTATTATTCTTTCATATTTTATATTCAGAAGAATTTTGCCAAAATGGATGAATTAAAAACTTTTTTTTTTAATGGAGATATTTTCATATAGAATTTCATTTTCTGTAGACTCTGACAATATTTTCAGCAGTACTTCTCAAAGAGGTGATAGATATATACGTCTGATTTTTCAAGGTATTTTTATTCTGCTAGATTTTTATATTTTCCAAGATTCTCACGTCATATAGTATGGCGATTGTGAGCACTTGGTATAAAAGCATCTATTTAATTATTCATAAAATGTATGGATTCTGTTTATTACAAGCATGAAAAAAATGCTTCATTCTCTTCTTCTTTCCCTAAAAAATCAACCTCTTTTTAGGACATTCATATTTTTGTTTTGTGTGAGATCCACCTTCTAATCTCCTAGATTTCAAATCTGGTCACATATCCAATCATTTTATAAATCTTAGGGTTCTACATCTGCATTATTTCTGGCATATTTTCCTTTCTTTCTATTTACATAGCCATTATCCTAGTTCAAGTCATCATCATGTATCACCCAGACCTTATAATATCCTTCTAATTATTATTCCTGCCTCAAGATTTTCATCTATGCCATCTATCTTCCCCAGAATTTGCATAGTGATCTGAATATGTACAAGTGTGAATATGTAATTCCCCAACTCAATAAACTTAAGTTTCAATAAACTGGTTTAAGTTTACCTTTCTAACCTAGTTATGACAAGGTTATATTATTTTCTACCCTGTATATTATGTCCAGGACAAAATAATATTGCTATTTTGTTATTCTTGTTTGTTTTTCCCACATTGCACTCGATCTCTAGAATCCATGCCTTTACACGTTCTGTCTGTCATGGTTAGGTGCATTCCCAACTCACTTCCATCTTCTGCAATCAGTTTCATTCAAACTATGCTTAAAACACACCTTCTACATGATATCTATCTTTATTTCTCCAGATTCTAATCCTCCTCTTCTACAACTTTATCATTCATTCGTTTTGTATACATTTATATATTTACACCACTTTTTTTATTTTTTATTTAATAGCCTTTTATTTACAGGATATATGCATGGGTAACTTTACAGCATTAACAATTGCCAAAACTCTTGTTCCAATTTTACACCTCTTACCCCCCACCTCCTCCCCCAGATGGCAGGATGACCAGTAGATGTTAAGTACATTAAAATATAAATTAGATACACAATAAGTATACATGACAAAAACGTTATTTTGCTGTACAAAAAGAATCAGACTCTGAAATATTGTACAATTAGACAAATCAAACCACAAAACAAATAAGAAAGTCTCTCCAGACCTTTCTGAAATCGTCCTGCTGGTCATTTCTTACAGAACAATAATATTCCATAATATTCATATACCACAATTTATTCAGCCATTCTCCAATTGATAAGCATCTACTCAGTTTCCAGTTTCTGGCCACTGCAAAGAGGGCTGCCACAAACATTCGTGCACATACAGATCCCTTTCCCTTCTTTATGATCTCTTTGGGATATAAGTCCAGTAGGAACACTGTTGGATCAAAGGATAGGCACAGTTTGATAACTTTTTGAGCATAGCTCCAAATTGCTCTCCAGAATGGTTGGATGTATTCACAATTCCACCAACAATTCATTAGTGTCCCTGTTTTCCCACATCCCCTCCAACATTCCTCATTATCTTTCCCTATCATTCTAGCCAGTCTGACAGGTGTATAGTGGTATCTCAGAGTTGTCTTACTTTGCATTCTCTGATTAATAATGACTTGGAGCATCTTTTCATATGGCTAGAAATAGTTTCAATTTCTTCATCTGAGAATTGTCTGTTCATATCATTTGACCATTTATCAAATAGAGAATGGCTTGATTTCTTATAGACTAGAGTCAATTCTCTATATATTTTGGAAATGAGTCATTTATCAGAACCTAGGAAAGGAAAATTCTAATGTGTAGGACAGTATTGAAAGATGGTAAAAGAAAGAAATGAGAAAGATTTTTATTTTATGTGACTACGGCAATTTTCCTTGAAATTTGTTGAAATGACCTAGGCATATAGAATGAAATTATTAATAAATTAGAGGAACACAGGATAGTTTACCTCTCAGACCTGTGGAAGGGGAAGGACTTTATGACCAAAGAAGAACTAGAGATCATTACTGATCACAAAATAGAAAATTTCGAATATACCAAACTGAAAAGTTTTTGTATAAACAAAACTAATGCAGACAAGATTAGAAGGGAAGCAATAAACTGGGAAAATATTTTTACAGTCAAAGGTTCTGATAAAGGCCTCATTTCCAAAATATATAGAGAATTAATTCTAATTTATAAAAAATCAAGCCATTCTCCAAATGAAAAATGGTCAAAGGATATGAACAGACAATTCTCAGATGAAGAAATTGAAACTATTTCTAGTCATATGAAAAGATGCTCCAAGGCATTATTAATCAGAGAAATGCAAATTAAGACAACTCTAAGATACCACTACACACCTGTCAGATTGGCTAAGATGACAGGAAAAAATAATGATGATAGTTGGAGGGGATGCGGGAAAACTGGGACATTGATGCATTGTTGGTGGAGTTGTGAACGAATCCAACCATTCTGGAGAGTAATTTGGAACTATGCTCAAAAAGTTATCAAATTGTGCATACCCTTTGATCCAGCAGTGTTACTACTGGGCTTATATCCCAAAGAGATCATAAATAAGGGAAAGGGACCTGTATGTGCGCGAATGTTTGTGGCAGCCCTCTTTGTAGTGGCTAGAAACTGGAAACTGAGTGGATGCCCATCAGTTGGAGAATGGCTGAATAAATTGTGGTATATGAATATTATGGAATATTATTGTTCTGTAAGAAATGACCAACAGGATGATTTCAGAAAGGCCTGGAGAGACTTACACGAACTGATGCTGAGTGAAACGAGCAGGACCAGGAGATCATTATATACTTCAACAACAATACTATATGAGACCAGTTCTGATGGACCTGGCCATCCTCAGTAATGAGATGAACCAAATCAGTTCCAATGGAGCAGTAATGAACTGAACCAGCTATGCCCAGAGAAAGAACTCTGGGAGATGACTAAAAACCATTACATTGAATTCCCAATCCCTATATTTTCGCCTGCCTGAATTTTGGATTTCTTTCACAGGCTAATTGTACAATATTTCAGAGTCTGATTCTTTTTGTACAGCAAAATAACAGTTGGTCATATATACTTATTGTATATCTAATTTATATTTTAGTATATTTAACATCTACTGGTCATCCTGCCATCTGGGGGAGGGGATGGAGGGTAAGAGGTGAAAAATTGTAACAAGAGGTTTGGCAATTGTTAATGCTGTAAAGTTACCCATACATATAACCTGTGAATAAAAGGCTATTAAAAAAAAAGAAATAGTAAAAAAAAAGAAAAAAAATAAAAATTAAATTAAATTAAAATAAAATAAAATAAAAATAAAAAAAAGAAATTTGTTGAAATGCAAAATGACAAAGAATCCCTGTAGATAAGTTCTCTTGATTTGGGGGACAGGGAAAGAAGGAAAAGAAAAATTATTGATGAGCTCATTATCCTACTAAAATTTCAAAAGTTGGAGAAAAAAATAAGATAAAAGACAAAAAATATCTCTCCTTCAAAAGTTGGTAATTTATTGGGGGAGGAAGAAGTCAGCACATAAATATGAAATTTCATATAAAATATACACATCATACATACAAGATAAATTTTACTTGAACAAGTGTTGTAGATATTAATAAACTGCATGCTAATGCATCTTCAGCATCATTTCTTAGTTTCAATCCATTTTACCATTCATTGCACACATGGAGTTAACATCCTTTTTTAATTTGGCCTTAATCAGCCTATCTTTTTAAAGTTACCTTTGTATCAAATTTCTCTCCATTTTGGAATCTTTTTATGACCTTTATGTGCTAAAATAATTCAAGTAGACATCTGACTTGGTTTAATGGACCAAGGAATAAGTCTAAGTAGAGGAGAGGACAGTGATTTACATTCCTTAGGGTTCTCACTATCAACTATACAATCACAAATTCATCACAGTCCTATTTCCCCCTTCAGTTGACAGCTGTCAGTCAGACAAGAGTGATCTAACTTCACCAATCAAGACGCCAGCATGAAACCATGGATGATAGCCCAGTGTGACAAACTATTTCAGTCACTTTTACAAAACAATAATTTACCAGTTTGTATGATAAGTTGTCCTTTTTAGGAGAGCACAATGATTTTCTAGCCATGTTTTTATGGAAAGTTTCTTCAAATAGATCTCCTTATGATCCTCATATATTTCAGTTTACTCTCTCCTATTTTTGGTATTTTGTGGAAATAGAATTTAGTGAATTATGCATAAAGAAAATCTGAGTAAGTACTCATTGCAAATAATTCCTTATGACTTAAACAGCAATTCTCTTTTTAACACTGAAGTTTATGTGGTTATTTTGCTTTTAACATTGATGCTTTAAATTATCCCCATGCAACCAATGAAAATGCAAAAAAATGAGGTTGTTTAAGTGCCATAATTTCCCTAAATACTCTCTGGATATATCCAAGGATTAGAACAATCAGTCAAGATTTATGTAATGCTACAAAATGACCTTTCTTTTATTGTTAGTGGAAATTGTCAGTGATGTTACTTTATAAGAAAGGTGTGTCAGAACATGTTAATAATAAAAATTGTAATGCTAGGACTCTGGGATATTATGTCTTTAAAACAGCAATTCACAAAATGTAGTCTCTGAAGTCTGGGTGGTCCTGGAAACCTTTTCATGGATTCTCTGAGGTAAAAACTATTTTCATAATAATAATAACATGGTATTTATTAGAATCATATTAAAAAACACTTTTGAGATCTTCAATAATTTTAAAAAGTGTATAGGTTTCCTGAGATCACAGTTTGTGAATCACTGCTTGGGAGAGTATGAGAGATAATAATATAAATTATATTGAGTGGAAGTGAATAGAGACAGAAAGAGTGCTTCTCTACTGTTATATTTTGCATTCCCATGGATTTTAAAATACACATGCACAAGTATACATATAGAAATATATGTGTACATGTATATATATGCTCACATATACACTTTGAATTAAGTATGATGAAGTATATATTTATAATGAGTAGTCACTGAAATAAGCTATAAATGTATATATACGTATACACATATATCTGCATATGCATATACACATGTATATATAAAATTTAATTCAATGATGTCTCAAAAACATATAAACCATGTCAGCTCTGCATTTGAGCAAAGACCTAGAGTTTGATACAAGAAATAAAAATAGAGTGGGGGCTTAGATAGGTCTATGAAATACAAAGACAAGAAAAAAATCTTGTATAATATGGCCTTAAGAATAGAAAGCTCCTCTACTGATCTCCCTGGCTTCAAATTACACTCAAAACCTAATCTTCTACAGAAAGCCTTTCTCCTCTTTCTTTTTTCTTTAAGAACTGTGTGTATTTGTGAATGCACATGAATGCTACATTCCTTTCCACAAGGATTTGGAATACATATGGAATGGATGCTTGAAGGACTAAACAGAAATCTTCAGTATATTGTAATTTATGGATTATTAGGGCTGAATTTATTTTTTGATTATTTTTTAATAATTATAGCTTTTTATTGACAGAGCCCATGCCTGGGTAATTTTTTACAACATTATCCCTTACAACATTACAACAGAATCACTTCTGTTCTGACTTTTCCTCTGTCTCCATCCACGCCCTCCCCCAGATGTCAAGCAGTCCTATAATGTTAAATATGTCACAGTATAGCCTAGATACAGTATATGTATTCAAGACCTAATAGTTCTCTTGTTTCACAGGAAGAATTGGATTCAGAAGGTAAAAATAACCCGGGAAGAAAAACAAAAATTCAAACAGTTTACATTCATTTCCCAGTGTTCTTTCTTTGAGTGTAGCTGCTTCTGTCCATCATTGATCAATTGGAACTGAATTAGATCTTCTCTTTGTTGAATAAATCTACTTCCATCAGAATACATCCTCATACAGTATCGTTGTTGAGGTATATAATGATCTCCTGGTTCTGCTCATTTCAATTAAGATCAGTTCATGTAAGTCTCTCCAAGCCTCTCTGCATTCATCCTGCTGGTCATTTCTTACAGAAAAATAATATTCCATAATATTCATATACCACAATTTATCCAACAATTCTCCAATTGAGGGGCATCCATTCATTTTCCAATTTCTAGCCACTACAAATGGGGCTGCCACAAACATTTTGCCACATACAGGTCCCTTTTCCTTCTTTCATATCTCTTTGGGGTATAAGCACAAGAGTAGTACTGCTGGATCAAAGGGTATGCATAGTTTGATAACTTTTGGGGCATAATTCCTGATTACTATCCAGAATGATTGGATTCGTTCACAACTCCACCAAAAATACATCAGTGTCCCTGTTTTCCCACATTCCCTCCAACAATCATCATTATTTTTTCCTGTCATCTTAGCCAATCTTGACAGGTGTGTAGTGGTATCTCAGAGTTGTCTTAATTTGCATTTCTCTGATTAATAATGACTTGGAGCATCTTTTCATATGGCTAGAAATAGTTTCAATTTCTTTACTAGAGAATTGTCTATTCATATCCTCTGACCATTTATCAATTGGAGAATGGCTTGATTTCTTATAAACTAGAATCAATTCTCTATGTATTTTTGGAAATGAGACCTTTATAAGAACCTCTGACTATAAAAATGTTTTCCCAGTTTATTGCTTCCCTTCTAATCTTGTCTATAATAGTTTTGTTTGTACAAAAATTTTCAATTTGATATAAGCAGAATTTTCTATTTTGTGATCAATAATAATCTCTATTTCTTCTTTGGTTGTAAATTCCTTCCTCTTCCACAGGTGTGAGGGTTAAACTATCCTATGCTCTTCCAATTTCTTTATAATCTCATTCTTTATGCCTAGGTCATGAATCCATTTTGACCTTATCAAGGTGTATGGTATTAAGTGTGGGTGAATGCCTAAAATCTGCCATACTAATTTTCAATTTTCCCAGCAATTTTTGTCAAATAGTGAGTTCTTATCCAAAAAACTGGGGTTCTTAGGTTTGTCAAAGACTAGATTATTAAAGTTATTGGTTGTTTTGTCCTTTGAACCTAACCTATTCCATTGAGCACCTAATCTATTTCTTGGCCTATACCAATTTGTTTTGGTAACTACTGCTTTATAATATAATTTTAGACCTGGTAAAGGTAGGCCACCTTCCTTTGATTTTTTTTTTTTCATTAATTCCCTTGAAATTCTTGACCTTTTGTTTTTCCATATGAACTTTGTGTTATTTCTTCTAGGTCATTAAAATAGTTGTTTTTTTTTTTTGTTTTGTTTTTTTTTTTTTGGCAGTGTGATTGCTATAGTGCTAAATAAATAGATTAGTTTTGGTAATATTGTCATCTTTATTATATTTGTTCTCCCTATCCAAGAGCATTTAATATTTTTTTCCAATTGGTTAGAACTGACTTTAGTTTTGTGGAAAGTGTTTTGTAGTTTTGCTCATATAGTTTCTGATGTTCCCTTGGCAGATAGATTCCTAAATATTTTATACTATCAGTGGTTACTTCAAATGGAATTTCTTTTTGTAACTCTAACTGTTGGATTTTGTTAGTGATATATAAGAATGCTGATGACTTTTGTGGGTTTATTTTATAACCAGCAACTTTGCTAAAGCTGTGGCTTATTTCTAATAACTTTTTAGTAGAATCTCTGGGGTTCTCTAAGTATACCATCATATCATCAGCAAAGAGTGATAATTTAGTTTCCTCATTGGCTACTCTGATTCCTTCAATCTCTTTTTCAACTCTTATTGCCAAAGCTAGAATTTCTAATACAGTATTGAATAGTAACAATGATAGTGAGCAACCTTGTTTCACTCCTGATTTTATTGGGAATGGCTTCAGATTGTCCCTATTACATATGATGCTTATGGATGGTTTTAAATAGATGCTACTGATTATTTTAAGGAAAAGTCGATTTATTCCTATATTCTCAAGTGTTTTTAATAGTAATGGATGTTGGATTTTATCAAATGCTTTTTCTGCATCTATTGAGATGATCATATGTTTTTTGTTAATTTGGTTATTAATATGGTCAATTATACTGATAATTTTCCTAATATTGAACCAGCCCTGCATTCCTGGTATAAATCCTTCTTGATCATGGTGTATTATTCTGGGGAAGATTTTCTGAAGTCTTTTTACTGATATCTTAGTTAAGATTTTAGCATCAATATTCATTAGGGAGATTTCTTTCTCTGTTTTCAACTTACCTGGCTTAGGTATCAGTATCATGTCTGTTTCATAAAAGGAATTGGGTAGGACTCCTTCATTCCCTATTTTTTCAAATAGTTTATATAGCACTGGGGCTAATTGTTCTGTAATGGTTTGGTAGAATTCACATGTAAATCCATCTGGTCCTAGAGATTTTTTTTAGGGAGTTGATTAATAGCTTGTTCTATTTCTTTTTCTGAAATGGGACTGTTTAAGCAATTTACTTTCTCCTCTGTTAATCTGCAAAGCCTATATTTTCGGAGGTAATCATCCATTTCACTTAGGTTACCAAATTTATTGGCATAAAGTTGGGCAAAGTGACCCTTTTTTATTTCTTTAATTTGCTCTTCATTGGTGGATAGTTCTCTCTTTTCATTTTTAAGACTACTAATTTGATTTTCCTCTCTCCTTTTTCTAATCAGATTTACCAAAGGTTTTTTCAAATTCACAATATTTTATTGGTTTTTTCATAAAATCAACTCAATTTTATTTATTAGTTAAATAGTTGTTTTTATTTTCAATATTATTGATTTCTCCTTTCAATTTTAGAATTTCAAGTTTAGTAATTGATTGGGGGGGTTTAATTTGGTCTTTTTCTAGCTTTTTAAGTTGCAAGCCCAATTCATTGATCTTCTCTTTCTCTATTTTGTTCAAGTAAGTCTCTAAGGATATAAAATTTCCCATATTACCACTTTGGCTGCATCCCACAAATTTTGGTATGATGTCTCATCATTGTCATTATCTTGAGTGAAATTATTAATTGTGTCTATAATTTGCTGTTTCACCCAATCATTCTTTAAGATGAGATTATTAAGTTTCCAATTGCTTATTAGTCTATTTACTCCTAACTTTTTGCTGAATGTAGTTTTTTTTTTTTTTTTTTGCATTGTGATCTGAAAAGAAAGCATTTGCTATTTCTGCAATTCTGAATTTAATTTTGAGGTCTTATGTCCTGACATATGGTCAATTTTTGTATAGGTTCTATGAACTGTTGAGAAGAAAGTATATTCCTTTCTGTCCTATTCAATTTTCTCCAAGTTCTATCATACCTAATTTTCTCTGCACTTCTTGGGAGTTTTTTACCTTTTCAAATTCACACTTCAGGAGTTGTTGCTCTCTTGCATAGCTTCTCTTTCCTTTCCCCATTTTTCTTCTAGTTCATTTTTAAGGTTTTTTTTTCATTTTTAAGGTTTTTGATAGTCTCTTCTAGGAAAGCTTTTTGTGTTGGGTAGCACCAATTGTCTGGAGACTGTCTGCTATTAGTCTCCTCGGGGTTGAAAAGCTGCTCTCTTTCTGTATAGAAGCTATCAATTGTCCTTTCAATTTTTTTACTCATTTTGTTTAAGCCTGTCGGGTCTCCCCTCAGGGCCAGGAGGTTACCAGCTTCCTCTGCAGTGCAAGGATAGATGTCCTGCCAACCAGTTAAAAAGAGCGGTAAGGTACGGGAGTGCTCTTGGAAAGAGTTCCCTGTGTAGTAACTCAGGTCTGCCTTTCAGAGCTGTGGAAATGCCATGCAAAGAACTCCACTGTCAGAATTAAGGACTGACCTGGGGCTTGATGCTGAGCAGTTGAAGTTTTACTACCCCAAGCCAAAGCCCACCCTGGGACTGTGGGTATTAGTGGCTTAGCAGTGAATAGCCCTGCAGGGATCAGAAGTGTCTCTGCCCCAGGAAGTACAGTTGTGCTGAGAAAGTTCTATTGCTCCAGACCAAGACCCCCTGTGCAGATTAGAGGCTGCCCCAGGCTGTGCCCCCCTGCTGTGTAGATTTGTAACTGCCCCCGCAAAAGCCCCGAACTCTAGAATGTGGTTATAGGGCTGTGTTTAGGGCCTGCCTGAGTTACTTCCAGTTTTGAGTAGTTAAAGCCAGATCTTTTTATGTTCTGGCATTTTTTAGAGAGTACCTTCTGTCTTTGGCTTTAATTTCTCTGCCACTTTACGGCTTTATAATTAAGACAGAGCAGTTAGCCTATGGGAGAGTCGTGTCTAGCCTCAGAGGTCACCCCTGCCCCTGGTCTGTTCTGGACGCTAGTCTCTCCCTGCACTGGTTTGTTCCTAGCCCCTCAGCACAAACCTTTCCTGGTGATCTTCCAGATTATCTTCGGCTGGTGAGTTCTTCTAATCTTGTTGTGCTTCTAATCTTCATGGGTTTTACCAGTCAAGCACTATTTTTGAGATTGAATTTAATCTTGGTCATGAGGGCATGAGAGGAGCTTAGAAAGTCGCATGTGCCTTCTCCATCATCTTAGCTCCCTCTCTTTACTTTTTAATTCTAGTGTCCTTCTTCTGTTAATTACTTTTTTATTTATCCCATATATAGCTTGTTTTGTATATATTTATTCCCATTTATGTCTTCCATGATATTGGAAGTTCCTTGAAAGCAGGGACCATCTTTTGCTTCTTTTTGTATCCTTGGAGCTTAGCACATTGCATAGCATCAAGATATATGAAATAAATGTTTATTGATCACGTCATTTATTTATTTATTTATAGTCTTTGTCACTTCTAGAAGAATCAATTTGTTTTCTAGTCCACTGAAGCCTTCACTAGTACCCTGAATACTTTAGAATCAGCTGGAGTCAGGAGAAGCAATCTTTATTCATTTTCGAAGCCAGAGGAGTAAGAGTGGACACAGAAATCTCCTCTTTTTTCTCCCACCTGGAGCCATCTCGTTTGTCCTACCACCCTCTAAATCCTCCACCCAATCTCTCTATAAGCCAACAAATCAAGCCTGCACAGAGTAGTGGGCAGGGTTATTCTTTCTCCAAGCATATGCTAATAGAGTATTGTCCAATTGATAATTAGCCTTAAGTGCTTGGACCTCAATGTATAAATTCAGTTTCAGCCCATTACAGTCACCAATATTAGATTTAAAAAAAATTCTGAGATTCATCTAAAAAGTAGATGTGAGAGGTGGCCTGGTATAATGGATAGAACATTGAACTAGAAAACAGGAAAGAAAATTTCTTTCTATTTTTTGCCACTAATTACATTAATTTTAGCAACAATTTTATGTCTTTTGTTGCCATTTTCTTATTCATAAAGATGTCTAAGATTCCTTTCAAATATTAACTTTGACTATTGGCAATTGAATTATTTTCAGTCAAACTGAATTGACTAAGAAGATCAAGGCTTCAAGCATGTTGGTAGGTTTTCTAGGGAGCAAGATTAACTGTGACTTCCACAGAAGGAAAAAGTATGATAAGGTCAGTTCAGTTTGACAAAAAACCAGTAGGAGGATTATTATATTTTGGAAAGAGCAAATGGAATCAACATTTTTACAAAGTAAGGTACAATACCAAAAGATAATACTAGGTAGCAAATTTGGCAATCTAAACATACCTTAATCTAATGTATGATAAATTAATTTCATGTAAAATGCAGAGAAATTTTTGGTAAGTCTGACTAAAGGGGAAGAGAAAAAAAAAATTGAGCTAAGTGGTACAAGGATAAAGCAACAGATCAGGAATCAGAAAGATTTGAATTCAAATTTGGCCTCAGATACTTTTTCATTTTTTTGACTCTATACAAGTAATTTCTGGTTGCCTCAGCTTCCTTATCTATACAATATCGGGGTTAATAATAATATCTATCTCCCAGCATTGTGAAGACCAAATGAGATAATAACCAAATATTATAAAGAACTTATTAGAATACCTGAATTTGTTGATGGCTCTTTTCTGTCATTCTTCAGTTGTGTTTGACTCTTTGTGATCCCATTTGGAGTGTTTTTGGCAGAGATAATGTAGTGGATTACCATTTCCTTCTTCGGCTCATTTTACTTGAAGAAATTAAGCCTACCAGTGTTTAGGGATTTGCTTATGGCCATAAAGTTAGTAAAAATCTGAAACTTGATTTGAACTTAGAAAGAAGAAGGTTTCTGACACAAGCTTGTCATTATGTACCACCTAGTTGCCCCTAAATTCCTGCCACATAATGTATATAAAAGTTAGTTATCATTATTATTATTAGATTGGGAATTAGAAAGTTAGGAGTTTTGGTCTAGCTTAGTCACTAACCAAGTTTGGACTTAGACAAATGGCTTAAATTCTCTGTTTTAGTTTCTTTATTTGAAAAAGAAACAAATTTCCATAGATAAACCATATGGATTCATTTAAATTTATATTTCCATTATGATATTTTCCATTGAAATTCAACATTATTTATTTTTGTTAAGTTTTTGAAAAATTACACTTTATTATGTTTTCCTTTAATCTATTATTTTTTATCTCACTTTTTTTTTCTTATGAGAGGTAGTAGAGTATAATGTTTAGAGAGCTGGATTTAGAATTAGAGTGATGTGAGTACAAGATATGCCTTGGACACATGTTGAGTATATTATCCTAAGCAAGTGTAATTTTTCAGTGGCCTAGGCAACTCTCTAAACTTTACATTTCAAAGAAGATGATGGTTTGCTTTGATATAAAGTTCCTCTTCAGGAGGTCCTTACCTCAGTGAAATCAGAAATCTAATTAAAAACAACTAATAAATTCTATGTTTTTTGTGCTCCTCTTCACAAAACCAGTTGGCAAATATAGAAAAAAATACATTTCATTTCAGAGACAGCAAATGATAGGTTAGACAAAATGTATTTTTTTTCTTTTTGGTAAGTTCATTCATTTAGTGAAAAATATAAATATGAAAACTTGGTAAGTTGAAAGAAACATTATTTCAAACAATTAAATTTCTGAATGAATATTTATAACTTGGATAAGAAAAATTAGCCATCTAAAATTATCTTTTGACAGCATTAAGCACGGTATATGGCTTAATAAATTCTTTCCTACTGACTGACTGAGGGTTCCTCTGATATATTTCAAGAAATATAACCCCTTTCAAAAGATTTAAATGAAAGGAATTCAAGATGAGAATAATGCTTATAATGGTAAATAGATGGTTAATGTGCTAGTCAATTAAGAA
Organism: Sarcophilus harrisii; assembly: GCF_902635505.1. Classification (NCBI taxonomy): domain Eukaryota; kingdom Metazoa; phylum Chordata; class Mammalia; order Dasyuromorphia; family Dasyuridae; genus Sarcophilus; species Sarcophilus harrisii. The sequence goes on from NC_045429.1 coordinate 153,901,135, forward strand.
GAAGAATGTAGGGATGAAGTGTCTTCATGGGATTAAAACACAGTACAGTAAGATAATTCCTTTCCATTCAAGCACATAACAAATCATTGAAATGCATAGAAAAAGCCAACTTAATATAAAACATTTGTAATGACAAGTCAAGAGAGGAAATATGATTACATCAAAAAAGCATGGAGCCAGGAATCATGAGACCTGAATCTTAGTTCCAACTCTTACCAACAAGCTGTGGCCCTCTAAAGGAATTAATAAAATTTTCTTATCTTGAAATAAACTAATAGAAGTCTTTCCTTAACAGATTCATGATACTCCAACTTCCAATTTGTGAGTCAAAAATCAATTTTATTGAATTTACTAACACTAATTTCTAATATATAGATATAGATATAGGTATATATATATATATATATATATATATATATAACTTTGTTGTCATGTATCTATTTTTTAGTCACTAAACTACATGCTATCAATTGTTTCATTTCCCAGGTTACTTGTTCTTCTACTTTGGAGAAATGACACTTTCTTGTCTTTTGAAGTAGACATTTCAATTTCCTACTCAGTTGTTATCATTGGCATGGACTGTACAAGTTCACACCTAGAATTAGTTGTTTGGAGCAGTTAATGATCTAATTAATCCTTGTTGATAAAATTCAAAGCACTGAGTAATTTGTCATAATGGACTAATTTCCTTATTTCATACTTAAAGATTTACCTGAACAAAGAAAAGAAGCAGTAGTAAATATTTTACAAAGTATGTAATTTAAATATGTTAGAGGGGCCACAAGTGCCTTCCAATGAGGAGTAATCTAACTATCCATTATCCACTCATGTTGTAGGTTTTTTGTTGTTGTTATTTGTTTGTTTTGTTTTTTACTTTAATACAGGAAATCTTATTTCATTTTCTAGAGCATGCTGAAGAAGACATGCTTCAATTTATAAATCACTGCAGGTTTACAAGAATGCAAGTTTAGTGCAGCTAGTTGGTGTAGTGGATAGAGGACTAGCCCTGAAGTCAGAAAAACCTGAGTTCAAAAATCTGGTCTCAGTCACAAAAAAAGGATGCAACTTTATTTGATCAATGTGCCAAACAGAAAAGGTGAAATTCTTTTGTTTCTCATCCCACATTTAGCCCAACATTTTATTATGTTTTGAGAGAAAAATTGTGTAATTTCTAACTTTTAGGGAGAGATTATATACATTTTAGTGAAACATCTTTAAACTTTGCTAATTCATTGATACTTAAATAAAATTATTAGAATATTATAAGCAAATGATAATAACTCTGCAATTTCCTCTCTAAGTTAAAAGAAATAATCCCACCTATATTAAATTGTAAAATGCCATATAAATATGAAGTTTTGCAAGTGTAATCATCAAATGGTTCTGTGAGAATAGCTCAGGTGAAATGTTTTTTTCTGAAGCTAGTTCCTTATTTAAAATATTACAGACAGACAATGGGATCCAAAGTTTTCATATTTATATTTTTCACTAAATGAATGAACAAGGGATTAGTTAATCAACTACTCTCCACTAGGTACTGGGGGGCACAAGCATAAAAATAAAACAGTTTTTATCTTGAAGAATGTTAGATTCTTTGGAGGAGAGAAAACAAATATATATATATGTGTGTGTGTGTGTGTGTGTGTGTGTGTGTATACACAAATATACACACATGCAAATTTTAATAATTTAAAACTTTAGGAAGAAACAAACCTGTATATACAAAACAAACAAACAAACAAACAAAACGGATATGAAACAAATCCAAGGACATTTTATGGGGAAGAGAGTACTAGCAAACTATGAAAATGTATTTTATTATTCGAAAGAGTATTTGTTGGGACTTTATTCCATGTATTATTTCTGTAATATTAAACACTCTCTAGGATTCTGTGTATCTTAATTGGTAAATTAAATTGAAAAAAAATAGAGAATATATATTAGATTATTCCCATTGAATCTTTGATCCCATCACTGTTAGTATCTACTCTAAACATATATATTTCTGAAGTTATGCCCTTCCTGGACAATTGTCCATCCATGTAACAACCCTTGTGACTTTCCTCATTTTCTTTATATTGTATGCCTGTTTATTTTAGTTGTTCAATCATTTGTGAATTTTCTGAGATTTCCTTAGAAGGAAATACCAGTAGCAAATAATTGCAACTCAAAACTTCATGTGGAATTCTGAAAATAATGATACTATCACTGTTTTCTACTTTTTCAAACCCTTTCTGATTAGGTACTTTAAGAAAGGATGACACTAAGCATAACTTTACAAAATTATTAAAAAATACAGACCATCCAGCCTCTATGTGTTCTTTGAAAATATCCCATCCAATTATTCTATTTTATAGATAAGGATATTAAGGTACAGAATAAGGTATAATTTTTTAACCAAAGTTAAAGCTTATTTTTTGACATAATATGAACTCTTATACAGAAAGAATGTTTTAAAATTCCCATAGGTTATTAAATGGAGGTTACCCTCATCATTACCAACTTGAGCTCTGAGTTGCAAGGTGACTTATTTAATTAAAATGAGTTCAGTAGTGTTTTATAAATTATACTTATGATTTTCATTTCAGTCTCAGAAGAACTATAATCACATATAAACTATTTTTGAGTAGACTACAAAACATTGAAATTCTGATTAGAAAAGCTTTGTGTAAACAATCTGATAAAGATCTATATCCCATGTAAACTCTACCTTGGTGCTTCTTTTAGTGAAACTTATATCTGATTTATTGAGTTTTAATAAATAACAGATATAAATGGTTACTATAAATAATAACACTGATTATCCTGTGTAATCAAACCCTTCACCTGCTGCGATATGCAGCACATTTATGCAGATCAGCTGTAGGCCTTTCATCCATGAAATTATAGAATGTATAATGTGATGGGCCATGATATATTCAGCATAATTGCTTATTTATAAAAAGAGCTATCAACAGCCCACTTTAAATAAATTCAGAAATCACCGTAGGGCATTTAGAAATGAATATTTTATATGACATTTTAAAAAGATTATGAGCGTTTCTTTGAACAGTAAAATTAATGGCTGTTTTGGTGTTTAAACTCATCCAATGTAGATTTGGGATAATAGCATATAAACTGTAATTACTGTATTTGTGTTTTAATTAGAAATACCCATTTACCTTTTGAGTAATTCAGGATGTTAAGAAATCATAAAATTTTAACAAAGGGAAAAACAAATTTACAAGTGTGGATTTTTTCTTATAAATCATTTGAAAATGACTATTCAAATTATCCAGAAGGAAATATGTATCAGACAAATTTTGAGTACTTCTTCCCATCTAACTGAAGATCTCAAACCAGACAGAATTATTTTTTCTGCATATAATATGTATCAAATATTCAGAACAAGCATTTATTTGCATGTTTTGTTATAATGATATATTCTTGGAACAAGTGAATTATGTAATAAAATTAAATATATTCTCAGTATTGGAAATTTCAAGTGTATTACCAAAGACAAGATGAAAGAAGTTCCAATATAATTAATTCATTAAGAAATAATGGCAAAAATAATTTGTTGGCATTTGTAGCTGTGGTAATAGTCATTTGACAAAATGAAAAGATTTTGACTAACGTTAATTTGGAATCTAAGATTATTGTAGAAAGATGATCCAAATGACAAGGTTGTTTGAAAGATTCAATAAACTTATTTGGTACCTATTGTGTGCATGACACTTTATTAGGGGTTATTGGGAAAGTCAAAGATTTTCTTCCTGTCAAAGAAGATTTGAGTTTATCAAAATACCCTTAAAGACATTCTGGATCTATTTCAATGCATTTATTATCAAAATAATCTGATCATTGAGTAAAACAATAGAGTGATAGATCAGTGTGAATAGTTTAGATACACAATACACTCTAGTAACTAACCATAGTAGTCTAATGTTTGATAGGATTACAGATCCAAGATTTGAGGGCCACAATTCACCATTTGACCCCACAAAAAATCATGAGAAAATGAAAGCAGTGTTCAGGAAACTAGGCATAGACATTATTTCACATCATATAACAAGATCAAAATGGATACATGATCTAAAATAATGGAAGATATCATAAGTAAATTAGTGATACATGTAAAAATTTTCTGGTCAGATAAATGGATATGGAAAGAATTTATGACCAGACATAAGATCACAGGAAGAAAAAATGATAATTTTAATTATATTAAATTAAAAATGTTTTGTGCAAACAGAAACAATACAGCCAACATTAAAAGGAAAAAAAAAAACTCAGGAGAAAATTTTATAGTAAGTTTCTCTGACACAGGCCTCATTTACTAAATACATAGAAAACTGAGTCAAATACATATGATTCATTCCTCAGTTGATTAATAGCCAAAGGATCTAAACAGGCAGTTTTCAGAAGAAACCAATGCTCTCTATAGTCATATAAAAAATTTCTAAATCATTATTGATTAGAGAAATGCAAATTAAAACAATTTTGAGGTACCAATTTATATCTATAAGATTGACTAATATGACAGAATAGAAAAATGAAAAATATTGGATGAGATATTTAAAAATTGGAACACTAATGTAGTGTCTATAGAGTTTTGAAGTAGTATAATCATTTTGGAGAGCAATTTGGAGTCTTATCTAATAGATTATAAAACTGTACATACTTTTTGACCCACTACTAAAGTTGTGTCCCAAAGAGATCAAAGTAAAGGGACAATGACCTGTTTATATAAAAATGTTTGTGGATTATCATTTTTTGGTGGTGGCAAATGAGTGGAATTTTAGGAGATGCCCATCAATTGGGGAATGGCTGAGCAAGCTGGGGTATATGACTTTGATGAGATGCTATTGTTCTATAAGAAATAGTAAGCAGAATGATTCCGAAAAATCCAGGAAGATTTATATGAACTAATGCAAAATGAAATGAGCAGAACAGAGGATATTGTAGACAGCAAAAACAATATTGTAATGATGATTAACTGTTAATGACTTAACTGTTTTGATTCATATAGTGATCCAAGACAATAATGAAGGACTTATAATGAAAATCAATATCTATCTCTACAGAAAGAGTTGATGATGTCTTAGTGAAGATTTAAACTTTTCCTCCCATTTTCTTTTCTTTTTTTTTTTTTTTCATTTTTGGCACCATTTTAGAAAACATGGAAATATTGCTTACATGATTTCATGTGCATAATTGATGTCAGTTCTAGACTTCATAACATATAGGGAAGTGGTCAAAGAAGAAAGAATTCAGAAATTTTTTTTTTTTTAATTTAATAGCCTTTAATTTACAGGATATATACATGGGTAACTTTACAGCATTAACAATTGCCAAACCTCTTGTTCCAATTTTTCACCTCTTACCCCCCACCCCTCCCTAAATGGCAGGATGACCAGTAGATGTTAAATATACTAAAATATAACTTAGATACACAATAAGTATACATGACCAAAACATTATTTTGCTGTACAAAAAGAATCAGACTCTGAATTATTGTACAATTAGCTTGTGAAGGAAATCAAAGATGCAGGTGTGCATAAATATAGGGACTGGGAATTCAATGTAATGGTTTTTAGTCATCTCCCAGAGTTCTTTTTCTGGGTATAGCTAGTTCAGTTCATTACTGCTCCATTAGAAATGATTTGGTTGATCTCGTTGCTGAGGATGGCCTGATCCATCAGGACTGGTCATCATCTAGTATTGTTGTTGAAGTATATAATGATCTCCTGGTCCTGCTCACCTCACTTAGCATCAGTTCGTGTAAGTCTCTCCAGGCCTTTCTGAAATCATCCTGTTGGTCATTTCTTACAGAACAGTAATATTCCATAATTTTCATATACCACAATTTATTGAGCCATTCTCCAACTGATGGACATCCATTCAGTTTCCAGTTTCTAGCCACTACAAAAAGGGCTGCCACAAACATTCGTGCACATACAGGTCCCTTTCCCTTCTTTATAATCTCTTTGGGATATAATCCCAGTAGTAACACTGCTGGATCAAAGGGTATGCACAGTTTGATAACTTTTTGAGCATAGTTCCAAACTACTCTCCAAATTCACTAATTTTGTTTCCCTGCACTTCCTGAGAATTTTTTAACTTTTCCAATTCGTATTTCAGGAAGTTGTTGCTCTCTTGTAAGGCTTCTCTTTCCTTTCCCCATTTATCTTCTAACTCTCTTTTGAGACTTTTAATGGCCTCTTCTATGAGAGCATTCTGTAAAGGAGGACAGTCTGATGCATTTTTGCTGTTTGAGGTCTCTTCAGGTTTGCTGACCTGCTCTTTTTCTGCATAGAAGCTGTCGATTGTTCTTTTCATCTTTTTATTCATGTTTTAAAGCCTTTAGTGTAGGTCTCCTAGGCAAGGGGGTTACCAGCTTCCTCTGCAGAATAGGGAGAGATGTAAACCGATTTCAGGCTCCAAGGTATGGGAGTGCTCTGTGTTAGAGTTTTCCCTTCCCCCAACAGGAGGTAAATTCAGCACTGGTCTAGCTATCAAACTGCTTAGTAGGGCTGAGTGGATTATCGATTGCCCTTGGCTAGAGACTAAGTGGTGAAAGTGTCACCGCCCAGGCCAGAGCCTCTTGTGGGTCTGTGAGTATTAGCAGCTGAGTGCAGACCACAGAACGCAGACAGCCACAAACTCTGCCCAGCTTCTCTGCCTGATGCAAATCGGCCCTGGAAAAGCTCTATGGCCCCAAGCCGAGCTCCCCCCTGGGCAGATTGTAGGCTAACCGGCTGCGTCCTCCTGCGTCAGGATCACAACTGCCCCAAGGAAAAGCCCCTTACTGCGGGTTGGGGCTGCACGCTGTGCTGAGATCTGTGCCTTCACCCTCGGTTTGAGACTCTCCTCGAACCTAATTTCTCTCCCAGTCTCGCCGATCTCCCCCTGGCCCCGAACCAACCTTTTTGGCAGACTGCAGATTTTCTTCGGCCGGTGAGTTGTTCTACTTCTTATCTTTACGAATTGTAGCAGTCAAGACTATTTTTGAGGCTCGATATAATATGGATAAAGAGGGTAAGAGAAGAGCTTAGAAAGACGCGCGTGTCTTCTCCGCCATCTTGGCTCCGCCCCCAGAGAGTATCAGAATTCAGAAATTTTAATTGAATATTCAAAATAAATTAAATTTTAAAATACATTTTCAAGCTTTTCTTTTGGAAAAAATGGTCAGGATTCACATCATTTATTAATATAAGTATTTAGTATATAACTTAGTTAATATGTAATACAGTTAATATGATAGTTAAAAGTAAAGGGAGAAGGAAGGATTCAAAGGGAAAAAATGTCAGTTCTAAATTATGAGACTCATAAGTCAGAAAAAGAAAAAAAAAAGTTGAATCTAATAAATCCTTATGATTGCTTCTGTATCCTCAGGCAAAGAAAAGTCATTAATGTTGTTTATATAACATCTAAATTTTATTTTCTATAGGGTAAGAACTTTAGATATGGTTGTGGCTAGATGAAATGTCTTAATGCTTCAATTGATTTGGTTAAGGTATGTTCTCAACAATGCTATGTAGAAGATCTAGACTGTGGAATTATTATAAAAATTAAAGCCTTATTGGAGTCTGTCATGGGTCTGGCATGTGTAGGTACTTATCTTCAGCAAACATAATTTAAAAAGTACTTTGTAAGGGTCAAGGAAAATCATTGAGTTAAACTACTTGGCAAGTGTTTTTGTCAGTCTTTCTCTTTTTTTTTTCTGATTAGGAATATATGGGTAAGTTTGTTTCTGGACATGGGCTATAAGATCTATAATGGAAGGAAGAAATGAAAGATTTTAGCCCTTCTTTCCAGGAATTCATTATTTTTTCTCCTTCTTGTAGTTAGAATTGAAATTGGTTGTAGAGAGAGAAAATATGACTAATCCTTTTATTTTGTGCTTAACATTTCACGGTATCTACATTAATTCTCTTTTTTCCGTGAAAATTTTTTTCTGAAAACTAGAGCTCTATTAATTATCAACATCTTAATCCATGCAAATCTTCTAGAATTAACCTTTCTGGGATTATATTTTTACAATAGGTCTGTTTTATAATATGAAGCTGTAAGAGTTGATTGAAAAGTAAAAGAATATTTTTATAAAAAAAATCAGAGACACTTGTAAGAAATTTACATTATAAATACTTTGTTGCATATCATTGATTTAATTTGAATAAAACTTCTGGAAGAGTACTGCTTAGAAAGGTAATAGATATGATTCAGTGGTAAGTACTGGATCTAGAGTCAAGATGATTCTAGATGACTCAAATATTTTCTTATACATTCAGAAACTAAGCGATCCTATTCAAGTTACTTGATCTTTGACTGCCTTGATTTCCCCATTTGAAAAATAGAAATAATGCCTATCTCCCAGATCTGTTGTGAGGTAAGACAATTTTTGTAAAGTGCATAGGAGCATTTGCCCAAATATCAGAATAGAAGTATTTGAAATTGAAATGTTCCCACTTTTATCATTTCTTAGATTATTTTTTGATTAATCTGAAAGCTTAATGGACATTATTTCAGTTCAAAAAAGTAATTCCTATCTTTAACATTTTTAAGGTAAAGAATGTCTTTGATTCGTATAAAGTAAATAGTATTCTAAACATTACGCTTTTTTTTTTTTTTAATAAGCTGTGGTTCAAAAAGGATGAGTGTTTTGTCCATAATCAAAAAGGAAATAAAGATTTGAATTATAATTTAAACTAAGAATCTTTGGCTCCAAATAAAGTATTCCAGGCTTTTTAAAATTATTATTTATACTTATAATATAAAACCTTACATTTTCTTTCTTTATTTTCTTCTTTGATATGGAAATGAAAACATCAGTGAATGAATTGATACAATCAGAAATGTATAGTTTAAGATTATTATATGACTATTAAGAATTGCATTATATACTACAAAACTGGTAGGGTACTAATTTTATTTTGAAAATCAGAACTGCTTACATTTTACATATGACTCTTTCTATTGTGATACATACACTATTTTGAACTTCATTTTCAAGTGCTAAAGAGAAATAATTGGATGTGGGTACATATGAAAAAGTTGCAGAAATATTGTATTAAAATATTACATTAAATGTACATTATCCAATTATAGTAAACTGTATATGATAACCTATTTAATACTTTTTCTTTTTAATTCTTTCCTCATTATGACTCTGAAGTTGTTATACATATTTTATGGATTAAAAAGCTAAAGAAGAATAAGTGACTTGTACACAATGATTTTTAGTATAGTATCCAAGATTTAGACCAATAATTTTTAATTTCAAGTTTAAATAACTCTTCATGTGGGAGTGGTTTATGCTGCGTAGTTTACGTTAATCGTTTTTCATACCATAACATGTGATGACTGCGTATTTAAAAATCAGCCGGAGTCAGGAATTCAGTTTAGGGGAAAATCGTCAATCTTTATTCTCAGTGAAGAAAGATCAAAGGTAGAAGGGAATCGGCAATAGCAATGTGTGCAGCTGAGTCAAGAAGCTAGCTAGACAAGAAGCCACATGACCAGCAGCTACCAGAGTAGAACCCAGGCCCACTCTTTCCCAGCCTCCCTTCCTGTCTCTCTGCCTCCACCCACCAAAATCGTCATTTCCTATACAACACATCAGGACTTGCACAGAGAGTGGGTGGGGGCCATTCTTTATCCAAGCATATATATTAATAGAGTACAGTCCAATTGCTATTTAGCCTCACGTACTTGGGACCTCAGTGCATCAACTCAAGCCTCAGGCCATTATAATAGTAATCTAATGTCAAGTCTTTATCAACTCACATATTATAATAGATTCTTTATTTGTCTTCCTGAATCCATCCTATTCTATCCCTCATGCATCTTTCAGTGAATTGTCAAATGGCTATTCAAAAAGCAAAGTATGATAATGTTACCCCTTTCTATAATAATTTTAGGGGCTCTCCATTGCTTTAAAGAGAAATCTCATTTAAGCTCTGAAGAATCTTCTCATAGCACCTGCTCTCATAGATGAGTTTTAGGTGGGGGGGCGGAGCCAAGATGGCAGAGAAGGCACACTAGACTTTCTAAGCTCTTCTCTAACCCTCTTTATCAATATTATATCGAGCCTCAAAAATAGTCTTGAGTACTACAATTTTGTAAAGACAAGGAGTATAACAACTCACCAGCCAAAGAAAATACGCAGTCTTGCCAAAAAAGATTTGTTCTGGGGCTATGGGGGAGATCAGTGCAGACTGGGAGAGAAATTAGGTTCCTGGGAGAGAAATTAGGTTCGGAGGAGAGCCTCAAATCGAAAGTGAAAGCACAGATCTCAGCAGGAGCTCGCAGCCCCAACCCACAGTACAGGGCTTTTCCTTGGGGCAGTTGAGAACCTGCACGGCAGGAGGGAACAGCCCAGATTAGCCTCTAATCTGCGCAGTGAGGAGCTCGGCTTGGGGCCATAGAGCTTGCACAGGGCCAATTTGTTGAGCAGAGATGTTGGGGCAAAGACTGTGGAGCAGAGACTGCGGGGCAGAATCCCGGTAGAATCAGAGGTTTGAGATCAGCTGCTAATGCCCACAGTCCCACAAGAGGCTCTGGCCTGGGGCAGTGACACATTCACCCCTTAGTGTTTAGCCTAGGGCAATCGCTAACCCACACAACCCAACTGGGCACTTCAATAGCTCGGCCAGTGCTGAATCCACCTCCTGTTGGGGGAAGGGAAAACTCTCACTCAGAGCATTCCCATACCTCAGAGCCAGAAACCGGTTTACATCTCCACTGTTCTGCAGAGGAAGCTGGTAACCCCCTTGCTTAGGAGGCATACCCTAAAGGCTTTAAAACATGAATAAAAAGATGAAAAGAAGGCAAGAAAAAAGGAGGCAAGAAAAAATGATCAATTTTCAGTTTAGTTCTGATTTATTTAATTGAAATTATTTCAAGTCATTATCTTCATTGAAGGTACCTATCCTCCCCAGAAATGTGATGCTCAATATCCCTAGGTATTTGATTTTTAGTTCTAATCAATTTCCTTTGCCTTCCAAAATATAGTATTCCAGACAATTGCCAAATCCTGGCTAATTTCATGGCTCCTTAATACTTGAATTGTGTTTTTGTTGTTGCCATTGTTTTGTTTTGTTTTGTTTTCTGAAATCTTATGGTATTTTTAAGTTGACGTTATAGTTTTGGAGATTTCCTTCTGTGATCTCCTTCAGGAAATGATCAATTAATTCTGTCAATGACTCTTTCCCCCTCTAGTTCTAGTATATTAGGATAAGTTTTTTTTGTTTTGTTTTGTTTTGTTTTGTTTTTTTTGTGGATGACCTTTTGAAAAATGCTGTCTAGAATAATTTTCTTTTGGCCTTGGCTTAAGGTACTGCAAAATTTTAAAATTATCTCTTCTGGATCTATTTTCTGAATCTGTGGTTTTTCCAATGAGTTATTTTACAGTTTTTCTCTTTTCCCCAAATATTGTAGTTTGTTTCACTGATTATTGATTCCTTATGGAACCATTAGTTGTCTGATTCTAGTTTTTAATGTATGATATTATTCAGTTTGCTTTTAAGTTCTTTTCTGCTTGGTTAATTTTATTTCTGTGAGTTTTTTTTTTTTTTTCATTTGGCCAATTATAATTTTTATAATTTTTTTAATTTTTAAAATATATGCTAAGATAGTTTTTGTGATTATTTTTAAAAATTCTTTTCTTTAGTCATTTTTTTTTTTTGTTTTTTTGTATTCCAGTCTGTTGACTATCTCTTGCTTCACTCTCATTTCTATTCCCAATATCTCTTCTCTCTCTCTTATTGAACTTTTAAAATCCTTTTTGGGATCTTCCAAGAAGGTGCTTTGGGCCTGAGACCAATTCATATCCCCTTTTGAGGTTAGGCATTTTGTCTTATTCTCAGTTGGTTTTTTAGTTTTCCTTGTCACCATGGTAATTTACTATGGTCAAGATTTGTTTGTGTGTTTTGTTGTTATTTATTTGTTTATTTTTGTCTGTTTTTCTTTCTTTTTTCATTCTTTCTTCCTGTTTTCTGACTTTTATCTTCAAGCTCTGCTCCTGGGGCACAGAGATTGCTTTCTCAAGTTTCTTGTGTAGCTTTGAGCTTTGGTTTTAAGCACAAAGGCCCCTTCCATTTGGGGATTTTCCCATAGTTCTAGGGGTAGTCCTACTCTCACATGTTGTTGTCTGCTTTTAAAGACTAGCAATTTTCCTTATTCACTAGGTCTTGTGGCTGCCCCACTGATTTGCTCTGATATTATTCTACTGAGTCAGAATCAAGAATATACTTGTTGATCCTCAGTGTTTGATCCTCAATGTCTAAGATGCTCCCATTGGCCTTTCCAGACATTGTCTCAGCTGGGTTTCACACCCCTTTCATCCTAGTGAGAATCACTTTTCTTGAAGTCCTTTCAACCTATCTTGAACTGGAAAATTGCTTCATTCTATCTCTTGATAGTCTCTATCATTTTAGACTTTGTTCAGAGGTTTGGTTTCATGTGGTTGTTGATGAAACTCGGAGACTTCAAGCAACTTCCTGGCTTCCCTCTACAGATTTTGGTTCTGCCTTTTTATGCATGCATTTAAACTGATGTTTTCTAATGCAAAATATGAAATCATTTTAAATTATCTATTTATTAGTACTTTGGAGAATATGAAAATTCTATAGGACCACCAAAAGAAAGAAGAGTCTCCAAATTATTTCCTTCAGGGAACTTAAGAGAGTAGGAAAAATAGAAAATTGACATCCCTAAAACTGGAAAGTGAATTTGTTTGCTGTGTCATCTATTGACATTAGAAAAAGACTTTGTTTTAGTAATAAAGGAATCAGCCTTCTTGATTGTCTTACATATAAATCATAAGATTCACTAAAAAGCACTAAGGTGATCAAAAACTTTTATGAATGTATCTATCTATAATTTATCTTTCTATTTATTTACTTTTATGGAATTATAAAGAAAAGTTTTTTAAAATTGGGATAATTTAGTGAGAATGAGAGATAGTTGATAACTTTCTAATGAATTGATATAAAGAGAACACTGACTGTTTAGATGTTGTTATTAAAAGGCCTTCATGTAAGTAAAATGATTTAAGATATTGTTTTGAAGGATGCCTACACAATTTGTACATCTCCATTTATAAATATAGGTTGCAAACCATTCATAATCTTAATTCTCTGGTTTTCATTTCAAAAAAAATGCAAGATTCTTTAGTAGATCTGAGTTTTTTTTTCTCTTTGTTCACAATGCTTTTCTGTCTTTCTTTCATAAGCAATTAGCAGAGCTGATTAAAAAACAAAACTCTACAATATGTTGTTTATAAAAAACACATTTGACACAGAGAGACACATACATAGTAAAGGTCAGAGGCTGGAACAGAATTTCTTATGCTTCAGCTGAATCAAAAAAAGTAGTGGTAACAATTCTTATCTTAGATAAAAGAAAAGTAAAAATAGATTTCATTAAAAAGGGTAATAAGGGAAAGTGCATTTTCTCTAGAGATATAAACAGTTTAACTGTTAAATGTATATTTTCCCTATTTGTCTTTTTAGAATTCTCTTGTGCCCTGTGTTTATAGATCAAATTTTCTGTTTACATCTGTTTTTTTTTTCAGTAGAAGTGATTGAAAATTTCTTATTTCATTGAAGTTACATGCCCTCCCTGGAAAGATGATGCTGAATTTCTCTGGGTAGTTAATTCTTTGGTTGTAACCCCAGATCCTTTGTCATCTGGAATATGGTCTTCCAGACTCTCAAAACCTTTTTTTGACTAGCAGCTTGCTGTATTTTTTCCTTAAGATATAGTTTTGAAGTTTTGTAACAATTTTCCTTGGAGTTTGCCTTATGGGATTTCTTTCTAGAGATGATGGATGAATTATTTCAATGAATATTTCCCCCTCTGTTTCTATAATTTTGGGCAATTTCCCTTAATGAACTCTTGCAGAATGATATCCTAGATGGTTTTTTGATTATGGCCTTCAGGTAGGCCAATTTTTAAAAAAAAAATTTTCTTCTGGATCTATTTTCCAAATCGGCTGTTTTGCCCCTGAGATATTTCACATTTTCTTGCATTTTTTCATTCTTTTTAGTTTGTTTGAATGATTCTTGCTGTCTCACAAAGTCATTAGCTTCCATTGTCCTGTTCTAATTTTTAATGTGAGATTTTCTTCAGTTATCTTTTATCTCTTTTTTCCCCCACTTGCTTTATTTTACTGTTTAAGGAGTTGTTTTCTTCAGACAATTTTTCCCATACTTTTCCAAATTGTCAACTCATGCAAACCTTTCATTACTTTTCTCAATTTTTCTTCTACCTTTGTTATTTGCCTTTTGAAATCTTTTATGAGCATTTTCAAGAAGCCTCTTTAGGCTTCAGATCAATTTATATCACTCTTTGAGATTTTTGCTGTAGATATTCCATCCTAGTCTGAGTTTATGTCAAGGTTCTTTTCTGTTACTTTTTCATTTTCTTTCCTTTTCTTTTTTTTCCTTTTAAGGTGAAGTTCTGCTTTTAAGATAAAGGTGACTCTGTCCCAAACTTTCTATGCTTCTCTGAGCCTTGGCTTTTAGCACAGTGGAAGTTTGTTTTTGTAGTGCATAGCTTTTTAGGAAACAACCTGGTTTCCCAGAGTTTGTCTTCCGAGCTGGGACTGGAAACTGCTCCATTTATCTACTCCTTTACTGAGCCAGGATTGAAGGTCTTAGTTACTGATTTTGTGTGATTAAGACCCTCTCACAGGCTTTCCTAACATCCATCTGACTTGGGCTGAACACCCTTTTCACCCCAGTTTGACAGACTTTTATTGAAGTTTTTCAGTCCATCTTGAGGTGAAAATGATTTCATTCTGTTAAGACTATTCAGAGGCTTTGTTTCATGGGTTTTTGAAGGAAACTGGGAGAGCTTGAGTAGGTTTGTGCCTTTACTTCCCACATCTTGGCTCCATCCCTGGAACTAGCCAACTACACACATAAAAAAAAAAATGACCATGTATTAAGCCATAAGAATCTCAGAATAAAATGCAAAAAGGCAGAGATATAAATGTTTCCTTTTTAGACCACAAGTAATATATGTTAACCATGTGCAATTCTTCTATGCACATTTCCACACTTATCATCTGCACAAGAAAAATCAGATCAAAAAAGAAAAAAAATGAGAAAGGAAATGCAATGCAAGTAAACAACAACAACAACAACAAAATTGAAAATGCTGTGTTGTAAAAACACTCAGTTTCCATAGTCCTCTCTTTGGGTGCAGATGATTTTCTTCATCACAAGATGGAACTGGTCTGAATCATATCACTGTTGAAAAGAGCCACATTCCTCAGAATTGATCTTTGCATAATCTTGCTGCTGTGTATAATGATCTCTTGGTTCTAATCACTTTACTTAACCTCAGTCTCTCCAGGCTTTTCTGAAATCTTCCTGCTGCTTGTTTCTTATAGAACAATAATATTCCATAACATTCACATACCAAAACTTATTCAGCCATTCTCCAACTGATGAACATTTACTCAGTTTCCACTTTCTTGCCACTACAAAAAGAGCTGCCTCAAACATTTTTGCACATATGGGTCCCTTTCCCTCCTTTATTATCTCTTTGGGATACAGGCCCAAGAGACACTTCTGGATCAAATGGTATACACATTTTGATAACACTTTAGGTCTTCAAATTACTCTCAATAATGGTTGAATCAGTTCACAACTTCAACAACAATGTATTAGTGTCACA